>NC_137846.1:15043647-15451147 GCF_948465745.1 Chenopodium album
CAAGACTTGTTCCAACAGTAGTACTAATTTACAGAACGTCAAACTTAATATAGCTTTGTTTTCATTTTAATGAACTGGTGTAATTACAATTCAGAAAGACATTACTTTCTAACACTACCATCCATGGTTTATAGCTGTTGCAGCCAAATATCTTGGTTGCAATAAGCTCCAAAGAGATAAAGGCTTTGAGGTATACAGATATACATCCAAAAAGGGATTAGGTTGCATGCTTAAGCAGAATGATAAGGTTATTGTGTATGCATCTTGACAATTGAAGCATGAGGATCGATCCACCCAAATCAGAACCTGGAGCTGCCCACAGCTACACAGTAGTATTTACCTCAAGATAAAGCAATATTACCTCTACAGGGCAACATTAAGATTAATAGACCACAACTCCACATGAGTCTCAGATACATCCTCACTCAAGGAACTACTTATGAAATGGAGATCCAATACCAAGAGAAAAAGCCGATGCAGTCACAGATGCATTGAGTAAAAAGTCTAGGCAAAGTAGTGAAGAAATTTCAAGAAGCTTGGTTGCTTAGCCTTGAAATTATAGCTTATAGTCAAGTCCAGTCTTGGTATAGCTATTCACATATTATGATTCCATTAACATTTATAGGGATCAAAAGAAATCAACCTCAATTACTCATAATGATTGAACATATTCACCAATATAATATTTATTAAATATTCAATGTTTCAAGATTCTCGAGAAAGCTAATGCTGATAATATTAATGATCCGTTTGGTAAGTGGTAATAAATGGTGGTCATGGGAATGAATTTGTGCATAAATTTGTAAGAAAAATCAACCTTCATTCCCAGGACAATGCTAGTTCATCCCAAATCATCTCTTCTCCCTAAAAAAAATTTCAGTTTTCATCACCATCCAAAATGACTTAGGGGGTGGAATTGGGTGGTAATGGACTTTTAGTCTTTTATGAAGAAAAACTAAAGTTAGGGAATGAGATTGCATTATAATGGAAATTAAGATGTTGCTTTGCTTTTCAAATCATCACTTAAATTCATTTACATTACCGCTCCAAATAAGTTGTAAGACCTTTGCAGCCGTCATTATCAACTAAATAATAAAGTAGATCAAATAAAGCGAGAGTTATAAGAAATTACAATGTTGTGGAATGCTAATATTAGATCTTGATGGCATCATCCCACCACATGCATGGCATTGCAAATGGGCAATATTCTCAGTGCAACGGAAACCTCCAGATTGAGTTCCTGTAGTAAAACAGAAGTTGCATGCGTTAGATAAGGGAAAAATAGGTATAAAAGATTGTACAAAAGATTAGTTGCCAAATGAAACCCGCAAAGCACTATGAAAGGGAGTAATGATGATAATTCCCTCCATCAGTTATAGATCTTCCCATTTGCATTTCAACGATATACAATGCACATCTTTGATTATGAAAATTTGACATTATGATAATACATATTGGTACAAACCTAAAAAGATCTGACATGATAATTTTTTTTCTTTTATCATCAAATACTGGAAAAGTTATCTTACTTTAACCTCTAGAATAGTAAGCACGGAGATTTTTACAGAATTGATGGGAGCATGCCCTTTAGGCATAAAGTTTCGAGATGTATGGTCAATTATAAATATGTATTAACTGCTTAAACAAGAGTACAATACCACATTGAGGGCATGATAATTCCATTTCTACACGCTCTTCATGAATTGGTGAACGTGCCCTCTTTTGACGATTTCCTTTTCCGTTTGTAATGACCTAAAAAGCATAAGCAATCTAATTGGTCTAAATAAAGTAAATGAAGATACTCTTTACCTCCTTCCTTAACCCCCCAAACCCTCAAATTTTCATGAATTTCATGAAATTCATAAACAAGTAATTTTGGGGCAAAATGATCTGGAAACATGGGGAGAAAATTATGAAGATGCATAAACATGTGCAGAAAACAATTGACACTATTTAAGAAAACTTATACTGAAACAAATCATTTAAAATTTAGAGTTCAATCATTAATTATAATTTGATAACAGGACCGCGATGAAAGGAAGAAGGCGAATATAGAGAACAAGGGAAAATAGAAGGGAAAGCGTCATACTGCCATCATTACCATTTTCTAATTAGGAGTTAATGAAATGAGCAGTAGCATAACATCAATGTATAAAAAGAACAGCAGACGAAAGTTTTTTACATCAATCATGTCATTGCATCTCAAAGTTTACTCTGTTGTTCTCCGAGATTTCCCATTAAAAAATGATATAGCACCAAGAAATCAACAAGATCGGGATAAAACATGACATCATGCAACTCTAAATATATTCACGAATAACCAACAACTAAATCAATTTTCAATGAGCGATAAAAAACTCTAGAGCGCCATGATTATGGTCCTTAATATCTTAATCATAGATGCTGAAGTAATCACTCACAAGATTGGACTTGATGATTGCATAAGAATCTAATATAGCAAGTTCTTCTGTAGAGCGCCGTAATGAAGCATCTGCCTGCAAAATGTCCTACAGAAAAAAGAAGCACATCACTGAAGCTCGCACCAAAAGCTGCAAGCATTCTGATTTCAAAATTATATAAAGTGATTTCATTCATCAATAATACTTCCTGAGATAGGAAATGTTAGGTCCAAAAACAAGCAATGTATTCAATATGACAGATTGACAGCTACCATTATCTTCCACAGTTATTACCCAAATGAAGGCTTTCAATACCACTAAAAATCAGATCAAATATTGGTATTGTCAACTTGTAGACTATTGTTTGCAAACAAATTAAGGCCCTGTCCTATTCACCTTATTTTCACTTATTTCAGAAGAGGGGGGGGGGGGGGGGGGGGGGGGGGGAGGAAAAAAAAAACCATTTCAAACAAATCCAGGTAAGATAAGTACAGGAAAAATAAGTTCTGATAAGGGTTATTAAGGGTAAATCAAGTTCAAATTTCAACTAAATAAGCTATAATAAGTCTAGATAAGATAAGAAAATATCAAGCGAATAGAACACACCCTAAGAGAGTTTAAGTTAGAGATCAATAAACAAACGTGCTAACATTTAAGCTTAGACAAAGAACAATTGTCTAACACATTGACAACAGTGATGATAAGGCAGAAAGCAGAGATGAAAATTCTAGTAGTATATGAGAGTTTATATATCCAGTGATTGCAATTGCAAGATGGTATTAACAGAAAAGCACAACCAGTCTAACTTAACATCTAAACAATAACTCTACAATTTTGGACTGACACATTCATCATATTAATTATGGCATACATAACTAAGATGGGTGAGAACAGAACAAGTTGATAGCTTTACGCTATTTTACATCACTCAACCAGCAATGCATATTAATCATATTCATTCCAAAAATGGACATTTAGACAAAGGAGGAAGAATGTTGTAGCACCTCCTCGATACCATGGAGAAAATGATTTCTTCCAACAAATTGCACAACAGCTCTACACTGGGGGCATAAGACACTTGAATGTTTCTTCTGGCACCTCTTTAACCACTCTGAGAAGCACCCATTGCTGATAACATCAAGAACATATGCAGCAGAAGATGATTAATCCAAAGCAAATAATCCACTTCTTTTTAACTAAAACTAATTAGGCCAGCCAATAAAATTGTCAATGAAACTGAAAATTGACAAACCAGAAATTATGAAGGCAAGGAGCTACTGTCACAACATCATGCCAAACATTCAAGCAAATGCAGCATTTTGTGTGCTCCGAATCTAGAAATATCTGAAGAAAAAAAAAACCACATTGGCAGACATAGTAAGAAACAAAACTTAAACCTCCAACTAGTCAAAATAGAACCTTAAACCTCCAGCTAGTCAAAATAGAACAGTTCACAAACTATTAACATAAACCAACCTTTAACTTATTCTCAAAGCGTTGTTCTTGGACAGGCATCACCTCAAATTTAAAGCTAAGATGCTCTGCATACCAAAAAAAAAGGAAATTAATTGAAACCGTAAAGTCGTAAACCTCAGAATGTTACCAATTGCTAGTGTTTTATATCATGTTTGTATATCTCTGAAAACTCTACATATAGCATATGGAGACCCAGATGCTGTAATGCAGTATAAGGAAAAAGTAATGTATAAAAATAAATACATACAAACACATTTAACAATAAAGCAAGCAAGAAGGATGTCTTATGGCTGACAAATTTATTTCTAATTTATTTATTCAATTATGAATTGAATACTATACGCAAATTAATACGGTTCTGAGAAGATACAGGCCAGTTGGTTCATCTCTTCAACTGTACAAAACCCCAATGTAAGGACGTCTATCCTCCCACTTTTAGCTCCTTACTTATGTCAGTCCTCCGTACGAAATCTCACTATTCTTTCCTCAAGTGCACTCATATCAGACACACACACACACACACTCTTATTGTATATGTAGAAAAGAGCTCATATGAGAGCACCTCTCTTATATGAGAATTTAATTTAAATTCAAGAATTCATCTAAGCATAAAACTCAATATCTACCGTCAAAATTAGCTCCTTGATGTGTGTCCCTCTTTCTATCTCATTACTCTTAAATCTCTCTAGTTGCACACGTTTCTCTCATTCTTCAAACTGATTACAGTGAAACACCACTGGCTACTAGAGTTGTCAGTCTTGTCACCTACTGTCACAGAAGCTATAGTGCTGATGACAGCAAAAAAAAAACTTGTGACGCTGGTAGTTATGATAAGGTGACACTCCCTCTTTCTCTCTCCAAGTCTGAAACCAGGAAAAATAGCTTGCTCTTCTACTACCTGAACCACCAGTCCATCATATTACTCACCATCCAAAATAACCATTCTAAACGCACACCTTATTCCTGAGTTTTGCAACCTAAGCACTCCCTAAGATATTAAAAGATAGACTTGCTCTACCATTAGAGGATCTAAACCCTTTGTTTTGAGTTACAAAGTATGTAATAGACCTCTAATTAAGAATTTAAGATGCCTGGCTGTAAAGCCTGTGATAAGGAATGTGTGACTTATGGGTGTGCTTATAGTCAAATACCGTGTTTATATTATCCTTGTAGAAAAAATACAAGAAATTGAAAGCTTTGAAAGGACTCAATGAAAGGTAGATGTCTATGCTAGTGAAATCCATCGGAACCAGTCAAGCCATTGGTATTCAGGAGTGCAAATAATGAGCAGGAAAGTCAAAGGGGTCTTAGTGAGTATTTTCATTCATAGTTTATGGCAATTATATTAATTATAAAGCTTTGAATTTCATAAGACAAACTATCATTGAGTTTATATGATAGATAAATTGATTAGTTGACGGAATATATATGTAAGAGTTCAAGATAGTTAACTAGTTTCACGCTTGGTGAATTAAGCTGGCTTTAAATAATGTCCTTTTGAGTTTCATGAGCAAATATGATATTAATTCATCATGAAAACGATTTGGTATACAACTTTAGTCTGGTTCTATGATTTAACCTATATTGAAAATCATTTAGTTTATATAAGTTTTAAGACACCAAAACAGCCTAATAAGTAATGCCCTTTCAAACAAATGTTAACTCCACTTCCTTTGCCAATAATTTTAAACAAACAAGACAAACATTGAGGATTAGCCTACAATTTGATATGTAGAGCAGAACATGCATTTTCATGAAAAAGAAAAAGTGAAGCCTTGGTTACATGATAATCATGTCCTCGTAATATTGAAAACCTTCTAAAAATCAATAACTGACCTACTTTAGTGGAAGCTGGCACTATTTCACAGCCACACTTAATACTAACTACATCTTCACTCTCCAGTATAGCCCCATCAATGAGTATAATACTTGACCTGCATCATAAGATCACCAGAAAAAAAAAGTAAGAAATCAAGGATAAATCTGTAATGCAAAAGGATATCTACATTTCATAACAAGAAAGAGAAACAATTAGCAAGAGATAAGACACTGACCTACATTAAATACAAGGTTATCTGAAAAGGTAAAGGAACAACAAAAATCTGGAAGTAAATGGTACCAACACTTCAAAATAAGAATGATCAAAATATATTTACTCATGGTTGGCACTAGGCCATGGTGAGCTGGTGCGCGACCCATGGCATGGTATGAACAGGCACCAGGACAATGACATTCAATATCCTGAGTTACGACATTATACATAAGTGTCATGCCAAGCCAAGTCATGCCTTCTCCACCAAGAATGCAGCCCAAACATGGCACAAGAGGCAGCCAGCAGGCCAATGGTTGCCATGAGGACTTTCTTAAAGGAACATTCTATACAGCAAATGATATATTGAGACTCACAGTATCCTAAGAATGAATACCCTAATTATGAGGTTTCAAGAAGACAGGGGGAAGAATATCATCACTATTGCTTTTATAGTAGATATAATCTATTTTGCACACCCCAAAGTCTCTTTTCTTCCCTTTGACCTTCAGGCCCTCCATTAGTGGTTAGTAATAGAGCGATGGGTCCAAATACCAAGTTATAAATTTCATAATATAATATATCCCATTATCCCAACCGAGTTGTGTCAAAACAGTAACAACAAAAAAGTCATCTAGAATTAAAGTCAATGCCTTGCTTTCAATAGGGTTATCTTCCACCTTTTGACAGCTCCAAAACTCATACACCTCATTTTCAGCTCACCTATATGGTATCTAACAACCAGCTTACCAACTGCATGCTCTGGACCCTAACTCACATTGCCCTATTCTGACCTAATCTCCCCAAAACTATGTTTCTCTCCCTAATCCTCTTCTTCCCTCTTCTGTCTAACTTTCATTTACTCTTGCAAGCACATCCAACCAACAACTACCACTGACTCTTTTTGAGGAATGAACACAGTCAATATATACATTTAACCATGTGACTCATGGTTCTCCTGCGAATCAAGATAACCTCAATGTGGCAAAGCTTTGACAAGCCTCATATAACTACCATGATCAGGAGCAGCTACAGCAAACCTTCAACTATTTGAACGAGTTTCAGGCTAACTTACTCTTTTGATCCCTTACTGACTTCCTGGACATGATCATGGGTTCTTTAAAGATTTATATTCTTCAACTATTTGAACCTATCACATCATGGATTCTTTTAAAACGCAAGGGCATACACTTTTGAATCTATCAAATAAAAATTGTATTCATGGCCAAAACTCAATGAAAGTAAAACTAACATCTAAAACCTTAAGGCATAATGCATGTAATTGCTTAAATGAAAAAACAGTCATTCATGTAAATAACATTCTACACATGATCCAATATTAATAAAAAAAATATAAATTCATTCAAAAGTTTTCACAAAATCATATCAAGTGATGTCAAGAAAACTTGCTTTTATAAAAATATATATACCTGCCCCTCCCCTCCCCTTCCCCCTCATATATACGGTATAACTCAAAAATCTACACAATTTATTCTGTCTTGGTAAAGCACCACATCAAGATCTATTGGCTCAAAAGGAAACAAGACAGGATGTGTACCTTTTGTTTCTGATAGTGGCTGAACAACGATCAGAGTTCCTTAGTATCTGGCACCATTCAAGCTTATCAGGAGTAGTCGAGATCTGTGAACATACAATTGTATCATCTGAGCTAATCTCAATGCTTGCATAGCTTGAATCAGATGGCACTACAAAGATGCAAAAGAAACTAAAGGGTTATTTGAATTCATATGTTAAGAAAATGAAACCAACAATAACTTATATTCAAACTCATATGCTAAGAAAATGAAACCAACAATAATTTGTATTCTAAACATAAAAAACCGTATTCCCTGGTTCTAAACAAAGGTCCATTCAGTGGAAAACACATGATCAGTAATGGCATCAAAAGTGAAATGAAAATATGATGATGCCTCACTGGATAAATCTTCCCAGCTAGCTTTTAAATATTATGTCATACACTCGTACTCATCTAGCATCCAATTTTCTAATTTGAATCCTGCTACAATATGCTTTAATAAGGTGTTTAATGGAAGCATCTGGAGAAACTCTTGGTTTCAAAACCAATTACGAAACAAATAAAATAAAAATGAAGAAGAAAATAAGAAAAGAAAAACAGAAGGAACCCCCTAAAATTGAACCGCTTTGATATTGGATTGAGGCAGCAGTTCCCATTACCTGTCTGTCCTCTCTACAACTATAAATGTCCTAATTCCTAAAGTCATAACATAATAAAACTGTTCAATACAAGCATGCAGGTTGGTCTGTTTTGGCATGATTTACGAAAAGAACCAAGCTTAGCAAAAAGCCAATGTCTCAAGGTAGCAAGGTACTACTCGAGCAGGAATTAGCGGTAGCCACAGCGATTTCGGGATTAGACAAGTTAATCCAATGACTGTAAAATTAAATTTCAATATAGTTACAGCTACAAGACGGAAACTTTTGGATGGGAAGAAGTGAAGAACAATGAAATACCTTCTTTTTTTTTAATTGAAGGAATGAACAAGAAATACATCCAACAAAGGTATTGGCAATTTGGCATTTAGCAAAAAGACATTGTAATTAGTCTAATTACCAATAAAAATGTTATTCCATAACACTAAATTTAGAAATTGTAACACTTGGAGACATAAATTGGCACAATTGCGAAAATTAGAACCTTGAAAAAATCTATAATTCTTTCAAATATCAGTAATCTACTTCCAAAAGAACAATGCAATCTTGTAAACAAAGAAAAGCATCCCAACCAAAATCAAACACCAAAAAAAATGTACACAGTTATTAACAAGATTATTTCTAATAATTTACAAAATGCATGATTACAAAAACTGAGAAAAACCCAGTTCATAATTCCTTAAAATTCACAATTCTAACGTATAACAGCATTGAGGGTCAATCAAATTAGGAGGGTTTTCTTCCAAAAAATACTACCCAGAAAATAAATTTCAATAAAATGATGGTATAACTATTTGATAGAGAGAAATTTAAATAAGGAAATTACTGTACCAAGTTTGGCCCAAACTTCATCAGAGGAATTTGAACCAGATGATTGCCCAACGTCCATTGATTTTTTTTTCAGGGTTTGAATTTTTTTTTTTTTTTGGTTTATTTTTTCTTAAATTTTTTTTGAAGAAAAAAAAAAAGAGTTGGGTTTTTAAAATGGTGATGAAAGTGGGTTGCCACTATCAGAAGCTTGTGAGGGAAGATGGAGACGAAAAAAACGAAACCGATTGCTACCGGCCCTAATATATATTATGACAATTTTATGTATGGAAATTTTGTCTATAAATACTCTAAAGATGGGTTATTTATAAATAATTACCCGTTTTTTTTTTTAATTAGTTAACAACTACCTAGAAATTAAGAAAAGTTTGGGTAACACTACCCATTAACGTTTTCCTCCAAAAAAAAAACGTTAATGGGCCCACTTTTTCACTTTTCCCACTTAGGTCCTGTTTGGCAAAAGTAGCGGTAGCGGGTAGTTTTTAGCGGTCGAGTAGCGGGTAGCTGTTAAGGTAGCGAGTAGCGGTCAATTAGTAGTGGGTAGAGTTTAGCTGTCAAAGTAACGGTTGATAGTATGAGTGTTTGGCAAAAGTAGTTGTTGCAATACCAAAATATATTAAAATTCATATAAATATTATATAAAATTAATAAAAATTTGCCAAACGCTACCCGCTACTTCTAAACGCTACTATTTTTAACGTTTGAGAAAAGCTACCTAAACGCTACCTCTATCGCTAACCGCTACTAAAAGCGCTACCTTGCCAAACACTCTCAAAATTTTTCTAGTAGTGTTTGACTGGTCAAAACGCTACCCGCTACCTCAAACGCTACCACCAAACAGGGCCTTAATTAACACCCTAATTACCTTCTCTCTCCTCCCTAATTAACTTCCCCTAAACCCTAAAAATCAAAACCCCCAAATTTAGACTTCCTACCAATTACAATGGTCAATTAGACATTCTACCAATTACAATGGTCAATTAGTAATTAAAATGCAATTGAATCCATTTTCAAAATCAAAATAACCGAAACCTAAAACTCAATTGAACCCCTAAACCCTAAAAATAAAGCCCCCAATTTTTTTGAACCCATAAACCCTAATACGAATCACTAATTTACACCCTAAATATGTAAATTGCGTTCAATTAAAACTTGTAAACAAATACAAGTTACAACAAACAATATATGAATTAATTAAAAGAAAAGTGTGAAACATTACATGAATAATTGAGAATTTGTGTTCAATTGATTGAGTATGTTCTCTTGAATTTTTTTGAGTGAGATTGGAGGGGAATTTAATTAGGGAGGAGAAGGAAGGTAACTAGGGGAATTAATTAAGTGGGAAAAGTAAAAAAGTGAGCCCAATAACGTCTTAATTGAACGGAAATGTTAATGGGTAGTGCTACCAAAACGTTTTGTAACTTTCGGGTAATTCTAAACAAATAAAAAAAAAAATGGGTATCACAAATGACCCTATCTTTAGGGTAGTTTTAGACAAAATTTCCTTTATGTATTTAAGATTTGAAAATCAACTTTTTTTTTCTTCTTGTTTCTCTGCTCACGGTTGTACGGAGTACTTGTTAATTTGTTATACTACGTAATTACGTATGTACTCTTATGACTTAGATTGGTTATGAATGATAAATTAATTGCCAGAGGCTCAATGTTAAATTGAATTTGAAGGGAATTTTTAAATGTAGTTTTTCTTTATGTCTTTAAAAGTTTTTCATATTTAATTTAAACGGTATTTATTTCATAAAAAAATCAAAACTAAAGGACTTTTAAAGATGAATTTAAAGATTGAGGGACTACTTAAGACATGTTCTGATTAACTGAATTGAGCTAAACTGAACTGAATTTATTGGAGCTAAATTGAATATTTTACGAGAGAATGAAATTAAGAACCGAACTAACAAGAACAAACAACCTTGCATTCCCTCCCTTTGCAATACGGCGGAACTCGGTTGCCAAATTGTTTTACAAAGGGTTCTTGTTTTCGCTTGTTGTTGTGAGTGTTGAGAGCAGTGGTTTGGACCACACATTAATTTCTTCATTATAGTAGAATAAGAGGGAGTAAGAATAAAGATCATAAGAGTTGGATGTATACGGAATTGGTTCTTGGAAATAGGATTTAAAGTATTGACATTTTGAGGTGGAAGTTCAATTTCGTGACATATAAAGGTAGACAATTTCAAGGGCTTAAGACACATTCTTGGGGGTTAATGAATCGTACTTGAGTAAATTTTCTAGTTTAAACAGGCTAGGTGTATATGGAAAATAGTGTAGTACTCATAAGTCATAACATCTGTAACCTAAAGTTCCAAGCCCATTGTTGCGAGGACAGTTAGGCCTGGGAAAATTTCAGTATTTCTCATATTCGTGCCCTGCTTGGACCTATGGCTATAGGCAGCATTTAGTATTCAGTGGTCGGGGTGAGCATAAAGGAAATATTATCAATGTTTGGGGATTAGATTTCCATTCACGGATCACACCACTGCAACTTCCAAATGTTATCTTCATACTTTTAGTGCAGAATAACCTGTTGCAGCGTTAATCTGTTATGCGTTTTCCCTTATGAACTTGAAAAGAAAAGAAAAATAATTAAGGTGCTGAACATTTCTGCCATAGCAGATATTACCACTGTTAGAAACATTGGCCAATTATGTATGATTCTGGCAATATTAAGCCATCGGCGACCTGAGTTGGAGAATTCATGTAGGAAGGATCATCTTGTGCCTGTGAATTTCTTCAAAAGCCTTTACATATAGGTTTGTGTTATGCTTAATCATCTAGAATCATAGATTGAATTTGAACTTTAGCTCATTTGACTTTATAATAGCTGTCTTAAATCTTAACCATGATTAATGATGAAAAAAGTCTTGGGGAATGAGATTTGCTACCAGATTTGGTGCTATAAATTAATCTAGCAGTCATTGGTGATACACTTGTAAATAGCTAATCGGTAATACTGTAATACAACACAAGGAAGTTATTTGAACTGCTCATGTTCCCTTTAAGAAATTCTCATATTGTTATTATACTGGGTAGCTTTTACCATCTGTTGCTGTGAGCCTGTGACTATAACTTCTATCTATTGTCTTTGTCTGTTTAGTGAAGCCAAAAAGTGTATTAGTATTCTAAACTCTAAAATAAGCTGAATGAGTCTGAAATCTCCACCCTTTTTGTACACTTTGATCATTATTTGGTAACCAAGGCGTGGTGTTGCATTATTTGGATATGCTACCAATACAGGTGAACATTTGGCAATTGTGAACATTTTGCTTCTATGACTACACAAATTCTTCGTAATTGGGCGACTACCCCTGTACTTCCTTTTTCACAAAGAAAGCTGGTTATCTTCTTTGCAGGGTATATCAAAGATTTTCAAGTTCACGATATGCATAGAGTTGGAAAGGCAACTGTAGAACTTCTAGGACGGGTGAATGACTGCAAAGCTCTCACTTATAGACAGGACTTGAAAGCAAAGGATGTTGAAAAGTACAGAAAGGCAGGTGTGTATTTTCATACTCTGAAAGCATTCTGACTAATGTCCATGTGCTCCTGATTGCAAGAATCAAGTGAGAGCTCAGCACAAGGTTTGGGTTTGTTTCTAATGTGCTCTATGCTCATGGTTGCTGAGCAATAGTAAGTGGTTGAATTTTGTCCCCCTTGTTTTCTTTTACCCCACTTTTGCACTAGCAATGGATGGGAAGTGGATGTCTCACCCCTTACTGCTCTCCCAAAATAAAAAAGAATTTTTTGGATTCCTAGTCAATGTAGAACTCTAGAAGATATTCAACTTTACAGCTTGTTTGTCAAGTTAATTTTCTCCTTCTGTTCAAGCATTTTGGGTTGTAAAAAAAGAGATTGAATAGGAAGTACATATCCCAACTTTTCACCACGGATCTATCTGTGCATTGGGAGGTAACTACTTTTTCGTTACCCCAGCAATTGACCTGGGATAGTTATACTAGACCTAGCAATTGATTTAGGCTAGGGAAGAGGGAGTCATTCGCTGTGCTTAACTTAGGAGCAATCTTGAATTCTTAACAATCCTCAATTCCTCACCGAGAAAGAAGGTTGGTTAAAAACTTAAAATGAGTCCTATTCAAAGAGATACAATAAAGTCCTTAAGGGAGGGCTATCTTAAAAAGATTCATTTTATTTTTTACTTCGTATTTTTTCGGTAGGGTTTTTTTTTTTTTTTTTTTTTTTTTTTTTTTTTTTTTAAATGTGGGGGGCAAGTTCTTGGTTATTTTCATTGATTACAAACTTGATACGACTTCTGTAGTCAATATACTGGTGGAAATGATTGTGGTTATGAGATTGTAGCCCCTTTTTTAACAAAGTTGCATGAGACAGAAGTTTGAACTACTCAATATCACATCATTTTCATGTTTGAAGATGCTACTAATTAGGTCTTGGCCAAATATCATGTATTCTTCATTGTGTCATTTTCCCGGATTAGTTTGGTGCAGAAATGATATTCTACAAAAATTCACGTGAAAAGAATTCCTATGCCTACAGGGCCTTCAGCAATTACTGTATAATCTTCTAGTAAAAAGTTGAATGGTTTTTTGCTATTATTTGAATAAGCTCATAAACTCCAGATATGGCTCTAGATCTTATTTATTTATGTCACTCTTCAAGGAGGACAAAGTACTACAGAGTAACAAATAGGGCTTAATTTACTCAAATTGTTCAGTTTTTTGGACTAAATTATTGCATTTGACAGTAAAGATTAGTGAGGTATTGAAGTATTGACAACAAAAGGAATGATGAAAAGTTGATTGATAACTAATAAACTATGACAAGAAAAGGCATTGCAGTGATTATCATTAATTGAATCTCTTTAGAAAGGCCCTACAGCAAGGCCGTAACACGTTGCCTAAGATTGCAGCGAACTAGAATTGTTCATAATAATGGTTGTTTTTATTTCAACGAAAGACAGAGAAAAAAAAATAGTAATAATAATAAAAAAAAAAAATTTAAAAAAAATTAAAAAAAAAAAACAAGAAAAATAATAATAATAAATAAATAAATAAAATTGTAAAATATGAACTACATGCTGCTGGCTAAATTGCTTTGTCAACATGCTTGAATTTGATGCCAAATTGCAAATGCATCAAAATTTTGTTACACTTAACTTAAGAACCAGTGTAAAATAAGATCAACCTGGAACTCTGGAAGCAGAAAACATTTTAACATCAGATATTCAAGATATTTGATGGGGAGATGCAAGAAATTTTGAACATGGCGTACGCAGACAATAACACATTTGTGTTCAAGTCTGTCCATGCTCATCATGGATGTTCCCAACAAACACACAAGGTTATATAATAACAACTTACTAAAGTCATAACCATTCACCATGTAGGTTGAATTAACAAGCAAAATTAAATGGATAGCTCAGTACATAAAGGCAACCAGTTTCGTTACAACAGAATACAAAGGGCAAGAGCCCTACTACTATATTTGATTTCCATTCCTCGGAAACATGGAAGATAGATGGCATATTTCACAGCGCTCAGCCATATAACTTTGCAGTAGCTACTTCAGATGACATGGGTACATGAATCCACTCCCTGCAAGATTGTAACCACCACAAATTATCAATTTGTTCAACAATTTTAGATAGTGAAGATAATGGACAAAAAACAAGGGAAACATAAATGAACACACATATACTAAACACAGTATAACCTAACCAATGTCATTATTATAAATGACTCATTATAAACAGCGAGCTGCATAAACATCTCCCATCACTTCAAGTTGGACAAGCATAAAGGATACAGATGAACCCATTATACTTCTACATGTGGAACAATTGAACCTTTCTTTTTACTTACTTGTTTGTCCTCCCCTCCCCCTAATCCTTTCTTCTTTGGGCCACGCCATGGCCAAATTTAGAGGTTGTCTATAAAGGAGGCAATAAGTATATACTGCAAGTATGATGCCTTGTCAACATTTCCCTTGGTATTGGAGGGCAACATAAGGCATCCATCACATTAACAATCAACAATGTGAGCCAACTTATGGTCTCAAACTGGATAGGAGTTGGGACCATCCAAACCATCAATGACATGGGGTCCTTCAGATACTCCTTATTGTAGTATAGTTAGAGTCTCATGAGTGATATTAAGTTAATGCATGCTTCGAGTTTCTAGATTCATCAAAAAAATACAAGGCTAAAGGAGTGAAAGTTTTTCGACAACAGCAAAGTTGGAAAATAGCAGGAAAGGAAGAAAACAAAAGATGCAATCACTCAATTTAAAGAACAGATAAGAGCAGCTACAAGGTGCAAAGCAGTATACAACAGGAGCTTCAATTTCCACATGAAAAGCAGATAATATGACGACTTCAGGTGCTAGAAAGAGACAATAAACCCTTGTAAATTGTTGCTTTATGAATAAAAAAAAAAAAAACAATACTCCCTCCGTCCCTTATTGACCTTATGGTGAAAGTTCACGGTAATTAAGAAACTTAAATAATAGATTACTCATTGAAGCTCATACCTAGAGATAACATCAGTCATCATCTTCATAAGTTCGTTTCTAGCTCTTCTTGTCTGAGCGCTTTGAGTGCCTTCCAATCCTAGAATCCTCTGAGTCACTGACATTGGAATCAGAAGGTGACCTAGCCCTCCTGCTATTTCTCTTACGTCGCTTCAGAGATTCATCAGTATCATCTGAATCATCTGCATGTCGATGGCTCCTCCTCCTCCTCTTCTCCTTGCTTCTCTTCCTCTTTCGACATTCCTCCTCTTCATCAGATGATTCATCCTTCTTCCTTCTCTTTTCCTTTCTCCTCTTCCTGCGAACATCATTCTCATCATCTGAATCGGTCCCTGATCTTTCCCCACTCCTCCTCCTCCTCTTCTCCTTCCTACTCTTCCTCTTTCGACATTCCTCCTCTTCATCAGATGATTCATCCTTCTTCCTTCTCTTTTCCTTTCTCCTCTTCCTGCGAACATCATTCTCATCATCTGAATCGGTCCCTGATCTTTTCCCACTCCTCCTCCTCCTCTTCTCCTTCCTACTCTTCCTCTTTCGACATTCCTCCTCTTCATCAGATGATTCATCCTTCTTCCTTCTCTTTTCCTTTCTCCTCTTCCTGCAAACATCATTCTCATCATCTAAATCGGTCCCTGATCTTTTCCTCCTCCTCCTCTTCTCCTTCCTACTCTTCCTCTTTCGACATTCCTCCTCTTCATCAGATGATTCATCCTTCTTCCTTCTCTTTTCCTTTCTCCTCTTCCTGCGAACATCATTCTCATCATCAGAATCGGTCCCTGATCTTTTCCCACTCCTCCTCTTCTTTGACCTACCCCTTTTCTTCCTCCTTCCAGAATCATAATCATCATCATCCGAGGAATCTTTCTTCTTTTTTGTAGACTTCAATTTGCTACTGGCCTTCTTCTTCCCATATCTCTCAGTGTGCAATAGACTAGCTATTCAAGCTCAAAATAAGCAGATAATGCAGAATATAGATAGAAGATAGGGGAAAGTTGAGGGCTTTAATTGAAAGATTAAAACTTGGCGGCTACAATGGAATATCAATAAAGATACTCTCTTGGAGGCTACTCTACTGTTCTATTGCTAGGCTACACTCTACTAATCACCAAAAATCCACACCCTGCCACTCTTACATTCCTTTCCTTTTTATATCAGCACTGCCCTACATAAAAAAAGCCCTAATCATTGCTGTCATTTGTCCTGTTCCGTGACTAGGTGACTGCCGTCCCCTTTACCACAATTTACATAATCAAATTACATCATTTGTCATTTAGTTGCTGTCCTTGTTGCTGCTCCTGACCCCTGGGTTGTTGTTTGTGCCTTCTCGCATATACTCTCATGGGTTGCTGCTGTGGTTGTTGTGGGTCGACCCGATACATTACACCGTGATAATCATCTCCATCTTAGAATCTTCACTAGAATCAGAGCTCTCAGTCTCATCATCCACCTCAGAACTCCTCTCCACTCTCAGCAGCCGCTTTACGAAACCTACCCTTAATTTGCTGCAGCCTTACCAAGACATTGACCTGAATTAGATCTTGGTCTTTCTCATCCTCTTTAACACTCAAAAAGTTCCTACACTGAAAAGTAGGATGCCCGACACGGCCACACTTCTTGCAAGCACCACGGTCCTCATCGTTTTTCTCCTGCAGGTAACATTCATTATTGAGAAAAATTGTCGCAAGATACAAATTTGAAATTTTGCATGTTCAATCAAATTAAGACCCAAATTTTGCATGTTCAACCATCATAGTTAGCAAGCATCATAAGAAAAATAACATCACAACATGCATCTGCTACGATCTCTAGCACCTAACCATTAAAATAAAACAGAAGAATAACTAATATCTACAAGATCAAAAAAACCAGAACAGACCAAAGATTACTTAAGATTGTACAGAAATCAAATTATACCTTATTAACATCCTTTTGATGAAAATATATGGTGTCACCAAGATTACACCCGAGGTTCCAGGCCATGGTTCCATTCTGTGACCCATACCGATTATTAACTGATTTTCGTGCACAAAATACATGAGAAGAATTTGACGAAGATAGCACATCCCATCCCTCCATTGACATTGAAGGGCGTGCTCCCCGACAACATGTAACAGCTTGTCGTGGAGTTTCTGCGCCTTCAATCCAACCCATGCCCCTCTTATTTTGACTTGTTCATTTTTCACTGAAAAAGAAAAAGAAATAATAAATGCTACTGCCTCTCATTTTCTTTCACATTATAGTGTATTACTTGTGAACTAAATTGTCATATATCAATCAGCTATTAGACAACATTTGATCATTGATTTTTAGGAAATGATAATTGATATATCTATATAAATATGAGTAAATATGATTGTAACAGAACATATAATTCAATCGCAACACACAAAACTGACAAATCCAAATAAACCCAATCCAGAACTAACATAATCACTTTAAAGAAACAAAATCAATTTAAAATTTAAAGTAACAACATTGAAAAATACCCAATTAAAAGAAACAAAACCAATTTAAAATTTTAAACAAATTGTAACAGAACATATAATTCAATAATCAATTTATATTTACCAATCAGGAGTAACAAGTCATTTATTTTCTTGATAGCAGGAACGCCCAATCGTAAAAGACTACGAAAAAACTCTGTTTCTGACAATCCAAATTTGTTACCATGCAGTGACCACTCCTGTTCCCATAAGGACATAAAGTTTGAATATTCTCTGAAATTCCTCATATGTGCCTCTAAAAGCTCTTTTTACTCTGTAGTCAGTGTTAACTTCTGCAAAAAAAAAAAAAAAAAAAAAAAGCAGCAAATTTAAAACAAGAAACAAAAATGCAAATGCTAAACAATTTCAAACAATTTCTTACATTGACATCAAGTGAATGGTAGTATATGGACAAGGATTTGAAGAATTTGAATCTTTTAGAAAGATCCCATGAATAAAAGGAAAGTTAAGCAGCTCAGTGGGAACTTTATCACTGTAGTTAAATTCACACAAAGCATAGAAAGTTGACGGGATTGTCAACCCTAATCGGCACATCGGCATTTTTGGGTGTAATTTGTGGGGAAAGATTACAACGATTACTTTCTTGAAGATAATTGAAGTTTTCAAGAACAGGGAATTCGGGTGTAATTTGAGGAGAAAGATTACAACTCTGATTATTTTCCTGAATTTAAATTTAACGGTACTTTTAAGACCCGACCCGATAAACCGGGTAATGGGTCGTAAACCGGGTATCGGTTCATAAGCCGGTTACCGGTAAGATCAAAAACAAAACAAATAAACATCAGAAGGAAAGAAAAAAAAAGGCAACGCATACCTTGTTTTCTTTGTTTAGCGTAAAAGAGGGGTTTACTGAAGAGCAGGGGAGAGAGAGGAGAGAGGGGAGAGAATCGTCTATTGTCGGCAAAGAGAGTTTAAAAATTAGGGTTATGTTTATTTTCTATTTATAAGAGAGAAAAATTACGTAAGCCTAAACTTAGTAAGGGTACACTCGTAATGTTTAGCTTGTTCTTTCTGTAGTGACAATATATGCCAAATCAGACAGTCTCAAAGATAAGTAGCAAATAAAGAGCAAAAAACTAAAAGTCAACACTAAAAAACCAAGGAAACATGAACAAGGAGACAAAGATTAAGCCAACACCACCTCCACCAACACCCAACACCACAGAATTACTGACAGTATATATGCAAGTAGACACAGTGCCGGGGTTTTTGCATATACAATTTTAAATTCCTGTTTAACTTTCATATGATCAAGGGAGGTCAGGGTTACAGATCATACATGGTTTATGTTATACCAAATGTAGTAGAAGTAAGGATAATTGCTTCTTTTTTATTAAGTTAATCCATAAATCCTAAAGTCAATCTTTGGGCATCAAAGCACGACAGCATATTATAAAATAAAAATGAAAAACATAAGTAATGACACCTGAACTCTTGAAGTCTATGGAAAAGGCCGGAGCAAGAAAAAAAAAAAGGCAAATATGCAAGTACACCAACACTGTTTGTCATGTTATCCATTACTGAATACTGAGTGTGATAAATTACTCCAGCAACGGCCTCCACCAACAAAATAGGGATAAATTCCCACTACAGCCCTTAGCTCCACCACATAAATGATAAACACAAAGGCAAAGTAAAAGTGACAGTAATTTACAATAAATCACATGATAAAAGGTGTACAAATCAACCAACAGAAACTAAATAGTAACCAATATTCCTGCAACCCCAGACCTCCAACCAGCAAATGCTCAAGGAAGAACTAAATCTGAACTTTCTTATTTTTAAAGAGGAAGAATATATAAAGAAACTCACCTCTTCACGGGATAAAGACAAACGAAATCTTATATCCTCTGCGACCTTTTTCATGTAGTTCAAAACCTTCTTGAAACACTGAGCTGAAGACAATAAAGGGAAGCAAAAGAGAATAAAATCAAAAGAACAGACAAGAGAAAAAGACCCCTATGCCAAAAACACAATGAATTTGAGGACAACATGCAGTATGACTAGAGATAATTCCTCATCAGGACAGCACAATAATTGAAATAGAAATAGACATTATGTTCAAAGTCTACAGAGAAGCAAAACATTAACACATTGATAAGTCAACCAATTGTATAGCACCGCTAAATGGAGTCCATTACACTTAATCTTAGGATCTAGACCTAGTGATCGACAAAGTTTGATGTGATAGGCCAATGCACAACTATTCAGCAATATAAGACCAAGGATGAGAATCACAAACCTTTTGAGACTTCTTATTTTTCCCTTCATCAACTTCTTCGCTTTCCTCACTTTCAGCATAGAGGAGCGATCTCTGCCCCTTACTCGCCTTTGCATTTCCTCCACTTCTGACTCGTTGACCACCCCAAGGCTTCTTCCTATAGTATGAATCATCATCAGAAGAAACATCAACCTCCCTTTCACTTTCAAGAGTTTCAACCTCAATTTCTGAATCTTCAATTTCCCAATCATCATCCTGAAGGTATTCACACAGTAACATTTAACAAGGTGTGCTAAAAAACTGAAACATAAAGCACAATTTAAAATAAAAAAACACAGATAAAAAGTCTCCAATATTAACAATTTATATAAGACAACCTTCATCCTAGTCCGGTTGCCAGCAACTCCATCAGGCTCGAAATCTATGTCATCAGGGTCATCTTCTGCAAGCATTGTGGAAGGAAACTTTCAATGCCAAAGAAATGCAAATTCTAAAGCATGAAATTCAATATTCTGGCACCACTATTAACAGCTAGAAGCCTAGAAGAAAAGTAATAGGTAATTTCCTAACATATATTTGTAGTATGCCCCCATGCTTTTCAAAAGAAAAAAATTGACTAATCATCTGCTTCTTCATCATCTTCATCATTTCCACCTCTGCATATTCATCATTGTCATAAACTCTCCTCCGATTTCGTGGATTGGTGTTAACTAGCATAATGGTCCTTGATTGAGGTCTTGAATTGGACGTAGCAGGGTTATAACCTCTAAATTGCAATGAATCATTCTGATCATCCCCATCTTGCTCATGATACTCATTGGACTGGCTGACTGCCTTTCCAGAAAGTAGACTCCCATTTCTCAGCTAAACTTCTAATTCTTTCATATGTATGAGACGTTGATGGCTCCATATCAGCACCACCATTGACAGCCACCACATTAGGTAGTCTGCTAGCATCCGGTTCAACTCACTTTGATAGTGTCCATCAATCTTCATTTCAAAGTCATTTTCACTTGAATTCCAATCCACAGTGCGAGGTGCGACTAGCATTCTTGTCCTCCATGGCTCTATGGGTGACTGCAAAAAATGTCATCCTCTATCATGGGATTGTAATCTTATAATCTACAGATTAGCTACCAGCTTAATTCCGAAAGCTGGGCTAACCTAATGAAATCCTAGGAACACACAAGAGCAATAAAAAGCAATAAAAATTCTCATATTGCATGTGCCAAACTAAAACAAGCGGCAAGTAAGATTTCCAACAAACAGCAAAACATAGTCGGTAAAACTAATGTGAGACGAGTGAATGAAAAGGCCAGAGGCGACTAACACGGGACATGAGCTGAATTATATGAGAAACCTTTGCAGAATGGTGGCATTCGATTTGATATGAGGCAACTTTGACTATCATAAAAACCCGTTTTTTCCTAGACTTTGAGTAATCAACCAAAATCACTGTCCGACGACACAAGCAGACAATAATGCAACAAAAAGAAAAAACAAATTTGATGAGTGAATAAAACTTCCAAAAATAATTCAAGCATAAGCAATGATTAGACATTTAGACAAAGGCCCAAGATTACAGTTAATATCTAGCACACTGCACAAATACTGAAATTCAACGTCCAATTGATCACAAACTAAACCTAAATCAAACCTGTTAGAGATATAGATAAATACACAACTTATTCATGAATAATAATCAAGCAATCAAAGCCATTCTATTCTATTTCCTCACTAATTTATCAAAACCCCATATACCAAAATAATCAATCAAATGCAAATTCAATTAAACACACAAATTAAAATAGACAATTAAGACAAACAATGGATCGGCCACTGAACACTCCAAACAGAACGAGCTAAACACTCGACGAACTCCCTAAACAAACAAACACTAAAAATCGAATCTACACCCACAATCCAACCCTAAATCAATCCTTACCCACTAATCAAATCCACCATACCTGCACAATCGAAGCCCAATTGAAGTATTAATGAAGATTAGAGAGAAAATTAAGATTTTTTGGGAAGTCGGAAAAAAAATTTATACTTCCTTAATGTGGAAAATCGGAGAAAATATCGCCGCGTAAACGAGGAGAGGAGAGAGAAAGGCGGCTTTCTGGTGGAAAGGGTAAAAAGAGAGGAGGATGATAAGGGTTGATTTGGGTTTTTGAGAGGATATAGAAAACTGTTTTTAGGAGAGAGACAGTGAGTTTCAAAATTCAAATTATTTGAGTTTTGTTAGTTAGATTGTGTGTGTGTGTGTGTGGGACTTTCTAGAGTATACTATCACTTTTAATTTTAATTTTTGGCCCACCAAATCATATTATAAGTTTTTTATTTAAATAAATAAATAAAATTAAAACTTAAATAAATTACAAAAATATATTATAATATTGATAAGGGTCTATATTTTTTGTTAAATGAGACTCAGAAATATCTATTTACATATTCCTCTTGCTACAATCTCTACACCGAGATTCAAAAAAAAAAAAAATTTAAAAATTAAAAAATAAAATAAAAAGGGGGTGATTGCTTAATACCTCCTCCTTTAGGCTTAAGTTAGTACTCTAAGGTGTAATAAGCTAATGATTATGCAACATTCTAATCCACGATTGAAAACAAAAGATGAATTGTATCATAAATTATTTGCAATTAAAAAGGTTCTAATGCCCCCAGAATCGAACCCGGGTCTCCTGGGTGAAAGGCAGATTTCCTAACCGCTGGACGACATTGGATTTGTTGATAATTGAGACAACAGCAATGTTAGCATTAACATAAACTATTGGTATTGCCTATTGTTTCATCTATAATCATATAATAATAACTAATATATAAAGCTAAACTTTTAGTCAGGCCACGACATTACGACACTTGGCGTTCTAACTTTTCGCCAAGTGTCGCGCCACGTTGGATATATTTAGATAGATTTCATAGCATAAAAAAAAAAGTTTAAAATTCTATTTTCAATCAAATTTGAATAGAATTTTAAGATAAAATTGTTAGTTGAGAGTTTTATTTTCGATAAAATACTAATATTACATATGTATGAATTGAATTATAATTTTATTCAAAAAAAATATTAGATTATAACTTTAAAAAAAATACCAATATTATTATTAGTTATTTACATGCCTACTACTACATAATTTAAATCGTCACAAAAGCACATCAATTTCTAACTAATTTTGTATTAGAGATTTAGAGATATATTTTGAAATTTGATTAAAATTTATCTCAAAATTTAATAAACAACCCGAGAATCGCACGGGGCACAAAACTAGTATTATTAAAACCCAAGGGAACAACATGGTCATGCCATGTGTCACCCTTCCAACAACATGACTAGGCGACACGTGTGTGAGGTGGCATCTTGCGTGTCACGTCTTTCCCCAATATAAATTGATTCCATCGATATTAATTAAAACTCTATAACTTTAATTAAAAAAAATAAAAAAACTCTTCAAATGTATAACCTCCAAATTTAATTCCATAACTTTAATTCTCTATAATAATGTTTAATTTTCATCAAAAGCTCTTCATATGCATAACCTCCAAATTTAAATTTGACATGCTTATTTTAAATATATATTAATGAAAGATCATATAGATTATTACTCCGTATATATTTCATTCACTTATTAGTAATCCGTATTGTTTAACATTAATCCTTTTTTATTAATTTTGATCAAACTTAATTATAAATTTATGATGTATCGGGGCATCGCCCAGGCCAATAACTAGTTCTTGATTAAAGGTGATCTTGACTAAGAATAAATTAGAACTGATTTTCTTTTGCACGATAACAAGGATGTCAATGGGGTTGGTTAAGTGAAGAAAACACCTTACATTGGCTTAGCGCCTGTTTTGATTTACTAAACTGAGCTGAGCTGAACTGAACTGAACTGAATGTTTTATGAAAGGAGGAAATTAGGAATTGAACTGAAAATAAACTGAAGTAAATAGACCCTTAGTTATGTTGAATAAATAAGGGTTTAATGGGTAAAATGTATACCTAAAGATTAAAAATGTACCCTTGTTATTCCCAAAAGTTAAACTCGTCTTTTAATTTAAGTCATTTTAAATTGATATACTAGCTAATACTTAATTTTTTTTTTCTAGATTCACTTTTATTATCTTACCCTTATACAATCATACGATCACTCCCCATACTATTTTTTTATCCACCTACCTTACTGAGAACATACAAGTTTATATTCAATACTAGATTAGTTCTCGTGCGATACACGGTAGTAATAATCTTTTTCCCATAATTAATTGTAATGTAATATATAAAAATGAGGCAACTCATGTGGAATTAACAAATGTAATGCACAAAAACAATATAACTAATGTAGGGAATATTTCAAGCCATCCCACACTTGAGCCTCACTGTGATTATACACTTAAGCATGGTGGCATCCAAAGGGAAGGAAACTAGAGTAAAAGAGTCGCCAACAAGTTTTAGGAACTTGTACGTTCACAGGGTGAAGGTTACACCCTTTAACGATCCAGGAGATCGTTAACTCCAATAGGTCTTGAACCATGACTGGAAGTTCGGGGATGAAGGTACAAATCCAACCTAAAAGAGATTGAACCTGCCCTAAAAATATGCCTCTACTTTATTCTTCTCGTATTTATGTGTGTTTTCTGACTAACATGCAATCAATAGGTTTACCCTAAACCTTTTTCTGACAAGTTGGTTTTGTGGCGACAGCGTGGAGATTTATTCCTTATCAATATCTACCTATTTTCGGACTGTTTTCTTATAAATAGGGTCCTGAACCTCCGTTTTTATTCATCTACAATCTACAATCAACAATCAATCTATTCTCTAAATTCTCTCTAAGCTCTCATCTCTCTAGTTTTTCACAAACACAATTCCGTATACATGAGATCTAGAAACACCTAACCAAGTTCGAAGTTGCCTTCGCCCTAGACGTGAAAGGTTTATACTTTTCTGAGGGTTTGGTCCCAAATCTCTATTTCCATTATTTAATTTAATTGTTTGATATTATTACTTTTCCTTGAAGTTTACTAACGCGTGTATTTTGTTATTAGAAAGAGGTACGAGGCATCAAAGTATGTAATCTTATTGCTCTATTCTTGTAGAAAGTATGTTTAAATTTTTTTAATTCCTAGCATCATGTTAGGATGTTTCTATTGCTTTCTAGTATCATGTTTCGGGTGCCTTTTACTCTTTTCTAATATCATGTTAGTACCATGTTAGGTTTAAAGCTTTGATCTTTATTGCTTAGTGACATGCTAGGGTTTGTTATTAATCTTGTTAGTATCATGCCTAGGATCTTGCTAATAATATTACGCTTTAACATGATTGTTTTAATTACGATTGTTATTATGATTACAATTATGATTTATGATTATCATGTTGCTTGATGCTTATTTATTGTTATTGCTTGATCACGCCTTGTATGCATGTTTAAAGGGAATTTGTACTTGAAATCACGCTTAATAAGATAATTAATTATTTTGTTTAGGCTAATATGATTTTAATTCAAGTGATCGCCAATAATAGTGTTATTCGTGCATTAATATTCAACCAACATAGATAAACGGGTTTAGGATTAATCTAATGTTTGCATGTTAGTCAGAAAGCACACATGAATACGAGTAGAATAAAGTAGAGGCCTATTTTATAGGGCAAGTTCTTTCTTTTGTAGATTGGATTCGTACCCTCATCCCCGAACCCTATTTGGTTCAAGAACTTTTGGAGTTGACGATCTCATGGATCGTTAAGGGGTGTAACCTTCACCCTGTGAACGGTTTACAAGTTCCTAAAACTTGTTGGCGACTCTTTTGCTCTAGCTTCCTTCCCTTTGGACGCCACCATACTTAAGTGTATGATCACAGTGGGGCTCAAGTTTGGGATGGCTTGAAATATTCCCTACAGTTTTTGGCGACTCCGCCGGGGATGATTTCTATTTTAATTCCTAAAATTTATTTTGGCAATGATTTAGAATGAGCGGATGAGACTCGAAAAGTTCTAAGTATTTCATGTGCGTAATTTTGATTAGCATTATTGTCATATGCATAAAAAAGGTCCTCATTGGATAGACCATCCGAAATGAGTAAAAAACATAGGATTTTTACATGTAGGAAACTTGAGAAATATCTTTCACAACTAAAATTGAAATAATACTGCGAAATCTGGAAAATTCTAAGAACGTAGATACCTGCTGAGGCATGTAAGAACTAGAGTCTAGAAAACAGGGCAGATTCAATCTCTTTTAGGTTGGATTTGTACCTTCATCCCCGAACTTCCAGTCTTGGTTCCAGACCTATTGGAGTTGACGATCTCATGGATCATTAAGGGGTGTAACCTTCACCCTGTGAACGGTTTACAAGTTCCTAAAACTTGTTGGCGACTCTTTTGCTCTAGCTTCCTTCCCTTTGGACGCCACCATACTTAAGTGTATGATCACAGTGGGGCTCAAGTTTGGGACGGCTTGAAATATTCCCTACAATTACTCATCCATGTTTCACTTTACGTGATTACAATTTTAATTAATAGCCGACTCATTCAAGTAGACCATACATAACAATCATACATCAATTCACTTTTAATCTTTTTTAGGACAATGATGATCACGTCACAAATTGACCTTTATTCCATTAAACTTCCAAATTATCCAAATTGTTGAACATAGTCTACCCACCTAGCCATTTCGGCTTAATCCACTTTTACTCAACATACTAACAAGTCATGCTTGAGTAATAAATAAAATAATAATAATAACCTTGTGGAATTTTTAATAAATTCATTCCACTTAAACCATTCAATTCTAATCCTTTAATAATCCTAATGTGGTTAACAAACCAATCCAATAAAATTATGCTTGTATCAACATTCCATACAAACAAGTAATCCAATATAATTCAACATGCTTGCATCCATGGTTCCATACAAATATAATCAATTCACCAAAACATGTCTCATAAACATAAGCACATGAATTAATTAAATGTATAACCAAACAATTTTCATCCAAGTGTTCTCTAAACATGAAACTAAGTTCTTTTCTTTTGGTACCTAAACATGATACTACTTACAATGAAGTAGACATGTACGTACCTCGTGTAAACAATCCTTTTTGTCACTTTTAATCACTTAAAATTCTCCTAGGGAATAATCACTTCCTAGAAAACAACCGACAATAATAAATTAATACTTAACCAAATTTCCAGTAATATAGTTAGATTAAAAACTCCTTAAAACTTCATTAAAAACATGCTTTTATACTTAATTAATCAATAGAAATCCAATAGGAACAAAAGCTCCAAATTAATTGATTATTAGAACCCTAAAATCCCAATTTTAATGAATTAGAAGCCTAGGTTGTAAAATTATAAAATCTGAAAATTATAACAACAATTAAAATCTAAAATTTATAATCTTTATACTATCAAAATATAATTTGATACTAATTTAATTAATTTCAAACAAATAAAACTAAAACTCAAAACAAAAATAATAATTTTGAAGCAAGATATAAGAAAACAAAGGAGGAGGAAAGGGCAGCCATGGTGGGCCGCCGACGATATGAGGGGCGGCGGCAGGGAGGTGGGTGTGCGCCGGAGGTGGCTGGGCGGTAGCGGCAGCAGGCAGAAGGTGGGCGGCAGTGAGGATTTCCTCACGTGAAGGAGGAAGAAGAAAGAAAGACAAAGAAACAAAAAAGAAAAGGAAAATAAAAGAAAAGAAAGAAAAAAAAATAAAGGAAAATAAAAATAAAGAAAATAAAGGGAAAAGAAAATAAGACTAACCTTTTGTGTGGGAAAAATTTTGGGGATTTATGGGGTATTTATAGGAGAGAGAGTTGTAGGGTAAGTAGGAGTATTGGGCCTCATAAAAATAATGGGTCAATTAAGGAATAAAATGGACTAGACTTAATTTGTATTGGCATAAATTGTAGAATATAGGTTCATAAAAAATTCTTTGTAATAAAATCGTTTATCAACCCAAAAATGATTTGAAATTTTTTAAAATAAAATCCGAAAAAATACAAATAAATATTATAAATAAAATGAAATTTCATTTATAAAATATTTAAAAATACGGGGGATTACAATCACCTCCTCCACTTCTTCTCTGATAAGTATTAATGGTGTTGGAAGATACTCAAGAGCTGTTCTCTGCGCCCTTTGGAGAGCTTGGAATCGGGCTATTGGAGCGTGTTGACGTCCCGCTTGAATCATTCTCAGATTACCGGCCGTTTATGAATATCAAATGTAATAAATTTATTATCTCAATAAAATGTTTCAGCAAAAGATAATAATTTTTTTTTGTATTTACTAAGATATTAATTGTTTTTTTAATTGCGTAATAAAAAAAAACTTGATTGATATTTTACATTTTCCTATAATTAGACATATGATATAATTATTGAACACAACATTTATTTTATAGTCATATCTAATACTCTATTAATCTAAGAAACAAAATATTATAGGTATTTGAAAAAAATTAAAGTGGTTTTTAAAGTAATTTTTTTAATATCAATTATATGAATAAATTTTATTATTACCTTTTCGACAAGATTCAATAATACTCCTTGTCTAGGCGATAATGATAGTATCTCATTATAACTAAACCAGTGGCTCACTTATTCTATAATTAGAAAAGATTGTTGGAAAGTTGGAATAATATTATAAGTAAATGTGTAACACGAAATAATAAAAAGGAATAAATTTTACATAAAGAAAATATATAAGATTGGAAATCTATACT
The DNA here is from genome assembly GCF_948465745.1 of Chenopodium album. Classification (NCBI taxonomy): domain Eukaryota; kingdom Viridiplantae; phylum Streptophyta; class Magnoliopsida; order Caryophyllales; family Amaranthaceae; genus Chenopodium; species Chenopodium album. The sequence goes on from NC_137846.1 coordinate 15,072,565, forward strand.
ATATACTAAAGTAATCACCGGAGGGACACTTGACAAGATTTTTATGAAAAAATTTCCCTCCAAAATGCTCTTTTAAAAAAAATTTTTATTAAAAAAATTTAAAGGATAGACATTATTAAATTCAAATTTAACAATAAAAATAAAGTGCTACATAAGTTATTTATTTTCAATTAACTCTATTTCAATTGACTATTATTATATCATACTTTATAAATTCGTGCATTGCACGAGGACAAAACTAGTAATATTATTATAGTTGTATTATACAAATATTTCAAAAATAAAAGATTTTTTGCTAATAAGGCAGGGGAATTTGGAGGGGAAAAACGCACCATAAAGTGACACGTGTCATTTCTGGTATCTGTTTGAGTATTATGTTATTAATTAACAAATTTTTTTATTTATTTAATTTTTTTTTCATTTTTTTTTTATTTTTAGGAAAAACAAATTTTTACCTTATTACCCATCTATTTTATTTTATTCATTTTTTATTACAACCATCCACTTGTTTCGTGCCAAAATTACTTTCTAAAAAAATAATTATTACATTAAAAAAAAGGATTGCATTTAGATCATGACTTTTATTTTATACAAAATTTAAAGTAAACTTTCTTAAATATCGACTTGCACATTATAACTGTCACATATTTAAATATTTTCTCTCTCATGTTTTTATTGTTTTAATATGAATTGTATTTCATTTTTAATACGAACTGTATTTCATACGGTTTAATACTGATCATTCGATTTAGTTTTTTAATATCTAATTATATTTTCATTATAATTAGTCAATATCCATGTGTTGCACGGGGTTTCACCTAGTTACACATGTTGGTAAGTAAGTCGAACATTTTTTTTTTTTGAAGAAAGGTGAGTCAAACTTTTGGGAATGAACATATTACCAGTTAACTACTTATCCGGTTTTTTTTTTTTTTTTTTTTTTTTTTTTTTTTTTTTTACATCCTTTTCTTATTCTTTGTTAAACCCACTTAGGGTTTGTTCTGATTTACTAAACTGAGTTGAACTAAACCAATTGGAACTGAACTGAACTAAACTGAATAGAGCTGAAATGAATTGTTTATGAGAGTAGGAAATAGGAACTGAACTAAACTAAACTGAACTGAATTGATTGGAGCTGAACTTGATGCGGATCAAGCATCAAAATTCTAGTCTAGGTGATAGTAGTTTGTTAATTTATCTTTTTTATAGTCGTATGATTTATTTAAGATAAAGATTAGGAATATTTATTTGTTATAAGATATTGTTAGAGTGTTAGGATTTTATTTTATCTTTTAGGCTTGTGTATCCTATTAGGCATGATATTGTATGCCTATAAATATTTGTTTTAGTTATTGAGAATAGAGAGACTGATTGAGTTTATGAAAATATGAAATTGTGAGTTAGGTCGAGTGATCGAATTAATTTCAAAACGTTGCTTTTCTTTCGAAAAGATCAAAATTTACGTTGCTTTTCTTCTTGTTTTAGTCGAAAAGATCAAATCTTTATTGAATTAGGTTTACCCTAATTACTAGTATCCCTTTTCGTGGTTTAATTCACATCTAAACTGGATTGAAGTGAACTGAAATTAAGTTGAAAAGAACAAACACTTACGGCCTTACTCACTCACATTTTACATAAAAGAGTGTGGATTTCAACCAACCTTAATTTGGTTAAAGTATTGAGGTAGTATTCGAGATCAAATCCCATCTAAATCATGCCTCTTGCGACTATCTCTAAAAAGAATCTTTTTTTTTTTGGCTTTGGTAATTGGTACTAATTTTAATATGGTTGGTATAAAACTATAAATAATATGTCGATCGGTATATCAGTTGGTTCAAACACGTGATGATCTTTTTCACTATCTCTAATATACTTCCCCACTTTCAAATACAAGCCATGGATGTGTTGCAAAATATTAATAAAAAAAAAATGGGGTATTGCTTAATTATTTTTCGTTTTGGCTGATTTGTTTACAATAAACTATTTGCAACTAAAAAGGTTTCTATGCCCGGAATTGAACCGGGGTCCTCTTGGGTGAAAGACAGTTATCCTAACCGCTGGACGACATCGGATTTTTGAGCATTAGCGCACTATTAATTATACAGTTCCATTTGCATGTACCCGGTGTACAGTATTTTTACTGTACATCAGGTTTGTCTCACGTGATTTATTGTTTTTTTTTAAAAAAAATCGCGGAATTTAACCTAAAAATCAAAAAAACGCAGAACAACAATGGAGGAGAGAGAAAGTGAGAAAACGCAGCTCTCGATCATCCATTAAGGAGAGAGAAAGTGAGAAATCGCAAAAATTGCAGAAAACGATCATCAATCGAGGAGAAAAAAGGTTAGAAAACACAAAAATTGCAGAAATCGATCATCAATCGAGGAGAAAAAAGGTGAGAAAATGCACAAATAGAAGAATTCGATCATTAATCGAGGAGAAAAAAGGTGAGAAAACTTACAAATTGCAGAAATCGATCATCAATGGAGAATTCGACTTTCGATACAACAAATTGCAGCAATCTCATTCACGAATTGCTACAAAAACAGAGGCAAATTGAGACTGAATTTGAAATCGATTTAAATCGATCGATTATAGAAGAAGAAGAAACTTATTGTTTTGGAGATGAATTCGTACCAATATTCAACCCTCCAGACAATGCAGATGAAGCAATTGATAATGCAAATGAAGCAATTGAGAATGCAGAAGACGCAATTCACAATGCTGAAAATCAAATGGTTCCTGATAAATCAATTGATTCAAATTCAGAACAAACAACCAAAACAAATGCAACTGAAGGTAATTTCTATAAATTTTTGAGATTGTATGCAAAAAAGTAACCCTTTGAATACATAATTGTTACCCTTTTCATGCATAAACGTGACCGTACTTATGCCTAAATGTTACCCTCAGATTGAATGCAGAACTTTTGAGATTGCATGCAAAAAGTAACCCTTTGAATGCCTAAATGTTACCCTTTTCATGCTTAAAAGTGACCCTATTTATGCACAAATGTTACACTCAGATTGTATGCTGAAAATTCAGATTGTATGCAAAAAGTAACCCTTTGAATGCCTAAATGTTACCTTTTTCATGCATAAAAGTTACCCTATTTTCACACGAATGTTACCCTTTTTTATGCTGCCTGTAGTTATTATCTGATTTGTTTGTATTAAATAACAGATACAAATCCAATTGATGCTTCTGGTTTAGATCTTAGAGGATCATTTGTTGGTGTGGTAAGAGAAACTTTTGAAGAAATTTTGGAATTGTATGAAAAACATGCTGCTATACTGGGGTTTTCAATAAGAAAACATACAACTAGATTCAAACAACACACAAAAATAGTAACTGAGAAAAACTATGTGTGTTCTGCTGAGGGAAAGAGACATTCAGGTCAGAAGAAAACAAAGTTAGTTGAAATGGTTGATGAAGAGGATGTAAATGTAAAAGCAAGAAAGCCAAGACAAGTAGCCATTACAAGATCAAATTGCAAGGCATGCATAAGAGCAAAAGTGAACAAAGAAGGACAGTTTGAGGTGGTGTCTCATGTTATTCAGCATAACCACGAGCTAACAAAGCCACAGTGGCATTATTTGCATCGTTATGAAAGACAAATGACAGAGGAAAAAGCTGAAGCAATCAAAACAATGAAATCTTCAGGTCTAACTACAATGGACACTTACTATTACATGGCTACAGAGGCTGGAGGAGAACAGCATGTAGGCCATAGTGTTGTAGATCACCTGAATTTCTGCTCAAGGTTAAGAATGGAACAAATTGAGGCTGGAGATGCTCAAACTTTAGTGAACATTTTAAGTCAAGAACAATCAGAGGATCCAAACTTCTTTTTTAAAGTGAAGTTTGACAAAGAAGGAAGAATTTGCAATATCTTTTGGAGAGATTCAATGATGCTAGAAGACTATAGGATATATGGAGATGTTCTTGTCTTTGATACAACATACAGAACCAACAGATATAATCTTATATGTGCTCCATTTGTTGGCATAAATAACCACTGGCATAATTGTATGTTTGCATGTGCTTTTATTGGGGATGAAACGACAGATTCATTTGTGTGGTTATTACAAACCTTCTTCAAAGCTATGGAGGATAGAAAACCAACTTCAATATTCACTGACCAGGACCAAGCAATGGCAAATGCAATTCTGGAGGTAAAAGATTTATATTGACATCTTACAGATTTGAGATCTGACAATAAAGTTTTTCTTTTCACATAAAAGTTACCCTTTTAGCTGCATAAAGTTACCCTTTTTGGTGCATAAAGTAACCCTTTTAACAGCATAAAGTGACCCCTTTATTTTCAATGCAGGTGATTCCTAATACAAGGCATAGACTTTGTATATGGCATTTGGAGCAAAATGCCATAACCAGATTTGGAGCTCTTAAAAAAGACAAAGAATTCAAATTTGCATTTAACCAGTGCTTAAAGATGTGTGTGACAGAACAAGAATTCGAAGAAAAGTGGCAGGCAATGTTGCAGAAATATGAGTTGACAGAACACTCTTGGTACAAAAGAGTGTATGAGTTGAAAGACAAATGGTGTCCTGCCCTTAGTAGAGATTTCTTTTCAGCAGGAATCTTATCGTCACAAAGGAGTGAAAGCACTAATCATGCTATAGGATTCAGAGCAAGTAAAGCAACTACTTTGACAGAATTTTATACCATATTTAAGAAGACAACCAATCGTTGGAGAAGCATAGAGAAATATGATGAGTTTACCTGTAGCAAGTCAATAGCATTCACTTCATTGCCTCTGTCTGGAATGCTAAAGCATGCTGCACAGGTAAAAAGTTAACTGACAACTACATAAATTACACCTAATATATGGCAATTTAAATGAACCTACATGATTTTGATGTACAGGTTTTCACTTTATCACTCTTTAGAGATTTTGAAGAGGAGTTTGGATACTCTATGGCAACAACTGTTCAGATGTTAGGCAGTAATGAAGAATGCCTACTTTATCAAGTAACACTAGAAGACAAGCCATGGTCTGCACATCAAGTAAACTATATACATGAGAGCCAGACTGTATGGTGCACTTGCAAAAATTTTGAAGCATCTGGATGGTTATGTTATCATTGCATCAGAATTCTACATTTGCATTCAGTAACAAGAATACCAGATAAGTATGTTTCAAAAAGATGGACTAAGTTTGCAAAAACAGAGGCATGGGATAGGTTGAAGAATCAGGATTCTAAACAGGAATATATTCCATGGAGGCAAACAATGATGAGGAAATTCTACAATCTAATCTTAAAAAGTCAAGAAAATGAAGAGACAAGAGCATTTATGGAAGAAAGCTTCAGAAACAGTCTTAAAATGGTGGAAGACTTACTTGCTAGTGCTGCTCAGAAAGAAAGTGCAGAAGCTGCTTCTAACATTCCTGATGTGGCAGACAGCACTCAAAGCAATACTGACGTTTCTTCAGCATCGAGTACAAGCACAAGTGTACCACAAATACTTGATCCTAAAAGGGCTGTAACAAAAGGAAGAAGCAAAAGAGCAAAAGGAGGACTTGAAAAAAGCAAGAGAAAAAGAAAACCAGCACTGCCACCTCCAAATTCAGAATTTGGATCAAAGACACCTAACTTACGACTCTTTTAAGATCTTTTTTAGAACATTTTTTTTTTCGAAATTAATATACCTTGTATTGTTAAACTAATTTTCTTTTGTTTTTTTACTCTATGACAAGTTTAATGAAAATGTGATTGACACTTTTATTAGCAGATGTTTAATTCTTGGAAACATCAACTTATGTTACCCTTTTAACGTATAAAAGTAACCCTTTTCATGAATAAAAGTAATCCTTTTCATGCATAAAAGTTATCCTTTATATCCACTAAAAGTTACGCTTTCTGGTAATAAAAGTTACCCCTTTTGTCAATAAAAGTTACCCTTTTCACGCATAAAAGTTACCCTATCTATCCAAAAAAGTATACCTTATCCTTTCTATCCACTAAATCAACCTTTTCTTTGTTAATAGTTACCCTTTCTGGTAATAAAAGTTACCCCTTTTGTCAATAAAAGTTACCCTTTTCATGCATAAAAGTTACCCTATCTACCAAAAACGTATACCTTATCAAATATAAAAAGTAACCCTTTTTATGCCACAAAGTAACCCTTTTTATGCACAAAAGTGACCCCAAAAAACATACACAAGAACCTTTCAAATTACTTAATGTATGCACATACATCAGTATTCCAAAAGAACCAAAAACTATCCACTAAGTTTAATTACATCATTTAACTTGATGTATATGCACAAACATTAAGTTTTTTCATTGTTCAAAAAATACTCCTAGACCTAATCAACCTTTGCTTCTAACAGTCATTTCACCCTTTAGAAGGAGTGTACTTGTCTGTCTTCTTTTTTGCCCTTTTTCCTTTGGGATTCTCTTCGTCTGCCTCTGCCTTTGCTTCTACTTCAGCTGCCATTTTTCTTTCTTCATTATCTTTCTTCTTCTTTGCAGCAATTGCATCCTTTCTTCTCATTTCAATTTCCTGGCAATAAGCAGGATCTTTCTTCTTCTCATTGAACTTCTCTAATTCTGACAACACATCATTCCTAGATTCATTCAAATCACACAGCACCAGTGTCGTACAGATCTCACCTCGCAGAAATTTTCCCCCAATAATCTCACAACAGAAAAAAAAACTTATCAATATGTAATTAATAAAAGCATTAGAAAGGGAAAAACTACATACAAAATAGATAAATAATTACTGTTTTCAGTTCATTTAATTTGAACGATTCGCCAACAAAATGAAGCATGTGATACATGACAAACACCCCACAGTCCAAATTGTCAACCTTTTCTTTTCTCCATTCCAACTCAACAATTTGAAACCTATAAGAAGGTAGCTGAGAACTCTTTGGATGATTTCTTTTTCCGAGAAAAACACCCATTTGATCACACTGACATAAAATATAAAAGTTTAGAATAAAATAAAACAAGAAAAAAGAAAAAAAAATTTAAATGGAAACAATAAGTAAACAGAAACATAACAATGAATCAACATAAACATACCAAGTGTGAAGACAATTCTTTGGTATATTCAAGAGCATCATCACGCTAGATGATATTGTCAAGATAATATACCACCTCTTTTGTATGATCAATAACAAACAAAATGTAGTGATTCTCAATAAGAACAGGAAAATATATCTGAAACAGAAAAAATTAAAACACTGATTTAGACAGATTAACACAAAACAGAACTTTTTTAAAGTTTTGATAGTAATTTATCATGAAATATACCAGTTCAGCATCCATAATATCACATTCAGGATTCTCATAGCTCACCCAACCTTCCCATAAACCGTGCAAATCATTAACAGCTTGTGAAACTTCACCTTTGCCAATGTTTTCACAAACATGCAAGAATGCAAACTATTAAAAAGTATGAGAACTTGTTTATATAAAAAGATAATAACTTTAGTGCACATAAAGGGTAACTTTAGTGCACATATAGGGTAACTTTAGTGCACATAAAGGGTAACTTTAGTGCATATAAAAAAAAAAATCAAATTACTTACACTTTGCCTCACACCAAAGAAGAATTTTCGAGGACCAGAATCAAAACATGCCTTCTCGTTCAAATACAGACAGTAGCAATCAATGATACACCATCTAATTCTAAGTGGAGCTACCAGGGATACCATGTCTTCTCTTGGAATTAAAAAATTCATCCCAATAGTAACAAGATTCTCACTGCAACAATAAAAAATAAGATAAGTATTAAAAAAAAAATAAAGGGAAACATATAAAATATAATTATCATAAAAAATGACACTTAACTTCCTCATCATTGAATCATCCTTCAGTAAACAATAATCAAGAATTTCCTGATGTAACTTGGGCAAATTCTTGAAAATTCGAGCATTAGCCCTCAAAAACAGAGTAAGAAAAGGAACATCCACACCTACTGGCCCACAGTCGAGTGAGCAAAAAGATTTATTGCCTCTGACGATACGTCTAGAAGCATTTGCTACAGAAGGCCCAGCATCATCCTCAAACCTATTCATCAAAACACTTTTTCCTTTACCATTGACATCATCCTCAGACCTTTTCAAATTCAAATCTTCTGCAGGTTCATTATCAGGAACATCATTGTTATGACCTTCAGGTTCATTATCAGGAACATCATTGTTATGACCTTCAGGTTCATAAAAATCACGAAACATTTCATGAATAGACTTCATCTTTTTACACTCCTCAATTAAACCATCTAAAAGCTTCAGGTAATGAGGATCAGAAAGTAGCTGTTGTGTTTGAGAAAATACAACAGGATCATCAGAGGATAATGATTCAGTTCTGCGAGAAGCAATCATATCACTCAAGGTTTGAAAACCCTGTGACTGAACCAACAATAATACATCCATATTTCTTTTGACCAAAAGAAATGTTTCATGAACAACCTGCAAACATATGAACCAATAAGAAACTATACAAATGTAAAAAATAAAAATAAAAAACAAATGAAAATTCATGATATATGCATAAAGTTACCCTTTTAAATGCATAAAGTTACCCTTTATAATGCATAAAGTTACCCTTTAAAATGCATAAAGTAACCCTTATAACTGAATATTTAGGGTAACTTTAGTGCACAAAAAGGGTAACTTTAGTGCATATAAAGAGATAATAACTAAATAAAAAAAAAAGAACACTTACATCAGTTGAAATTTCTTTAATTTCATCATCAGTCATCACACTTTCTGGAAGCTCAAATGCAAGAATGCGGCCACTTCTACCACTTGTAGAAGCCCCTTGACCACAAGTTTGCTTAACAACAGGAGTTACAGGATCCCTAACTTCAGGCTGTGAAATAGGATATGTAAGGGTATCCAATGGTCCCTGCCCAAAATCACCAGCTTTAATCTCCAAATTGATCCGCTTCTTAATCTTCGCATCAGTCCAATGTTGAATCAAAAGGAAGGGTACTACTTTCCTTTTCTCCTTGGAAATTTAATCGATGAAAATACATAATTTGCAAAGCTAGCAAACAACCACTTACATTTTGAGCATTTTCATCATTCTTATACTTCACAACAGCCTTCTTTAATTTTTTCAAAACATATGAACACCAATCAAATGTTTTGATTTCATCAACATTTTCCACAGCCTTCAGCAACTTCAATGAAACAGTCCTATTAGTAGTAGGAGCTAAGAAGCTAGACATAGCATGTAGCACAAAACATCTCTTGAATTCTTCACCACCATCATCCAAATCAACCATCCTAGACTCCACTTTTGACAAATGCAGAGGTTGCTTCTCAGTAAGACCATAATCAAGTCTCCATGACTGAATGATACATTTATCTACACTACCTTCTTCAGGATTCTTCTGAAGTTCAGGAACAGCAATCTCACTCATAGGCAAGCCAAAGACATCGCATATATCATTTTTAGTAACTACAAACTCTTTACCAGCAGCAATAGTGAACATGCAGCTACCACCATTAAAGTGTTCAACCAGCCAATGTAGCATTTGACGATTCAAAGTTTTCAATTTCAGATGTAATACACCACCAAAACCTATTTCTTCAACAGCTTTTTGTTGATTAGGACTAAAAGTACTCATCATTAATTCCAATGTGTGTGGTCTGCACCTTGCAATCAAGGGTCTTTTTTCCCTAAATAATAATAATATAAGTAAAACAATATCAGAATCAGAATCAGAATCATGATATATATGATTAAAAAATACAAAACAAAAAACATTTATACTTACACAACAGTATCAGAATCAGAATCAGAAACTACTTGCAATTCAGCATCTGCTTTGGCCTTCTTAGATACAATTTTAGACTTCTTAGGAGCTGCTTTAACCTTCTGAGGCTCTGCTTTGGCCTTCTTAGGAACAGTTTTAGCCTTCACAGTTTTAGACTCTGGTTTGTCCTTCTCAGGAGCTATCTTGTTCTTTTTAGCAGGCTCTTTACCCATTCCTTTTCCCCTTGAAGGCGATTTAAACGATATCCACCTATTGAACCACCTATATCTAATTAATACAGAGGATAACCATAAATTACAAATTCACAAATTACTCATGGGAAAATTTAGAATATATGCATAAAAATCCTTTTAAATGCAAAAAGTGACCCTTTTAAAAGAATAAAGTGACCCTTTTTACTGCATAAAGTCACCCTTAAAAAACAACAAGTAACCCTTTTAACTAAAAAGTAACCCTTTAACAAACATAAAGTGACCCTTCTAACTATATAAAGTTACCCTTTTCACTGCATAAAGTCACCCTTTAAACTACAACAAGTAACCCTTTTAAATACAAACGTGACCCTTTTGACAGAATAAAGTGACCCTTTTCAAAGCATAAAGTGACCCTTTTCAAAGCATAAAATAACCTTTGTCATGCATATAAATAACATATATATATATTACTCACACACAATGCACAATGCACATATTACTGGTACTCAAACACATATACACAAACACAATGCAGATATGCATACTATTCTCATAATCTAACTAAAACCTAACATCAAAATTTGAAGAATAATGAATAAAACTTCTGAAAACAAACATGCAAAATTTGTTTAACATGTAACAACACCACAACACATATATATCAAATTTTGAACCAATTACCACAATGAACAATAAAATAAAGCAAAATTAAACATAATAACTTCAAAATTGAAATTCAATTATCATAATATGCATAATAAATCAACAGAAAACAATAAAAAATAACATGCACTACTAATTCGACATATATAAGCGAAAATTCAATTGAAAATTCGAAAAAATGATGAAAAATTTAAATAAACACACCTTCTTCAGCATCTACAGCCTTCTTTGTAATCTTCTTCTTCACCATTGCTGAAACTAACACTACAAAAAACGAAAACAAAATCAAAATCAAAAAACCTAAAAATCGAAGAACGAAAACAATTTAAACTAACAAAAATCTCAAAAAAAATAAGTAAACGAAACAGAATTAAGCGATAAACAACTTCACAATTGAAAGAAAAGAGAGAAAAAGCTCGAAAAGTAACAATGGAGGAGAGAGAACACGCTCGAAAAGCAACAATCGCCAGTTAACTGGTTTTTAGAGAGAGAAAAACGAGGAGAGAGAAAGCTATAGTGTTTGAATGAAGAGAGAAAATTGAGGAGAGAGAAAGTTCTATTTCTTTATTCAATTTTAGCAATCATTACACCCACGTGCAATCATTCCGCCATTCACTAAATTAATGAAAACCGGCTTTTTATAAAAATTTGTGTTAATTATAATACCAAGTACACTACAACATTTTCTCTTCACTGTGTTCTAACTGTTCTTCTTTCTTTTTTTCCATTTTTTTTCATCTATAAATTGTTAATGAACCCACCGGCAATTTGATAGTTCTTAGATTCGGTTTTCGTTTTTTCACCCAGTAGTCCTAGCCGTAAACGATGGATAATAGGCGCTGTGCGTATCGACCCGTGCAGTGTTGCTCGACCATGGTTTTTAGCGGATAACCCCAATTTTGGGTTGGTTATTGGGGGCAGCCCGAAAACGTCCGGGATCTTGCGTACTCTGAATTCTCCATTGAAGTGGATTTTGAGCTTTCTCTCTTCCATTGAAGCAGCTTCTGAGGTAAGACTTCTTCTTTATTGAAACATCGAATATCAATTTCACAATCTAGGTTAAACGTCAATTTTTGCAAATTAGGGTTCTTTCAAGGTGGATTGATTTTTGAATTATATGTTAGTTATAATTTAATTATTCTAAGTTTAACATTTTGCTATTCATTTATAACATTCTAAAGCGAGAAGAATTTAATTTCATAATCTGCTGCAAAACAAAACCATTTAATCTTCCAATCGTGATTGTAAAATTCCAAAATCTAACCAAACAATATTGTGAATTGATAATTCTGGAAGTTGAAGTCTTGTTCGTGGATAATCTATGTTGAAGATAAATGGAATCTCGAATTTTCAATTTGCAATTTTTTAGGAGAACTATAATTAGTTGAAGGTTGATAATTGTTAGAATGTGTTTCAATTTCAGGATAAGCTCTAATGGAGGGTACAGAGATTTATGGTAGAAGGGGTAGCCAGCTTGTGAAAGAGCTTGCTTGTGCCGAACCGGGTCAACTTACTCGATTCAATGTGAGCTTTCTCCTTTATATGAAGTACTTGTTCAGTTGTTTGTAGATAATCTACACCCTTTGTTCAATCTATATTTAGCTTCCCATTTGTGTAAGGCAAGGAAATTAAGAGTAGATGTTAAATGCGGAATTGAAATACCGAAAGAGGATGGAGAGAATTTGTTAAAGAAAATGTCGAAATTATGATAGAAATTATTTTGGGGAAATTGCTTTGTCTTCCATTAACTTTGTTCTTGTGTTCACCAGGATGATTATTTAATAAAGTTATCAAAGAATGTGCTGTGCACTACAGTCAATTTTACGAACTTACTAGGTAAACTTCCCTTTATTTTTTCATTAAAGTTTTGATTTCAATTCCCTAAACGTTTTGCTCCTCGGCACATTCTTGCCATGCGCCCATGCTTCTTCCCCTCAGCACTTGAACAAGCCATTCATCTGTTTCTGCATAACTGAACCGCCACTAAACAACTACTGTACTGATGCTGTCCCAGAAGCTATGTGATTTTCTGTCAAGTTTGAGAAACATCTCATCGGCTCTCAACTGTACTTATCCTTCCCGAACTTTCAATAATCCATTCAACTGGATGACAAGTACCATATTTTAGCTTGTACTATGCATATGCTAGCTTTGATGATCTCTAGTTGTTTCCATTGCAACATATTATGTATGTTTATCCTCCATCCTCAAATAGTTGCCTAGCTTGAATTGCAACTCGCAAAGCTTTGTCACAGATTTATGAAGCAAAATGGGAAACTTGAGTATTTTAGTCAGTCTATAATAATTTATTCTTGACCCCAATTTTAGGATTGAGGCTTTGATTGTTGTTGTTGTTTACACTAGTTTATTCTTGTGAACTGATGAGCCTGATCTTTTTGGCAGGAAAATGCAAGATGAAGGATTGGATGTCCAATCAGCTTGAAATGCTGATCACTTTGGCATGCTTATCCATCATCTTTCTCTATTACGCAGCAAGCGCTGCCTAATGGCATATGTGTAAGTAATAGCTTATGATCCTGTTCTCACTTGATCTTTAGCTATCCCGCCGATCATTTGTTATCTCAACTATCAGTTTCTGAAAATTGCAGGCATAACCGATCTGAAATTATACAGAACCTAAGCTGGAAGATTGGACGGGTGCTTCCTGAAGAAATTGAGCACAAGCTAAGTGATCCAGAAAAGCGTTACTTTAGGAGCCACTCTTCAGCTTTACAATCGTATATGAGGGACATGGATGGCCTTGATTTGACTGTAGTACGCATCCATTCTTCTTTCTCCCTATCTTCTACTCATCATTTTCTTGCTACTGCAAAATCTGAACATTCCTCCTTCACATGAACTCTGAAGAAGTTGTGGATACTAAACTGTGGGTTTCTGTGGCAGGATATGGTGCCACCAAAAGATCCCTACATTAAAGTAAGAGTCCTTGATGATATTGGTGTGACAGCAATGGGTGACCGAGCACGCCACTCAATCTACTTCCTCAAACGAAGTGATGCTGTGCATTACATGTTTCAGGTAGATGGACAGTAAGACAACCTTTTTTGCTGGTTTTAAACATTTTGTATCTAGAGATCACTCAACTTAAAATCTTGTTTTTCAAACAGGGGATGATGGAAGAACTCCTAGGGTGATATAAAATGTGTAGTCCCATAGTCTCATCATACATGCCAGTGTCCTAATCCATGTCTCATAGTCTCTCATACATGCTAGTGTGCTACTCAGTATGCTGTTTGTTTCAAGATCTCCATGCTCAGATGTTTGGCTTTGACTGGGCAGAAGACTCAACCGTCTTTAAAGTACGCTTATCTGAGCAGAAGACTCAACCGTCTTTGTAAAGTATGCATGTCTGGGCAGAAGTGCAAGCAAAAGCTGTCAGATCATGAGATCTGTGATTTAACTGTGCAGCTGTGCAGGACCTGTAAACTGTGGTGTTTTGCTGCTGTTATTCATCTAGGATTGTGACTAGCCTCTTTCCTCTAAAAACCAATAGAAATAGAAGAAACTTTTTATAAGCAATTTTTATTGATTACTGTATCCAGCTGTGGATGATAATAAATTTTGTTTGATAAATTGATAGTAATAGCTGAGATGCTCTCTAATGTTTGTCATTGAGTAGCCGTAGATTTGATATGTTTATTGACAAGCTGGCCTCTATCGGGGATTCTTTGTCTTGGATTAGGTATTTTAGTTGTACTTTTTAAGCCAGTTACTTAGGTTTGCTAACCAATCAAGCTTAACTCCAAATCTAAATTGTTGACCTGTAATAGGGTAAAAGGCCCTAAATTCATCACAAGGCCAACCTATTTGACAATGTCTAACTTGCATAATGATAGAGGAAAGGCGAATAAAACTAGAACTGTTTATATTAATTGATGATATAAATATATCTTCACAATTTAATAACATATTCATAATTAATGAACAAAGTGTTCACTGCATCTAAGTAAGTTTGTGCTCATATAGAACCATAACGTGAATCAAAATTTCATGTATGATATGCTTTTGAAGTATTTTGCAATTTCATTTATTATATTCTCTGATCTCTGATTTACCTCAACTTTTCTCTCTATATCACTTTCTGACAAATTAGGGAGAAGGCAGAATAGAATGCATGTTGAATATTTATACAAAACCTACGCTTATAAGATATGAAACAATCTTCCTAAAACATATACCATATATCCTAACGATATATTCACTAAATATTATCTTAACATAAATAAACCTAAATATATTATTCTCGTAATAAGATATATATTGAAAATATATCACACATATATTTTCCGATTTTAAATATCTCTAACACCCTCTCGCAATCGTAATGGCAGTAACAAATCGGTCGAGTAGCAATACTCTGTTGAAGTCGCCTTCAAATTTTTTTTTGTTTCTTCAATGATGAGAATGTTCATCTTTTTGAACTCATCGGTCATCAATCAAGCGGAAACGTCATTCTCATATTTGAGTAATTTGACATTAGTAACACGATTCAGATCTCCAAGCTAAATGCAACTACACAAGTTTTTAAACGAAGAAAAGGAGAAGGGAATGAAACCATATCCAATCGCCAGACAACGAGTTTCATACTTAAACCGCTTCCGATGAGCCGCATCATCCATAACTCGTCCAGGAACAAAGTCAGATAACCCTCTCTGTGTAAAAGGAGAAGACCCTGTGAAGTCGACACACACATCATGACCACGATCCCGTATTATTATTATTATTATTATTATTATTATGTAGTAACAATAATTGTTTGATTAGTTTTATTTTTTTTAATAATAACATAACCTAACAAGCCATTTGTATTCGAGGTTTCAGGGTATAGTGTGCAAATTGTTAATATAAATAGTTAATTATTTTACGTATACTTAGTATACGCTAATATAAATAGTTAATTTTTTTCTTAATAAAGGTCGGTATAGGATTTGTTACTGATTTAATTAGTAATTGATTAGACAATTTAACACATTTGAATTTGTACATGATCAGTGGAAAAATATGATTTTACTTAAACAATTGTCCTTGTTACTAAATATATATGTATCTATGTTTCAGCCATGAAAGTTGCAAGGACTGAAAATTAATTACCCGTTCAAGTTCAGAATCCAGTTTGGAAATTAGTAGAAATCTTAATACGAGAAATGAATGACATTATTTCAATATAATGTATATTTTATCTAAATTGATATCATATACTGGAATTTAATTAGCCGTTCACCATCAATTGTTTAATTGGAAAAGCGAGATAGATAAGTGCAGTGAAATTTATTTAATTAAATTAAAGAAATGTTAGAAATAAATCGATCATGGTGGATTGTTGATTGTCCAAAATCGAATTTGTTTGTCCAGTAAATATGCTCGCGAATAGAAAATTATGATAACTTCATCTGAGAAATAATTGTCGGCGTTGGATTCCGTAATCTTCACCGACGCTGTTCATCTTCTCCGACGTCCTTTTCATATTAACCTGTATAATGGTTGTGATACCATCAATGATAAAGTAATAGAAATTTCAGAAAGAAAAAAAAAACAAAAATTCATTGTGCATTAAATGTGGTTAGGTGCCAAGAATTTTCGCCACCCATTTTTCCCGCTTAAGTTACTCCTTAGCGCCATTGAGGGTGAAAATTTCCCCCCTAATATTCCCTCTTCTTTTTTTGGCTCAAGCTTATGTGACATCACCTAATTGGGAATGTATGTGGGCTCTACATACATTGAATGTATGTGTATCAACATCCGCACTTTCTCAATGCGATTTGTTGCATCATTTTCATCGGAACTCATTTAATTTAGAGCAGTAAATACACATTCCAGTCATAGAGATCTTAGAAGTTAGAATGGCATTACAGCAACCCTACCATTACCTTACAATACCATCCAACCGGAACCGAATATATCTTACTCAATCATCCGGTGACAAGAAAGGGAGGGGCACCCAGTATTCACCCGCCAAGCAATTTGCACCACTCGCATCGGCATTTCAACGACGGCTTGTGATAGGCACTGGGTCAGCCTCTTTTGTAGCTATTGGTGCTAATTTCGGGGGGATCACAAGCTTCCTCCTCGGACTTTCACCGGATACAGGGCGTAATCTCAAGCTAGATGTTCTTTATCCAATAGGAGGATATAGTCGCTGCATTCAGCCAGATGAAGGATTTGGTTAGTAAGTTCATATCATACATGCAATCTATATATTATTTGAAGCCACTATAGAGCATGAATTCAAATAGCTGTCAGATTAAATGTTGAATGTTTTTTTCTGGACAAATACAGAGTTCATCTATCCAGCTACATGGGTGGCGGACCAAACATTATTCTATCGAGCAGCAGAACGGGCAGAACAGGAGAGGTCACTCGATCCCCCTCCACTCAATTCTGATAAACGTAGCAAAAGGAATGTGAATGAACCAGTCGTCGCCTTTGGTCCTCCTGGCTCGACTGGTGAGCTTACCGTCAGCGTCATTGTTTCACCAGTCTCTCCAGATTTCAGGTAATTAAGTTCGAAGCATGGTCTATTAGTCTCAACCCTCCACCCCTGAGGTACTCTACACTCTAGCGACTCAGTACTAAGGATAAAGAAAACACACTAGTTAAACAAAATATATCTAAAGCACATTGTAAACCAATGGCACAAGCCGTACATGTACCCGTGCTGATCTTAGCGCATCATCAACTATGTTTTTTGATCCTTCACCTATCTTAAACTACTACAACTGATTTCTCTGATGTTAGCTGTAACAATCAACAGTTCAACATTTACTGTAATAGGAACATTTAAATTTTTTAGTCAAATAAACAAAATTCAAAGTGAATTATATTAGCACAATAGCACCTCTACACCAATAAGGAACTATTTTGGTTTTTGAATCGTATTTTGTTCACAGGATCGAAGCATTTAGAGGACCAAAAGAGGTAGGAGAAGCTGTTATCAGAACAATAACTGCTCCCACACGCCGTCCAGATGTGAAGGCTACATTGCTGAGATCAAACCTGAGAGGCGATTCTCTGAAAGACGTAAATTATTATGAATTAGAATTTAGGGTTGAAAGCTCCTCGTTTCAGCGCCATAATGTGACTGTATGTTGTGCCCAAAATGGAAGGTTATACACACTCAACGCACAAGCTCCAGAATCAGCATGGCAAAAAGTGAAAGAAGACTTCTACAAAATTGCTGCCTCGTTTAGTCTAACTTCATAACATATGCATGGAAGCATGTGTATGTACAATAAAGAACCAAAGATCAAGTAACAAATTCATGTGGTTTAAGAAACTTATCTAGCTACATTTACAGTCAGACAAGAAGGTACTACGGAGTATGAAAGACGAAGTGTACAGAATTCAGAATCATTTTGCTAGGCTTTACTAAGGATTTTATATGGTATTTAATACATATGTATCCTGGTATCCTGATAAGCAATGCCACAGTGCTGCCCTTCAGCATTCTCTCACGATAGTCATAAATTTGAGAAGGAAAAAGGAACCTAGTGAATTTTATTTTCAATCTATCTTAAATTAAAAAAAGGGCAATAATCATGCAAAACATCATTCTGCTAAATGTCTAAAATGAGGATCCATTCAAGAAGTGACCCTTTTAAAACATGTTAGAAGCTAACACGTTAACATATTAGCTTCCACAATTTTCATTTACCCAATGTCCCAGTGTAAGCAATTCTTCTAAAGACAGCCATAAAAACCCATGTCAATTAACACACTTGTGAAGCAGTAAATCACGAGTTATGCTGTACGGAAAAATTTGTAAACAATCTTATGGCTCAAACTTCAGATATATTAAATTTTTAGCAATTACAGACATGAGTGCAAGAGCAGAACCAGGAGTCCATACTTTCTTCCCTTGTTTATACAATTAAGCAGGAAGGGTTTTACAGTTTTCTTTTAATGGATACTAGGCTATAGCCCCACGGGTACATGCCTGGGTGTATCTAAGAAAGTACATTCTATAAAGCATCTATTTTTAATCTTTATAATATAACATATACTGTTTATAGGATTATGGTTTTGCACATGAAATTTTACACACCGCATATAAGTCTAAATATATTTGAAGAAAAATTAGAAATAATAATCCCAACTTTCATCAATTTTGATAGAATAATCCCAACTTTAGATTACACTGGAATAATCCGAACTTTAGGGGTCTTCTTTTTCTTCAATCCCAAATACCGGTTACCGGTTGAATGGGTTACTTATTTATTTATTTTTTTTAAAAAAGTGACATGTGTCACGAGATAATTGGTTTAAAAATATAAAAACAAAAAAAAAAAACAAACAAAATTTTTTTTAAAAAAAAAACAAAAACACCGGCCAACCCAGAATCCGGCCACTCGAATCTTGCCGGCGGCGGCTGTGCTACTCTCCCTTCCCCTGCGCCGATTCCTCCCCTCCCCCAACGCCGATTTCCCCCCTCCCCCAACGCCGGTGATGCGAACAACCTTCCCCCCTCTTTTACCGCCGGCAACCACCACTCGAAATTACTCGTTTTCCAGCCGCCACCACCACTCAAAATTCCTTTTCCAGCCACCACCACAACTCGAAACTCTCTTTAAAACTCACCCCAACTCCCGAAAACCCCCAAACACCCTTCCCCCACCATCGAAAACCCTAGCCGTTGGTGTTTCGTGGTGGAGGAGAAGTTTTTAGGGGTTTTTGTGGTGGTTTCAAGAGGGGGTTAGAGGGGATTTCGGGGAAGGGGGATAGTGACGGTCCGGCATGCGAAGAGTGGTGCTCCGGCGTGCGAAGATCGACAGTCGGCGAGGGAGTGGTGGCGGAGGTTAGGGTGGGACGGTGGAGGAGAGGAGGTTGCTGGGTTTTTCTGATTTTTTATTTTTTTTTATTTTTGAACCAATCAGGGCTTGACACGTGTCAAGTGACCTGATATAATAAGTCATTGACTTTTGTTGACCGATTAGGGATTGAAGAAAAAGAAGACCCCCCAAAGTTAGGATTATTCCAGTATAATCCAAAGTTGGGATTATTCTACCCAAATTGATGAAAGTTGGAATTATTATTTCTAATTCATCCAAAATTATATAAAAAGAGTTGAAAAATCCTAAACTTGAGGTAATCTAATAAAGTTATACAAAGTAAGTATATATATATATATATATATATATATATATATATATATATATATATATATATATATAGGGGAGGGATCTGGTGAGAATAGGTCCATATGTGAGAATTCATACTTATATGAGAACTGATTTAAAATTTAGAACATGTAAGTAAAAATTTAGAACATGCGAGTTAAAATTTAGAACATATGACTCAAATTAAAATTCTGAACATATGAGTAATAATTTAGAACATTTGTGTAAGTAATATGTTTAGAACATCTGATTTAAGAATTAGAACAAGTGATTAAAAATTTATAAAATTTGCTTTATGAAATTTTAAACATATGAGTAAAATGTAGAACATCTGATTTAAGATTATGAACATGTGAATAAAAATTTAGAACATATTGATATAGAATATAGAAAGTGTGACTAAAGAATTTAGAACATACGTGTAAAAAATAGAACATACGCTTTAAAATCTGGAACATATAATTAAAAATCTTTAAACACACGTTTTAAAATTTAGAACATATAAATTAAAATTTTGGAATAAGTTATTTAAAATTTATGACATCAAACTTAACTAATTTATGATTTAGAACATGTGAGTACTAAATTAGAACAATCAATCAATCAATCAATCAATCAAAGCCTTAATCCCAAAAGTGGGGTCGGCTAACATGAACCAAATTTGATTATTCCGTGTAGTCATCAACATAAATCTTTCTCCTCCATCCCTTACGATCCAAAACTTCATCCTCACGTAAATCCATGCACTTCATATCCTTCCTCACTCCTTCCAACCAAGTCATCTTTGGTCTCCCTCTTCCTCGTTTAATCCCTCCATGGTCCCACTCTTCCACTCTTCGCACCGGTGCACCCTCGGGTCTCCGTCTTACATGTCCAAACCAACGCAGACGATTTTCCCTTAATTTATCTACAATGCCCGCCACACCTACTTTCTTGCGAATAACCTCATTTCTGATTCTATCTCTTAAAGTGTTTCCACACATCCACCTTAACATGCGCATTTCCGTAACCTCCATCTTTTTAATATGCTCTTTCTTAGAAGCCCAACATTCTGTACCATAGAGCAACACTGGTCTTATGGCAGTCCTGTAGAATTTTCCCTTCAACTTTAAGGGAATGCTGCGGTCGCATAGCACTCCCGTGGCCGCTCTCCATTTAAGCCACCCTGACTTAATCCTGTGGGTCACGTCTTGATCAATGTCACCATTCTTCTGGATGATCGACCCTAGGTACTTAAAACATTCACTCATGGTCAAATCCTTTCCATCCAAACTCACCACTTCATTGCTTGTCCCCCTCTGAGTGCCAAAACGACATACCAAATATTCAGTCTTACTCCGACTTAGCTTAAACCCTCTAGATTCCAACCTTTGCCTCCATTGCTCCAACTTGACATTAACCCCATCCTTAGTCTCATCCACCAAAACGATATCATCTGCGAACAGCATACACCATGGAACCTCATCTTGAATTGGTCTAGTTAATTCGTCTAGAACCGTTGCAAAAAGAAAAGGGCTTAATGCAGACCCTTGATGCAATCCGATTGTAATAGGGAAATCTTTTGTCAACCCTCCGCATGTCCTCACATTTGTTGACACATCCCGATACATATCCTTAACTAGGTCTACATACCTTCGTGGGATACTAAATTAGAACATTTGATTTAATTTAGAACACCTAAGAAAAAGTTTAAAACATTAGATTTAAAATTTGGAACATACGAGTAAAAATTTAGAACATAAAGAGTGTTCTCACATAAGAAAAATTCTCATATAAGAAAAATTCTCACGAGAGCCTCCCCCTATATATATATATATATATATATATATATATATATATATATATAAAGAAAAAATTTCTACCGTCTTGCCGGCCAAAGTTTGCCATTTTTTACCTTTACTTTGTTGAGAATTAATATGATGAGTAATTTAGGCATGTTATTATTGGATATATTTCCAATACAAACTTTTTTAAAAATCCAATGTACATTAAATACTTTGGATATAAAGTTGCCTGAAAATGATCAAAAGTTACCCCAATACAAGTAAAGGTTACCCTGATATAAATAAAAATTAAATATGTTCTATGGATGAAGTCGCTCTATTTAGGATTGAAAATCAAATCTAAGTGAGTGAAAGTAATTATATTAACCTTGTAAACTTATCCCATGGCCTATTTACATTAAAATCATGTCAGATTCCAAAGACGGATAAAAGCTACCCCAAATGTTATCCTAGAATTCTTTGATGTACAAAAATATTATTGTAAACTGGGTGTATACGAAAATTTTTCTCTTGAAAATTTATGTATACTTGTAATAAAAAGGGGTAAAAATAGTCAAACTTTGCTCTCTGATACCATGGATGGATGATTTTTTTTTTTTTTTTCTGAACACAAAGAGTAACAGGTATAGCCGAAATTCATTTTTTGGGATAGGTTATACACAGGTATAAACCCTCTGTGTCATGCAGGGACTATAAATTCACTTTGTGCATGCACTTTTCTTTTCTTCCCCATTCAAACATTTAAAAAGGAACAGCCAGTTCATACTAATCCAAGGAAAAAAAAAAAAAAAAAAAAAACCAATAACCAAATTAAATTGGAATGTATACAAACAGAAAGAAGCACAAGTTACCAAGATGTGAATATACATTTGTTCATGCACAGACAGCTTGCCTTTGTTTTTTCATTCTCTCCGGATTCTCTGAAACCACTGCAGTCAGATTACGATCCTCAAACACAAGCTCCGGGCCAAGCCTGCAGCAAAATAACAACTAATTATGTTCAAATTAGTAAATTACACACATGCTCTGAATTAAACATAGACAAAGCATGCATGGCTACTTTCAGAGTCACAGGTAAATTATCCACATGAATTCACCGCAGTTGCAATCACTTTCTAGATTAAAAAATAGAGCACGATATAATTTAAATTTAAGGATCCCGCTTACTTTGGGTCAAGAACCAGCTTCTGCACCTCTTTGATTGCAGAACTAGCTGCATATAGAGATATCTTTCCAACCAGAGAGCACAAGAAGATGCAAGTCAGAAACCTTCACTGACATAGAGTGGCTTACTTGTCAATTACATAACAGCAAAATTTATTCGCAACTAAATCAAGAATATTTTACCTCTACCATTTGTAGCTTTGTTGCATGATCATTTGAAAGACAGCGAATTTCTTCTGCCAGTTTCACTGCCTGCTCTAAGCTCTCAGGTGACAAGAAATCGAGACCCAACTGAGCTGTGGACTGCAAAGTCACCAAATGAATACCACAAACATCCCACAGTCAGTATAACAACTCAAAATCATCTTGCAACTCACAAGTATTGGAAGTCAAAAAAAAAAAAAAAAAAAAAATAAGGTCAAACATTGGAACTCATACACCTCTGCTGATTATTAGGACTTATTATTTGCTAATCTGTGTAATATCATTCTGTTACTAAAGCATAGCAGCATAAACAGATAGTTTGAATTTTCATGGACATGAAAGGGGAATATGATAAGCACCTAATGAAATTTAACTCTAAAATATACTTCATTGCTCTTCCCAAATAAAAAGTCTTGGACATAAAGTCTGGCTATTGGCTAAAGAAAACACGTATAGACACGACATAAGCTGCTACAGGCTTAAACAAAAGACAAGTGATAATGCAGACAAATCGGATTATGTTCCATTTAAGCATAAGCAAGTATCCATACTTGACAGATATTATTGTCAAATAAATCACATTGACAAAAGTAGCTTAAGACAGGACCAGGATACAAAAATCAACCATTGTTCTAAAAAAAAATAAATAAAAAATAAAAGGATACAAAAATCAACCATAAACAATGAGGCAAATACCAGCATGATAAAGGTAGAAACTAGCAACTTATCAGGTCCAAAATAAACAGCAAGAAAGAATGAAATTAGGTATTGACATGACCACAGCATCTCCCACTAGTACCAAAGTATTCAAATGAACTCACCTGAAGATTTCTAACTTGGAATGGACATCCAGCAGGTACAAACACGGCTTGGCCTAAGTGTTGTTCAAATGACCATGGTTCAACCCCTAAAAAGATGTTATTAACCAAGTTATTTATTTGCATCCTAACTAGTTCACCAAATTATCGAGAATTTGTGTAAATCATGCTATGGTCAGAATATCGTAAAGATATGTTCCACAAGTACAGTTGTATAATGACTAGAGAACACAAAATTTCTTTTTTGCCCAGTCATAGTGGTAAAACATAATCACCATCACACCCAGGCACATAAGTAAAGATTCTCTCATAACAAATGAACAGCATGAGAAATAAAAGAAATTAAGAAAAGGCATAGGTACGAAAACAACAGAGGTGAAATAAACCTATGAACCATTGAGCTAGAGAGAAAAGCAAGTAGCAAAAAATGTTGTTATGGGTTGCAGCAAGAGGGAGGGGAGGCTATTGTAAGAGCATGAGATTGACCACAAGTTACTCAATTCAAGAAAGCCACATATGGTTTACATTAGAGTAGAAATATAGATAGATCATTTGAATATTAATTGGAACCCAAGGATTTCATATAAATCTAGCAATCTATAAGAAAAATGATGGAGAATACAAGGAGATACAGTAAAGGATATCACAAGTCCACTAAAAAAATCAAGCAGAAACAAATATAGGAGCCACAATCACGCATACAACAAGGGCCAAGCTAGGAAGAACTGCGTGAAAATGATCACAGAAAGAAGCTAGATGGACAGCCTGAGTGCCTGACACCAGAAATAATCTGAACTTCACACTGGGTATCAAAATTTTCTATCAACATCCTGAGCCGACTAGATCTAAATGAAATTTTCTATCAAAACTCTGAGCCGACTGGATCTAACTTTTACACAAATGAAGACCAATCCCTGATGAGTGATTACAATATGGGCAGATTTTCCTAAATGAATGATGTTCTCAGTCCTATGCACATCTCAAAAGCATGAAACTTAACTATAAAAATCTTTGGCATTCGGTATCTTCTATTTGCTCATCTAAATTTATATCAAGCTTACCCTTATTTACATTTTCCCTATCATCTCCATCAATGGGTAAACTAACTGGAACTTCTTCATTTAAGTCCCTGCATGGATATCCAGAAAAATCTTGCACCTGACTTTCCCCACAAGCTTTCTGTATCTTGGCATTGTTTTCTTTGACTTTCATTTCACAAGAATGCACCAAGAGGTATACCTGCAAGGAAATCAAGAAACATTGCCACTACCAAAGTAAGAAACATCTCAAACACAAAAGGCTGAAGGAGAGCGAAAAGATGAGACAGAATCAAGAATACTCTTGAACTTGAAATATTCTATGTTTATTTTTTATTTACATCAGTTTAAATAAGAATCATACATGAACCATGGAATCAAAATTGTTTATGATCTTAATAATGCCATTGTACTCAAATGATACTACCTCCGTTTCAAGTTTTTTGCAATTTTGGAGTCGACATGGACTCCTAGTCAAAATATGAGAAATGGAGATTAAGTAAAGAGAGGGCATGTGATTAAGAAGTATGAGAGAGAATGTGGGTCCCAGTTTTTAAATTAACTTTATAAAATCTGCCAACTTTTTGGGGGTAAAAGTTTCCCCCCAAAAGCATTGTACTGAAATTTTCAACCAAAAAATAAGGAACCGCCAGTTTTTTTTTTGCATGGCTAACTTTAAATTTTACCCACAAAGTCATACCCTATTTATACAACAACAATTACCAAGGTTCAAAATTAATGTTTATCCACTACTACTAGAGCTTAAAAAAAAATCACAGTACACTACATAATAATAATGAAGTCCTAGCAGTGTACAATCTTCTAGCAGCCAAAAAATTCTTCTTCTACTCTCATTCAAACTGAAATTTAAAGAAAGAAAAGAACAAAAAAACCAAAAAAAAAAAAAAAAAAAAAAACCACAACATGGCAGACATGTTTGATGAGGAATTTTACAATTTGGAGCAAATTTTAATGGAAGAAGAGCATATCATTCACTCAGAAAATGAAGAACAACATAGTCCACCAAACAAGAGACGCAAACCACATTTAAAGCTCCACAAAAAAAGGGCATTAATTGACACTATGTTAGCAATGCAACAAGATGGAAAGCTACCAAGGGGCCTCAAATTATCACTTTTTAGAGAGTGTGATGTTCACAAGAGTACAATAACAAGACTTTGGGATGATGTATGCAAGCAAAGACAATAGGGGGGTGGTTGATGTCAGTTCAAAGGCAATTGGCAAAACCGGGCCAAAACCAAAAGAGTACTCTGATGAATGGTTGCAGTTAGTTCCCCTCCACTTGAGGACAACTGAAAGAAGCTACGTTGGGTACTTAAAGATCAGCCATGTCACCATTCAAAGGCTGAAAAAGAGGGGTAAGCTGAGATGCCACATGAGCAACAACAAACCAGCTTTAACAGAAGCCCACAAGATAGCAAGATTGAAGTGGGTTTTGTCACACATCAACCCTCCTACTACCCCAGAATCGAATCCAACTTTTGATGACATGCAACATGTAGTACACATAGATGAAAAGTGGTTTTATTTATGCCGCGAGACAAGAAGGTTCTACTTGCTTCCCACAAAGGATAATCCATATAGATGCCAAGTGTCCAGAAGATATAAGATCAAGGCTATGTTCATGGGTTTGATTTCAAGGCCAATATACAACCATAAAGGGGTGATAACACATGATGGTAAGTATGGGATTTTTCCCTTTGTTTACTATCAAACAGCAAAAAAAAAAAAAAAAAAAAAAAAACAGCAAGAACAGGAAGAAAGGAACTTTGGAACCAAAGGCATTGCAGAATGTTAACAGGGAAGTTATTAGGGACATGCTTATCAACAAAGTCATACCAACAATCAAGCAAAAATGGCCAGCAGATATGGACAAAAACATCTTCATCCAGTGGGACAACGCCAAACCCCATCAAATACCAAAAGATGAAGAGTTTGTTGCAGCGTGTACTCAAGATGGATTCAACATACAATTCATACATCAACCTCCTCAATCCCCAGACCTGAATGTGCTAGATTTGGGCTTATTCAACGCGATTTAATCCATCCAATATCATTCATTCCCAAAAAACCTAACTAAGTT
Source organism: Chenopodium album (assembly GCF_948465745.1). NCBI lineage: Eukaryota > Viridiplantae > Streptophyta > Magnoliopsida > Caryophyllales > Amaranthaceae > Chenopodium > Chenopodium album. The sequence continues at coordinate 15,099,429 of NC_137846.1, forward strand.
AATAGAAAGGGTTGAAGAGGCATATGAGTGGTTTGAACCTCACGTAAACAGAAACAGTTGGTTGACTTTACAGGCTTGTATGATTGAGATATTAGGAAAACAAGGAGGTAACAACTACCCCCTCCTCATAAAGGCAAAAAAAGACTTGAAAATTTGGGATTGTTGCCTGATAATTTGGAGGTGGAGAAAGAGTTAGTGGAGGAAGTTGTGAAGTACCTTAATGAGAGGCTAATAGTAGCAGATCCAGAGGAAACAAACTAAGAAGTGGATGCTGATTAAGCATTTAAGCAAGAACCGACCAAGCAAAGACTGCCACACATAACCATTTTTGGCTTAAGCATACGAGAGGGACTCAAATATGATTTGGTTATGTGTGTAAACAAAGGTATTTTGTGCATCTGTTTTTTTTTATTTATTTTTTATTTTTTTTAAGTGGTTTGGATATTATGTAATCAATCTAAAAGGCAGTCAGTCATGTAGTAATATCCATGGTCAGATAATTATGTCATTTTGTTCATCTATTTTTTTTTTTTTTTTTTTTTTTTAGTGGTTTGGATATGTTTTGAATCTTAAGTGCAGTTAGTCACTTAGTGATAGCCATGGTCAGATAATTGTGTCATTTGTGCTAATTGAATGTTATGTAATGAAAAAGAGCATTTTGAATTTGAACATGAATGACATTCTAGCACATTCTAATCATAAGAAAACGGTTTACAGGTTTATGTGCGTATTGAATCAATCTTGAGTGACATCTTAAATCCATCAGAGAGATTACAATTTAATCACAAGAAATGAAATCCTATTTGTTACCTCAACAATGTTAAAATTGGAGCAAATCAAACAAGACATTTCAAGATCAGATGAGTCCCCTCATCATTTAGATTTAGTAACAAGAATGATCTCTCAAATTGAATCATTGAGATCTTAGGGACTCTATGTTGCAAAAACAGACCACAACAAAGGGACTCACTTAGCATGTTTAAGACATGGTCCCTCAAAGACTTTTCATCGAGACCAAATACAAACATTTAGTATTGTCATCATCCATCAACCACCATAACCCCAACAGGGACTCAAAGGGACTCACAAATTAAAGCACGTATGTGCTTACAAAGCACAAAGCACAGGGAGTAATAATACCAGAAGCAACAACAAACTCAATCACCAAAGAAACAACAAACTCAATCACCAAAGCAACAACAAACTGAGTTCACTAAATCATATCAACAACAAAATTCACACCAATAGTTTCCGATTACACTACATAATCGGTTGGGATTTGGCCATTTCAGAATAAAATTGGATTGTATTAGTGATTAAAAGGCACTCAAAGTAGATTGTGCCTACTTATAAGAGTCATAACTAAACAATTATTCTGTAAATGGATACAAGTTATATCGAATACTTGACACAAATTAGCATGTTTTATTACAGATGTTGCATTAGAATGATTGTTATGTTCAATTACAAGCTTAAAATGTTAAATCTTGATCACTACAAGAATAGCAACTGCTTATTCCACCAAGAAGCTGAGATTGTAAGGATTTTAAGGCAAGATCAATACAGTAAACTCACAAGCCTTTGTGCAACAAAATCATACTTATTTGATCCCCTCTCTTAAGTAACTAACTGTTAAATCCCAGCTAGAGGATGAACAAAAACAAGTCATAGTAAACTTCCTCAAGATCAAATAGAGTTAAGACAAGACTAGAGATTGAACAAATGTAATACAAGATCGGATTGACGAGATCGTGGAAGTGAGCTTTGAACTGATCTTTAGCTTGTTCAAGCAAGCAAAATTAGACGGCAAACACACATTGAGGTCATTGACTCGTACACCTTACAAGTGTTGCAACTTGTAAACCATTGCTAATGATCAACTGATCAGGCATTCAAGGACATAGCAATCGTGATTCATACAAAGACGAACGAACAAATCATTGAAGCGCGAACATAATCCCAATGAAACCAAGATCTAATTAACCAAGTCAATTAAGTAATTAACCATTGCAACCCAAAATTTAACTATTAAGAGTCTATTAATAATTACATCTATTATAACCCTAACAATCGGATCACAAGCTACAAAACATTAGATGAACAATAATTTCCTCAATCCAATTTCGCCGTCAAAATTGAAACCACCCAATTCTTTACCAATCAATGCAAGCAAAAACTATTAACACCATTTCATTATCATTAATTAATTCATTATTATTAATCAGCTTAAAATCAAATAGTATGACAATTATGTATCAAGATTCTACAAAATTAATTGCAATTGTAACATTATTCAACTCAACAATTAACACTTTTTTTTTTCTTCGTTACATAATTTAACACTTCCCATTATACAATCAACTAAAAAAAAAGTCGAATTTTGGTTAAGCACTTCCCATTATACAACCTAAATTCAACCACCAAGCACGTATGTATAAATTAACCATTACAACCAAAATTCAATCACCAAGCACGTATGTATAAAATTCGCCGCTGTTGCCCATTACAACCAAAATTCAACACTTCCCATTAGAACACAAAGCACGTATGTGCTCACAAAGCACAGGAAGTAACAATACCAAAAGCAACAACAAACTCATTCACCAAAGCAACAACAAACTCAATCACCAAAGCAACAAAATTAATGTTAAACACAAAAGCAATAACAAACTGAGTCCAAAAAATCATATCAACAACAAAATTCACACCCCCTGGCCAGCAACTACTGTTACTGGCAACCAATCAAGCACATACAAATCTCCTTCTCAATGTAACCAACAATTAACATATAACCAGGGACTCAATTTCACAATGCCCTAACAATTAACAATTACGGTAAAAAATAATCAATATAAAAAAGGGATTCAGAAATCGTCACCAATGGAGGGTCAATTAACCCCTCTTTCGGAGCAGCAGCACTGGGATCATTTCCCCCCTCATTCAAAGCAGCAACAGGGTCATTTTTCCCTCATTCAAAGCAGCAACAGGGTCATTTTTCCCCTCATTCGGAGCAGCAGTAGGAAGAACGTTTTCCCCCTCATCCTCTACATCAGATCTTTGTTTTTTCGCCCTTTCACTGCTCGTGGGTATCGTTTCTTCCAAAACCCTCTTTTTTTTTTCTCTTCTCCTCTTCTTCAGCATCAATAGATCTGAGAACTTTACCCACAGCGGTGAGGGAATTTTCGCTCAAAACATCACCGAACTTCCCAGAATTGTAGTATCTTCTAGCCCACAAAAACCCATCTTCCAGCGCATCGTATATAGCATCAAGCAACTCAACCTCCTTTTCATCCTTACGAAAATAGCATATGCAAGAGGCTCGTAATCTATCATTTTTGTGGGACTCAAACACGCAGATCTACTCAATTTTTCCAGAGAAACGGATGAACAAGGAGGCTCGAGAGAGAAAGAGTGACTGAGTGAACAAGGAAGATCTGCTGGTTTTTGAAGAGAGAGAAACAAGGAAGATCTGCTCGTTTTTGAAGAGAGAGAAACAAGGAAACGAAGAGAGAGAAACAAGGAAGATGAAGAACAAGTAGAGTTAGGGTTCAATTTCTGGAAATAGCAATTGAAGGCTTGATGAATTAATGAGTTAGTTGGGAATTGGAATAAAGAATTAGATTTGGTGGGAATTGTTAGATAAATAATGTTAGATTAGTAATTTCATAAGTTTACGGTTTAAATTCTAATTGGGGTTATTAAATTCTAAGTAAGGGTATATATGTCATTTCATTTAAAAAAAACTTACTAAAAATGGAAAAAGTTGGAAAGTTGCAATAAATGTGTAGCGGATGTTTTTGGCAAAAGTTGCAAAAAACTTGAAACGGAGGTAGTATAATAAAGCACCCCCTCCCCCAACATAAAAAAGGTTCTTTTTCTTACCCTACTCAAAAGTGAAATTCCTTTTTGTTTCCTACTTCAAAGGCTTTAAAAGGGTCTATTTATTGACTAAATAATAAAGCCCGAAATACAAGTTCAGCTCCGTGCGAAACAAATAATGTTTCTCACAGGGGTAAAAGTGTCATGAAAAATAAAGTGCAGGGCTGAACTTGTAATTACATAAGTTCACGGCAATAATAGAGGAGATTGACTTCTAAAGTTTGACTAACGGTCAAGCATACTCACTAACGACTGTTAAACGAAGACAAGCCCTAGGAGAGAGAGAAGGCGAAATTCTGAGTTCGAATGGGCGAATTACGACAACTTGAGTGGATGATCTGAGTATCGTCGGCTGAGTGGATGATCTGAGTATCGTCGGCTGAGCTGAGTTCTGTATGTCGGAATTGATCGACTTCAGTCGGAATTGATCGAGTTCTGTCGGAATTGATCGAGTTTTGTCGGAATTGATTGTTCAATTCGTAACATTGTAAGTATGTGTTATGCTATTATGTGGTTTAATTCCATATTGAAATGTTTTGTATTCAATTTTGCCCTTTTAATTCCATATTGAACTGTTTTGTATTCAATTTTGCCCTTAGCTGCATGTTGATTCAACTTGGACAACTTGTTGATAAACAATTATACTTTTTATGTTTAAATTGTTGCCTTTATTCAATGCTGCACGTTGATTGATAATATCGATTGATAATGTGCTATGTCAAATATGGATGCCATATATAGGTGTTTGCAGTAAGTTTTTTCTCAATTATTGGAGATAATGTGCTCTGTCAAACATGGAAGAGGGATGTCATCAAAGGTAAATTAGAAATAAATTTCTGTTGTATTGACTTTGATCAATTTAGCAGTGTAGGAACTATGTACATAATCGATCAATTATAATGTTAACAGGGCAAAAATGGATTAGCAGATCTATGGGGGAAAGTACTACCAATTGAACTTTTTGTGGTAAGGATTTATAAGGAGCGTTGTATTGTATTGAAATATTGAATTTATCTTAATTATGTTGTTTTTGTGAAGGATGATCTTATTAGCCTAGGCGGTCAAGTTAAGAGAAAGGGTGAGGTAATCAAGAAGCAAGGGGAATTGTTTGGTAGGGTATGTGTCACTATATTGATGAGTATGTTTTATGCTATTTTGAAGATCAAATGCATTTGTATAAATGAGTGTGTTTGTTATAATTTTGTGTTCGCTCCCATTTGAATTGCAGCCTCCAAATATGAACTGCCGTATTGTGACCTTTTCTAGAATATGCCACACATTCGATGAGAGAAGAACTCATTGGGTTAATGAAATAGGGTTAGGTGGGTTATTGACTATTCCAACTAACATACACTTGCCTCGACAGTTAGGGTATTGGATAATGACTCGTATTGATCCTGTGAATAAGGTGCTTATTGCTCCGGATGGCAAACAATTTAGGCTAGCTGCTAACCAAGTGCATTGGGTATTAGGCATTCCTAATGGGGGCATAACTGTCCCGACTAGTAAATCGATGTCACCTATGTTGCATGATAAGGTTATTAGCATCCAGGAAAAATATGGTCAACCATCTAAGACTAGGTCAAAGAAGTTTGCCGGAAGGGTCTATACATCTATAGGCATACCTATGAATTCCAAGATTATGGAACGGGTGGAGGGAAAATGGGAGGCACGTGAGGAGGAGGAATTTAAGACATTATTCTTGTTGTTATCACTTGAAATGGTGTTATGTCCAACACAGTCTCCAAGGTTGGCCTGTGATTTGTTTCCTGCTATTACCTGTGCAATGAATGCTTCCTGTTACAATTGGTGTGAGTTGGTGTTGAATAAGTTGATGGAGAGTGTTTCCCATTTTGCACGGCGTTTTTACTCCACTAGTGTAGCCGGCGGATGTGGTGGTTGTACAATATTTGCTGCGGTTTATAATTAAAATTTCAAAACAAGCCAATTTATGTTTTGTTTTGTTCTGATGCAATTTTTATTGATATTTAATATTTGATGGTTGTGATAGGTATTTTATCTTGACAAGTTAAACCAGTTTCCTGTGCAATGGGGTGAATTTCCTAGATTTAAGGTGTGGAACATGAACAAGATTGGTGTTGCTATTAAGCGTGATCGGTTTGCAAGCGGAGGTGATTATGGAAAGTTAGGGGTTAGTGTACAATTTCAGTTAAAGGATTACTATGGTTGTGTTAACAATAATGAATTGTGATTATGTGTGTTAATTTTTATAGAGTTTAGATGTAGCATATGGCGAGAATCATCCCAAGGATGCTAGGGATAGTAATGGCCCTTCGTCTATGACTAAGGTATATTAATGATTGTTTGTGACCTAGTTTTTATATTGTTCCACCTTTATTCTGGTTATAATAATGGAGTTGTATATTGTTTATATCCATGTTAGGGTTTTGTTCATGAGTTTGTTCAACCTCTCGGCTATGACTATAACACGAGGCGGAGGCGTGGTGCTCCAAAGAACTCAATTCCAAATCAAGTAAAGTGGAATAAACGTTGTTGTCGATCGACCTCTAAAGCAGGCCTTGTGTCTTCAAATCTAAGCAATTCCAATACTCAATTGCCATGTGCTGAAGAACCTCACCTCTGTCATGTTATTTCTGCTCGTGATGTCGGTTCATTAAATTGGTAGGTAACCTTGCTAATTATTTTGTACATGTTTTTATTGTGTTGTTTGTTAGCTGATTTAGCTGATTTGGCTCTCCTCTGATCTCAATTGAAGGACCATATCTTCAGATTTGGTGTGTCTATTAACTCGACTTGTTACATAGGTAATGTTTAAGCAAACTCAATTGTCATAATTCTTATTTTTTTTACATGTCCACCGCACTTATGGTTTTGTAAACAGTTTCATAATGTACGAAGCAAACTCAATTGTCATAATTCTTATTTTTTTTACATGTCCACCGTACTTATGGTTTTGTAAACAGTTTCATAATGTACGAAGGATGGGATTACGCGACGGTTGTAATCTTGTGAGAATGGCTGCTAGTGCTCAGGTTTCACTACTAGAAATAGGCCTATTTCCGACGGACACCTAATTCCGTCAGAAACATAGGAAATTCCGACGGATTTTTATTCCATCGGACATTTACGTCGGAAATCCGTCGGAAATTTTCCGACGGAATATAAATCCGTCGGAATATATGGGCTTTCCAACGAAATTTTTCGTCGAAAATGTAATTTTCCGACGGAATTAAAATCCGTTGGAAATTTCCGACGATATTCCGTCGGAATATATTTTTTTAAAAAAAAATTTCAAACCCTAATATTCAGCCCCCCTTTTATATTTCACCCTCAGCCGTTTTTTTTCACTTCCCCCTTTTCATTCTCTCTCCTTTCTCCTTTTCCCTCCTCTTTCTCTCTCCTTCTCCCTCTGATGTTTCTTTCTCTTCTTTCCTCTCCTTCTCCCTCCTCTTTCTCTCTCCTTCTCCCTCATCTTTCTCCGTCATCTCACCAACGACTGCTGTCGTCTCACGCCGCTGCCACCCATATAAATCCCTTTGCCGCGCCAATTGTGCTACGTTTTTGATTTTATACGGTTTTTAAGGTTAAATTCGACAATCAGAACTCTAGATCTAGAGTTTTTATTGTCGAATTAAGCCTTATTAACCTAAATTTGGTGAAATTCGAAGCTAATTTCATAATTAAAGGTATGTTTTGATGTTTTTAATGTTCTTTCTTTTGTTTTAAAGTTTTTTTTTTTTAAAAAAAAAAATTTGGGTTCTGGTGGCTCGTTGGTGGTTTTAGAGTCAGTTTAAGGGTGGGTTGAGGGAGGTGGTGGTGGGTGCCACCAGGGCCAAGGGTTAGGGTTAGGGTGGGGTGGGTTAGGGTGGTAAGAGAAGGTTGGTTTGGTTACGGTTCGGTCGGGTCTAGGTTAGGGGTTTGGATGTTTTAGGTCGGGTCTGGGTTAGGGTTTGGGTTTGGGTTAGGGGTTTGGGTGTTTTAGGTCGGGTTTGGGTTAGGGTTTGGGTCTGGGTTAGGGTTGATTTTGTGGGTGGGTTAATTTAGTGGGTGGCGGTTAGGGTTGAATGGGTTAAGGTGTTGGTAGATCTGGGTTATTGAGTTAGGGTCGTGGTGGGTCTGGTTGGTGGGTTCGTTCGGGTTAGGTGGGTTAGGGTTGAATGGGTTAAGGTGGTGGTGGTGGCTTAGGATCTGGTTGGTTTAGATGGTGCGGTTCATGGTAGCGGCTTGTGGGGTGGCAGTAGGGGTTGGACGTGGTGGTGGGTGGTGGTATGGGGTGGGGTGGGGTGGGTTTTTTTTATTTTTTATTTTTTTTGGTAGATGTTTCCGACGGATTTGTTTTCCGTCGAAAATTTACGACGGACTTTCCCGGGCCGGAATATGTCTTCCGATGCATGATTTCCGTCGGAAAAGTGCTTCCGACGGAAAAGCCCTTTTTCCTACAAAGGGTTCTCCGACGATAGTTTTCGACGGAATTCCGTCGGAAACCCTATTTTCGATGGAAAACAGGGAGTTTACGAGGGACTTTTTCCGTCGGAAATCGGCACTTTTCTAGTAGTGTTTGTGGTTGTCCTTACCATTAATTTTTAGATGATATTCTATTTGTTTGAAGAGTACTTACTCATTCTGCTGTTTATGCAGACTGAAGTGTTGTTCTGTGGTGGTGCTAATGGATTGCAACTACTGCTACATAGCCTAAATACTTTTCTCCAATCTCCATATAGTCAGTTTCTGGCACTTGTTGCACAGGTTAGTTTGGGTTTGTTTTTGACATTTTCCTCAGAAAATTGGTTGATTTGGACTAATTTGATTGAAACTTATGGACCAGATGCATGATCGAGATGCTGGACGAAGTTGTACTTGGCTTGTTGCAAAATCAGGAACGCTAACAAAAAATGGAGAGCCTACTGAGTTATGTGTCTTGCGAGCTGACTATCCATCACCGTCCTTTCATGTTATAAAGAGCCTTGTAAGTTTGTTAATCGTGTCATGTTGTCACATAAAGGAGGATGATATTCGGATGCATTATGAATTAATCAACACTTTTGTTTTGTTTTCAAGGAGGAGCTTAAAAAGAATTTTATGCTGCTATTTATGATGAATGGTTCAAACATTTCCCATGTAAATTTATTGTACTAGCTAAATAAGGTCTTCCGTGTATTCGATAAATTGAAGGCATTTTTTATCTTGTTTTATAGAGTACAATGTTTATTTGTTGTTGGAATAACAATTACTGGGCTATGTGATGTAGTACCCATTCATTGATAACATGAGTTTGTATTTTTTTTTTCAGCCTTTGGTCTGGTGTTACATATTTGGGCTGGTGTTACATATTTGGGCTGGCCAAAATTATAGGTAATTTTGACCAAATTCATTCTTTCGTTTCAGTTTCAAATAAGCTCAATTTTGTCAAAGAAAATAAGAAAATAGATTTTGATAAAAAATCTTGACTAAATCTGAAATTATTGACAAATAATATTGATTGACTAAATCTGAAATAATTTACTCTGATTTTCGCGACTTTATTTGGCAAGAAAATATTTTTTTATAATAAAAATATGTACTTTAACATTTTTTGTTCTTGTCAAAGGAAACATTTGGACAAAAAATATTGACTTAATCTGAAAATATTGACAAAAAATATTGACCAAAAATGTACATCACTTATAGGAGGTTAATGATAAGTCTTGGTCATTTAGTCATTCATTTTTTGGTTGTAGTTAACAAGTTCCTATTTTGACCCTTCAAAATTACTATAAATCTTAATTTTTATATTCTAATTTTTTGATTTGTTAATTCCACTAATTATGCTATATTCCCATTCCCATTCCCATTATGCTCTACTAACTTTCATTCACCTAATACTATTATAGTAATGCATAACACACAATGGCAATTACATTGCCTTAATTCATACATTAAACAAAGTACTCGGAGTAACAGTCACATAAGTCTTAGTTAATACAAACCACCTACATACGAATTACATAAACTAAAAACGATAATAATAAAGACAAATCCTTAGGAGCAACACTTCTTTTGAAATACCACCTCCACCCATAGGAACAGATCTTAGGCATCTCCACCATCAGCAGCGGCAGCCGAAGAACCACTTCCCTCGCCAGCAGTGGCGGTTGAATAACCACCTGCCTCACCATTGGCTGGGCTAGCAGGCTGCATCGTTATAGATCACACAAAATAATTAATACTAGGCAAAATTTACATAACAAATTATAATACAATGGGAAAAAAAGGGAAAATTAGGAACGAATACTCACCATAAGAACACCTAGGACCTTCAAAGGGCAATTCCCCATTCCAGCAACAATAAACTCTCCCGAAGAAACCTTCCTTTCATTCCAAATTACAGCCACGCCACCACATATCCCAATACTCTCGTCAAGGGACTAGTCAACCTCGTTACCAAGAACCTTAACAACTTCTTCAAAGTTCTTCCTACCAACCCTAAGTTCGGTTATAATGAAAATGATTGGCTTGTGGACAACAACAACATTAAGAACATTCCACCTAAATGAAGGATGGGTAACACCACGTGCATTCCATACAACAATGGACGAGCCTAAGTCAAATGCTAGACTACCTTTTTTGAAGCTACAGTCAAGTGTAACATCCATGTACCTAAGAAAAGGGTCAACCTTAAACCTACTAGTACACGCAGTAATCACTTCTCGATAAAACTTATCCACATTTTCCCTTCAAGTAAATAAAATGTGAAAAAGGAAAGATCAGATTGAATGATTTTGAACATTGCAGGCTGTGGAGCTCATTGCCTTCTGCTGCTGCCTTTGGTTGACTTAAGGGAAAAATGCTCATAACGAAAACGACCATGGGGCATAACCCATTAACTGTGTAATCTTTGCTCCAAAAACTCAAAGTTTAATCGATGTACACATAGGGTCTGTTCTCATTGATTGAACTTAGCTGAACTGAACTAAACTCAGCTGAACTGAACTTAACTTAACTTATTAGAGCTGAGCTGAGCAGAACTGAACTGAATATTTTATAAGAGAAGGAAATTAGGAGCTGAACTGAACTTAACTGATTAGAGCTGAGCTGAACTGAAAATAATCGTATGAGAACAGGCCCATACTGTTTTAGAATTTTCTTGAAATTTATTAGTTACACTGTGGAGGAGATAAAGTTCGGGATGAGGTAGATTTTGGGGTTTATTATTATCACCATTAACACGCGACATTTCTCAGCAACATCCACAGAGAAAACATTATCATAAAGTTCATGATCCCCCCCTAAACGACCTAGGCAAGCCTCCTTAACACGGTACTCTCATCAAACCACCTTTAAATCTTTTCAGATGAAGAATACCTGGCCTGGAGGAAATAAAATCGGTGCATCTGTAAGCATTGCTTTATCAGCTTCAAAGACCGCTCTTTGATTTAACTCCTGGAAAGATAGTAAGACACCAAAATAGTGAATAAGCAACACCACGATCAAGATTAAACATACATGTAAAATGTAAAGTAGATAAAATAAAATAAAAGGATTAGGAAAAAAATACTAATTTTAAACAAGAATATATGAAGCAACAGAAATAACACACATAATGATAAAGATATCACTATATAAATAAATCTCAAACAGTCTCAGGATTGGGCTTATAAATCATGGCAGCAATCAATCACTATAGAGGTTCAGCTACAGCCTTATTTAGGGAGCCTATTGGCTTGGGCCATATAAACATCATCAAAGCAGTGGCATTATTTTATCATTATAGAGCATTAATTATCAATATGACATAAATTAGGGATGTATTGGCTTACTTGAAAAGTTACATACATCATCGTAAAACACACTGTGAGTGAAAGTAAAAAGGATAATTAATGTTCAGGGTCATCATAATCATCTCCTCCATGGCTCCACATATTATCATCAGTTGAAACTTGTGCTTCCTCTATCACATCAACTTTTTCAAACAATAAAAAATATGATTCACTTTTGAGAAGTGGAATTAATCCTTCAACCCATTGAGATAACATCAATTTATATGCATACGGGCGCAAAGCACCACATCAAACATTATGATCTATTTTGAAATATAGGAGGTATACAGTCAACCAATTCTGTAAATATCGATACAAAAAGGATCAGGCGCAAAATACCATCAAACCACTATATCTAGTCTGTTTTGTAAAAAGTGTGACAACCACAAAAATATATATTGCAAGACATATTTTAGTCTATGTCAATAAAAAGTTAAAAAGGAAACAAAATAATAACGCGGTCTCAAAATAATAATGATGTATACTTGCAACATGTCAACTTCGCCATTTGACGCATAGCAGAAAGTCCTAGAAAATCAGAATCACAGACCAATAGTTCATTAATGCTCAATAAAAGTGCAAAACCAAAAATTATACAGGGTTAATGGTAGATACACCGTACTATACTATACCTTCATATCATTAATAAAACCTTCAATTGATCAATATGGTGTATATACAATTAGATCAAATCCCAGACTCTGCAAAATTACATTATTATAAATGTCAAGGAACCAAAAAAAAAAAAAGGATATTATAAGGGGATATCAATTCACTAATTACATTCTCTATACTGTCTGTAGTGTTTTCTAGAAATGGTCTTGCATATCCCTCTGCTTAGGAGATACCTCACTACTTAGCCCAACTGACTATTTACTATTTTCTTTCAACTTATGATAGAGATGACATGTAATTTAGTATAGCAATTTTAAGTAAGAGTTTTTTGAGTTTAAATAAATTAAACATAACTCTCATCTACTTGCCCCCACTCCCACAAACACATTCCGTGGCTAGCCCCACCATACAGGCACACATTATCATGAAAATTCTACTGATACAACAAAAGAAGACCATTGTGGCTCATGACAAGGGGGGACATTACTGTAGACTGACCCAATTCCTAGCAAAGACAGTGACCCCAAATACCCTTTTTAATTTTTTTATGGGGAAATTTGGCATATCATAGTTTTAGTATAGATTATCTCAGTATTTGACATATATTCTTAGTTTTAGTGGAGATGGAATACCAGTAGTAAACAGAGAAAGAAGGTACGCTAATGAAGGAGAAGGAGAGAAAAGATTGTGTGGGGAGTGGTGTAAGTTTCATTCAGGAAATTTCCATCAATTTGATCGAAAAGAGTAGTAATATGTATCTCGGAGACTGAAATCACACAGTGAAGTATGGTCAAGGTATAGGGGCACCAATACAGTTCATATCTACAGAAAATATACAAGAGTACACGGGAAGGGTGAGATCATAGAAACAACAATTTTAACAAAAAACAATATATATATATATATATATATATATATATATATATATATATATATATATATATATATATATATATATATATATATATATATATATATATATATATATATATATATATACACACACACACACACATGTTAACCTGCATATTTGCATACCAAAATATTTTACTATTGAAGTAGAGATAAATCTCCAAATTAGAAAAGTACAGAAGACAGTGCTCTTTCACATATTTACCACTGGTTCCTAGTAATCTCCAACACATTCTAAATCAATACCAAAATAAGGGCGGGAAGGTACAAGGTAATTAAAAGTGGTGAAGGATAATATTCTACTTGAATACATTAGCCAAATACTGAATTGATAGAAACAACAATAATACAATAGATAACTTACATAACAGATTTTGGATGATACTCCATGACTGACCAGCAGAGACAAAACCTCTTATAGTATGTAAGTGCAGTAGCCTGAAATAGAGCATAGATGATTACAATGAAGAATTTCCACTCTGGTGACTTTGATTCACATCCACATAATATATGCAAACCTGGATTTTATGAGGAAATTTGAAGGCTCCACATACTTCTTGAATCTTGGTTTCATAATACACATGGAACATCTTTTCTTCTTCAACACTAAGTGGTTTCGCACGAGACTGCTTAACACCTTTGTTGAAAAACATAAAATGCAGTCACAAACATGAAAATTTACAAAACAAGTATTGATGAGACCCAAACTCATAGAAGCATAGCATTACCATTTGTATCCTTTTGGCTTCTAGGATGTGATAAAGACCCATCAGCATCAATAGCCAAATTTGTTGTACCATACTTCATGATGCATAAGATTAGTACATCAATTAGTGCTATATAAGATAAATACATAATGAAATCTAGTAAAAATGAGCAGGATCTCCATGAACTGCAGTTTATCCAGAGTTAGAAGACTTAGAACTTAGAAACAGCATACAACTTCAAACATAGATGAATGAAACGAGGCCGTGTAATGCTCTTAACAATTTAACATCAACCCAATACTCCTCGCATTGACCAATGATTTTTAACGAACTACTATCTCCGTCTAAATTAAGTTGTCACATCCACATCTACACCTAGAATATAAAAACCCTAACCCAATGGTAAGTACGTCATTCTTACTAATTTCTGCCATGTTTTTTGCAAAAAAAACCCCAAGAAAACGAGTAATGAAAATCACTAAAACTTGTTAAATTGTTTCCTCGCATCTCTGTCTGTAATTTTGCATAGACTATTTTATAAGCTAATAGTTAATGCAACTTTCTTCTCTGAAAATATGAACAGTCAATACTAAGTCCAACTTAGGAAAATCTAGGCCACTGAATGTGGTAGTCTTTAATTTGTGACTTTCATCAATCAAATTTTATTTCTCCTTCGTCTTTGCCTTCCCTCATTCTTCTCTACCATCTTTCTCCCCTACTTCTATCGATACAACTCATGCAATATTGCACGGGTCATAAGACTAATTACTAGTTCAAATCACTGCACACTATCAACACGACTATTAATTCTAGACGGCGAAAGTGTCAAATACAAGTACAATCATGGCAATTCACTATAGTTTGGCACTACATCAATTTGATACAACAATCAATGTCCATTAAAATCAATAATCATCAATATTGCACGGGGAACGCCGAAGTTTTTGTTTTTTTTTTGAAAGAAGTCTTAAATGTCACTAAATTTCATTAATTAAATCCATACGACATTTATAATTGACAAATAACGATAATGAAAACGAATTGAACAAAATCAAACAAGAATTAATTGGGGAAGGGCTAAGAATCCAAATACATAAATATAACAATTCGGCACATTCTCGATTCGTTGTTTCATACAACTTTTTGAGTGGATTCATTGTCTCATAAATAAGGGCATTTCTTGATATGCAAAGTGAAATTATTAATGTTTTTTTTTTCTCAATTTTGTCTTCAAGTTGGATATTAATTTGATTAATTTTCTTGGCTTAAAAATAAAGTACATTTTTGTACAAGTAAGGCTGTTTTTTTTATGGGAGATGGTCGGATTTTAACATTGGGTCCTCGAATTTTTGGTCAAGGTCCCAATTCATAAACCAAAACCACTTAAAAGGTCATTTTTCACAACTTTTGACTTAAAAAAACCTTTTTCACAAATGTGACCACTTAAAAGATTTCTAAAAATAATACTCCGTAATTGTAGACACCCAAATGTGTCTCCCCAAAACCAAACCCAGTGATGAATACCTTTTGCGTCGAATGATAGTCGAACGAGGTGAAAGTGTGAAAGGTCAGGTGTTGCGGTTAGTTTTAAAAACTCTTTCTTTCTGTTTTCGAAAAATAACTCTATTTTATGAAAACAGCCAAACCAGTTTAGTTTGCTCCACAACAAGGGTCCAATAAGAGTGTAGTTGGATGGGGTTTGCAAAGAGCTTTCCAACTATATATTATAAGCCCAATTCCAATGAATGATGAGGAAGTTATGACCAAAATACTAAACTGGGCCCGGTTTGATCTTTACATGCGGCCCGATGATCTAGGGGAGGGCCCAATGTTAATTATTATTCCTAAAGTTATTAGAATTAATTATAGTCTTCTAGAATTCTCTAGAAGGTTCTTTTAAATCCTAATAAAATTAGAATTAATAATTATATTTTGATAAGTTTTACTTGGAATAAAATATTATTTTATGAAAAATACGATTTCGGTTTTCATACGGACTTTACAAGTCAATTTTGATTGATAAGTAGACCCCGTGTTTGAAAGCGCGTAGGAATCCAAGCTGTTGCCAAACAACAGGCCTGTCGCTACGCGACAGATCTTGTCGCCAAGCGACAGATCTTGTCGCTAGGTGACAAGGTCGGTTTTGCGGCGACAGAGTGGAGTTTTATTCCTTATTGAATTCTACCTATTTCCGGACTGTTTTCTTATAAATAGGGTCCTGAACCTCCGTTTTCAATCATCTACAATCATCAATTAATCATCAATCATCTACAACAATCATCTTTCTCTCTCTAAAGCTAGAAGCTTTCCTTCTCTCTATTCTTTTTCTAAACCTTCCCTCTTACACAATTCCTCATACATTAGCACTAGACACACCTAGTCAAGTTCAAAGTTGCCTTCGCTCTAAACGTGAAAGGTTATAATTTCTGAGGGTTTGGTTGTTTTGATTTATATTTTCCTTGAAGTTAATAACGCGTGTATTTTGTTATTAGAAAGAGGTACGAGGTATCAAAGTATGTAATCTTATTGCTCTATTCTTGTGGAAAGCATGTTTAAATTTGTTTAATTCCTAGTATCATGTTAGGATGTCTTTATTGCTTTCTAGTATCATGTTTTCCTATGCTTTCTAATATCATATCAATATCATGTTAGTATCATGTTAGGGCTAAAGCTTTGATCTTTATTGTTTAGTGACATGCTAGGGTTTGTTATTAATCTTGTTAGTATCATGCCTAGGATCTTGCTATTAATATTATGCTTTAACATGATTATGATAATTATGATTGTTATTATGATTATGATTATAATTATGATGATTGTTATTATGTTGCTTGATGATTATTATTGTTATTGCTTGATCACGCCTTTTATGCATGCCTAAAGGGAATTTGTACTTGTAATCACGCTTAATAAGATAATTAATAATCTTGTTTAGGCTAATATGATTATAATTCAAGTGATCACCAATAATAGTTTTATTTGTGCATTAAATTCAACCAACATAGATAAACAGGTTTAAGGTTAATCTGTTGATTGCATGTTAGTCAGAAAGCGCACATGAATACGAGAAGAATGAAGTAGAGGCCTATTATTAGGGCAGGTTCAATCTCTTTTAGGTTGGATTTGTACCTTCATCCCCGAACCCTATTTGGTTCAAGACCTTTTGGAGTTGGCGATCTCATGGATCGTTAAGGGGTGTAATCTTCACCTTGTGAACGGTTTACAAGTTCCTAAAACTTGTTGGTGATTCTTTTGCTCTAGCTTCCTTCCCTTTGGACGCCACCATGCTTAAGTGTATGATCACAGTGGGGTTCAAGTTTGGGGTAAGGCTTGAAATATTCCCTACAGTAATAATTTACCTTCCCAGTTATTTTTATTTTATTTATTTTAATTTTTTTGATAAATTGATCCGCTTACATCTTTTAAATTCTTAAAGTATGCTACTAAAAAGAAAACAAAAGAAGTACTTAATTTCCTCTCAAATCAATTTAAGCCAAGTCCATTTCGGATCATCCAACTATGGGTATGGTCTAAGTTCTATTTGAGTATATCTTGCCAAGTTTACCAACAACATCCTTTGTTTCACAACAATAGCATTGTACGGACTTTCTACCCCATTCTCATATTAACTTTGTATCAATGATTTAGTTGTTATTGGATTAGGAATATATGAGGCATAATTCAATTTTTTTTATTTAAATAAAATTAAAGGTAAAGTATGTAATTCTTCAAAAAAAAAAATAATAAATAAATAAATAATAAAACGATAAAGTATGTAAGGTTATAAAAACGATGCATGGTTAAAATAATGCAATTGGAAGTACATATGGTTATGGGACATGCCAAGCGGTAGACCTGGCAAATGGTTCATTCGGGTCGGGTCATTTCGGGTCAGCTAACATTTGGGTCGGGTCGATTCGGGTTTCGAGTCAAGTTCGGGTCAGGTATCGGGTCAAGTTCGGGTCGGGTCAATTTCGGGTCGGGTTAGTTTCGGGTCAAGTATCTTCGGGTTGTTTCATTTGTAAATCAAGCTCAAATCAATAATTTTATACGGAGTTTATAGTTTGTTTATTGTTATAATAAAAACTATCAATTCAATTTATGAGCTTAACTACAATTGAAGATGAACAATTTGAGTTATTTTTGGTACAAGACATTTTAAGTTCAATTATAAGGTAATTTTAGTTCGGGACATTTCGGGTATCGGTTGTGTTCAGGTCAATTCGGGTATCGGGTCTATCCGGGTAAAACACTTCGGGTCAATTTCAGGCCGGGTCAACTTCGAGTCATTTTCGGGTCAGGATTGGGTCAACTCCATTTTTGGATCGGGTATGGGTCAGGTTGGGTCAATTTCGGGTTTCGGGTCATTTTCGGGTCAATGTTTTTGGGTTAATTTCGGGTCATGGGTTGGGTCATTCGGGTCGGGTCATCGAGTCTGGGTCAGGATTGCCAGGTCTACCAAGCGGGCAAGCCAATCCTTGTGCCAACTCTAGCTAGGGCCGATCCTCAAATTATGTGTCAAGCTTTGCCTTGTCACGCTTCTCCAAAGTAAAGGTGGCCCCACCCCGGCACGAACAATAACATGGTGTGCTATGCTTTTTTTGTGCAAGCCATGTTGTGCAAGCCATTTTAAACTTCGTAATACAATTGAGGTTGGGCCTGGCATCGCATATGTAAGGTTGTAAGAATGCTACAAAATCGGCCCAGGCAAGTAAAGTTGGAATTACTTGGCCGAGTAAAGTTTTTTTTTTTTTTTTTTTTTTTTTTTTTTTTTTTTGACAGTAAGAACTAAGAAAGGAAAAACAAACAACTTAAAAAGACCAAAAAAGAAACTCCCGAACACGAGCCTTCCCACCAACCAATGCGCTGGAGATACCCATTGCCTTGGAACTTTCTGAATCTTGCAGGCCTCAACAGTAGCCAAAAGAGCCCGAATATCCTGAATTAACCAGCAGAGAGAAATGTCGTCACATTGTTTCTGGGCCAACGTCATACAAAGAGGTTCGCAATCAGAGAAAATGAGGATTCTACGAAAACCCCTTGCGCATACATGTCTTAACCCCCAGTAACAAGCCTGTAACTCAGAATGGAGAGCTGAAGAGGAGAAAGAAGCACGGGCACCCCCTCCTCGCACTACAAGCGAATCACAATCTCGAAAAATCCAACCCGCACCAGCCGAATTGTCCAAGGACGACCAAGCCCCATCAAAAATCAAACAGATATCAAATTCTGAAGCAATCTCCCCACAAAGAGTGGCCACATACCTGAACTAGGTATCCTAGGCCGAAGATCCCCCGAGAAAGGACGGTTGTGGAAATCCTGAGCTTGTTGACCCCGCATAAACCACTGAGAAGCAAGAAGCAGAACATCATCCGGCGAGACTGCCTGATGCCGAAACCTGATATTATTACGCGAAAGCCAAATAGCCCATAAAAGAGCGAAAAAACGCATCAAGTTTTCCCAGTCCTTAGCAACCCTCAACAGTGAAATCATCGAGGAAAACCAATGAGGAAAAGGAAGGCGAAGAAGACCCCGACTATTAAACAGAAAAGAACTACCGACCCATAAAGAGACAACAAAGTTACAATCTCTAAACAAATGGTCCACCGTATCCAGCTCCCTATGGCAAAAGCAGCAAACATGATCAACAGACAGGCCACGAACAACTAGAGCTGCCGCCACCGGAAGATCAGACTGAATTATTTTCCAGCCAAAGATCTTCCATTTAGGAAGGAGAGGAAGCCCCCAGAATTTCGCCCACCAGGAAGAGGGAATAGATCCCCCATAAGAGTGCCTAGAAGTCTGCATGAGCAAGAGGGCATAAGCAGACTTCGTAGAAAAGGAGCCGTCTTTAGTAAATTTCCAATACACAAAGTCATCCATGAGCTTTAATGGACGATCTAAACTTAAAATCCGATTAGCCGTTGGGCTGTCGAAAAACCGATGGACCTTCGAGGGGTCCCACGCGTTAGAACGCGGATCAATGATATCAGACACATGAGTCGGAAGTTCCGACTGGGATAAACCAGACTTAAACAAAATCGGACCACCAAGAGCCCAGTCATCAGCTGTAATACTAACACTCCTACCACCACCTACCTTCCACCGGACACCCGAAACTACTGCAGACATCGCCATCTGTAAACCCCGACACCCCCAAGAGGGCCGAGACACTCGAGCGCCCGAAACAGAAGCAAGAGAAGGGTACTTAGAAAACATGAGGCGAGAAACCATCAACTGAGGATTATGTATCATCCGCCATCCAGTTCCAGCAAGGAGGGCTGAGTTAAAACAGGCAACATTGCGTAAACCTAGACCGCCCAAGCCTTTTGGCAAATGCAAAAGAGAAGCTGAGCGCAAGGCCAAGCCCTTAGTAGAGCCAGAAGATCTCCACCAGAAACTAGCTAACATACTGTCAATCTGGGAAGCAACAGAAGACGGAATCTTGAAGACCGATAAAATGTGATTAAAGGAAGCCACCAACACCGAGTTTATAATGACCAGTTTAGCAGCAGCTGACAATTGTAGGGAAGCAAAAGCGGACAGACGATTAGCAAGCTTATCAATCAAGAACCTGAACTCCGAGACCTTACTTCGCCCTATATCAACCGGCAAGCCAAGATAAGTCCCAAGTGAATCCTTTGATTGAAGTCGAAGACTGCGGGACAAGAAATCCCGAAAGTCAGGGGGAGTATTCGGGCTGAACTTGACAAAGGATTTCTGAAGATTAATCATCTGGTCTAAAGCTGAACAAAAATCAGAAAGGATAGCCAGTACATTATCACAAGCCTGCGGCGAAACCTGGAAAAACAACAGCGAGTCATCTGCAAAAAAGAGGTGGGAAACCGAAGGGCCACCTCTAGAAACACGGAGACCAGAAAACAATGACTGTTGTTCTGCCCGACGAAGAGATGCTGATAGCACTTCCACTTCCATACACAGAACAAACAGATATGGCGACAGTGGATCTCCTTGCCGAAGACCACACTGTGGACGAAAGGAAGGCGTAAGACTCCCATTCACCAGAACCTGATAAGAAACGGTTGTAACACATTGCTCAATAATATGAACCCAATACGGGGGAAAACCAAAGGCCCGTAAAACCTGACTCATGAAGTCCCACCGCACTCTGTCATACGCCTTATTCATGTCTAACTTTAGGGCCACATAAAACTGCTTCCGAGCCTTTGAATTATTCGTAAAGGTGAGCAGCTCATGAGCTACCAGAGCGTTATCAGAGATAAGGCGGCCTGGAACAAAAGCGTTTTGAAATCCAGAAACAAGAGAAGAGAGGACCACCCGCAGCCGTCCCGTGATACATTTGGAAATACATTTATACAAAACATTGCATAACCCAATCGGCCGAAACTGAGACACCAACTCCGGTTGAGAAATCTTAGGAAGAAGAACCAAGAAAGTTCTATTCCAATCCTTTAACATATAACCATGAGCAAAAAAGTACTGCACCGCCGAGATCACAAAATGTCCTGTATCCTCCCAGTGTGTCTTGAAAAAAGCCGAGGTAAAACCATCCGGCCCAGGGGATTTATCATTTGCGATGTGAAACAGTGCTGATTTAATTTCAGAAGCCGAGAAAGGAGCCATTAACAAATTCTTTTGAGACAAAGATAATATCGGAAGGTCAAGATTTTCCCACTGTAAAGGAAGACCGTTCCCAGATTGAGACACAGGAGTATACAGATCTGCATAAAAAGTCTGAATAAGAGCACGAAGACCATCTGAATCAGATACCTAATGTCCAGCATCATCCTTCAGGCTAACTATCAAATTTCGGCAACGTCTAGCCTGTACAACAGAGAACAGTAGGCGGGAGTGAGATTCTCCAACTGCATCCCATTTAACCTTAGCCCGTTGTTTCCAGTAAAGAAAAGCTGTTGTGGCTTCCGCAACCCGTTCTTCCCTTGTATTAAGGAAAAGGACTCGCACCACCTGGGATTGCAATTAAGTAGAACAAGATGATAATTCAGAACTTAAGGCCTTCCAGTTGATACCCCAAGATTTCCTGTGTTCAAGGCACCAGTCTTTTAGTTTCCCGCGAATAATACCAAGTCTACGGGATAAGGAAAACAACGGAGAGCCCGCAAATTGTAGAAGACATCCTTCTTTAACAATCCCTGAAACATCCTGAGCAGATAAAGACCAATTCTCAATCCTATAAGGTCTTCGAATTGTATCTCGACATACCGAGTCCGAGAAAATAATAGCAGCATGATCTGAAAATAAAATGGGTTGATGATGCACTCGTGAATCCGGAAAATCAACAAACCAATCATGAGATGCATATGCCTTGTCCAGGCGTTCAAAAGTGGGGTCCACTTCTATCCTATTATTTGTCCAAGTGTAAGCAGGACCTGAAAAAGGAACATCCACTAATCCCAAACCCAAACGCCACTGAATAAAATCCAATCTACCCGGTATAAACGAAGACCCACCTAGTTTGTCTGAGAGATACTCAACTTGGTTAAAATCACCAATCAACAAAATATTCGGAAAGGTTTGGACAAAAGTAGTTATAGACGCCCACACCCCCATTCTATCAACTATATGAGGCGCACCATACACAAATATCACATATTTTATTGCTTCACCAACTGATATCTTACAAACTACAAAGTTTGGGGATATAAACAACGGGACTACACTAAAAGGAGCTAGCCAAAAGATAAACAAACCACCACTTAAGCCCATAGCATTCACACTACAACAACCCGAAAAAGGAATAGAAGCTAAACTATGAACAACATTATCTACAGAAACCATTGTTTCCATCAAAAACACAACATCCAAGTTTTGAGAGCGGACTAAAGAGCTAAGATACGGAACTTTAGGGGAGTCTTCTTGTCCAAGACCCCTACAGTTCCAAGCTGCAATCCTCATCTCGACCGTGGTGGCTCTAAGGGTGCCACCAAACCCGCAACAGAAATAGTCGAAGTAGAGACCGAACCTTCCTGACCCTTCCTCTTCTTGAAGGGTAAAAGGCATTGCAGACAACCAGACGAACCAGAACTAATAGTGGTAGAGAAAGTTTTACAAGTAACAACCACTCCTCTCAATCTCTTCCTCTTCTTTGAAGGAGTAAAGCAAGAGAAACACCTAGTTGAATTAATTGCAGGAGGCGCTGTCGTATCAGAAACTGATGCTCGACGGTTATAAGGGAATATTTCCTTAGCCCAATTCCAACCTATATCTTTATTACAAGCCATCTTGAGAAAAGGAGGTTTTGGTCGCTTAAGAGGATGAAATCGTTTATGTAACCTTGAGGATCGGGGAGATGGAGTAGATGGACTAGGCTTGGAGAGTGGTATTGGAAAGGAGCCATGACAATGCTGCTTCTTTTTTGGAACGCATAGAGATATTTTGTGGAATGAGAAAGTGGGCTGGGTTTGTGTTTGGCTCGGATCATTTGGAACAAGGTTAATTTGTGTTCTAGGTTCTGATTGAAATTTTCTCTTTTTCAAAGGTGAGAGGGATGGAGTAACAAACTCAGGGGGTCTTTTGTTGGATTTAATGTTCCGGGGTTGGTATGGGTTGATACCTTTGAAAAGACTTCTGAGATTTACTATAGTTGTTCTAAATTTTTCAGTTCTCTTTAAACCAATATTCATATTTGAGAGATTATGGGCAGGCAAAGAAGCAGACCTACTCAACCCACTCCCATCAACAAGACAAGGAGCAGTCATACAAGAATTCAAAGAGCAAGAATTCTGCTTATGGCCAATTTTATTACACTTAGAGCACAAAATAAACAAATTCTCATATCTGAAATTAATCCACTTAAACTCCGAATGTCCAAGGTTCAAGTAAAAACCAGAAAATAACGGCTCCAAAACATGAACTTGAATTTTTACTCTATCCAAACATCTTATTGAACCTGGAAGGGGTTCATCAATACTCAGAAAGTTTCCAACCAGATTAAGCATAGGATTAACGATGTTAATATCATATAAGTCCAGGGGAACCTCATCTAGATGAACCCAAATAGCAGCCTTGTCAAATTTTATATCTCTTATTGACTCACCCTAATTCCAAGGTTTAAAGATTAGAAGAGCACCTTGATATGCCGCAGAGCTCTGTTGTAGCAGAGCGTCTCTATCACGGACATCCTCACAAAGAAACAGGAAGAAGCAATCGAACTTCTGGACTTTAATTTCCCCAAATTTAATCCACTGGTTTACTACCCACTTTTGAATTCGGGTCTCTGAGAAATTTCTATAGTCTATAAACTTACCAAGAACAAGATGATGGTGAAAACAAGGGTAATCGCTAGAGGTTGTGCGTCTCCGGCCCTGATGAGCGAAATAATTAAATCCAGCCATCGCAATTGAAACAGGGGAAATAAATTAGGGATTTTTTTTTTGAAGTAGGATCACTAACTCGAGAACTAGAAATTTGAAGTTTTAAGTAGTATTAATGAACAAGAATTTTTTCATGAAGTAGTATTTGAGGTAGATGGATGACGGTGGAGGAAGGTTGAAGAAGAGGCTCTAGTTTTCCTAGAGAGATAAGCTCTCTGTTAAGAGAGAGAAAGTTTTACACGTGATGTTTTTGGCCGAGTAAAGTTGGAGTATCTTTTATGAAGAATTAAAATTTCATCAATATTCTCTGGAAAAATTGTGAAGCAACAGTAGAAAACTTGAAGCAGTTCAAACTTCAAAGTAGCCAAAAAAGGGCTGAAGAATTTGGAGAGAGAAGAAAATGGCGTGTTTAATTGCAGTTAATTTCTCTCCTTTTCCAATCATCTCTTATTATTTCAGGGTATTACTCTTTTTTTCAATTTTGCGCTTTTTATTTATTTTCCTATTTTCATTTGAGCTAATGTTCTCTTACATTTCACAAGTTTTCTTTTGAAGAATCTGAAGGCTAATTGCTGTATTTTGTAACTTACTTGTATAATGTTATTCATTAAAATCTCCCAATTTCTCATTTTATTCAAAGTGTAAAGCAAATTATCACTCCTTCCGTGTTTTTTTAAGTGTTACACTTTGACCGGCACATAGTTTTAGGCAATATAATTGACTTAAATAAAATAAGAGGTAAGTGGGATAGTTGGAGTATTAAAAAATTGTAAAAGAAAGACAGTGAGGTTAATAGTTTATTAAAAAGTAACGAATGTGAGAGGATAGATATAATAAAAAAGTAGTAGTGGGTTTGGGTGGGGACCATAAGAGGAGAGAGATATTATATTTTAATGTAGCTTTTTGCTAAAAAATGAAGTATAACACTTAAAAAACACGATCAGAAATGAAAAGTGTAACACTTAGGGGCTGCCTGGAATAGGTGTAATGGGAGGGGAAAAAATACATGAGTAATAATTCTGGATTATTTTAAAGTTTAGATCTAGGGTAATTAATCTATTTCACTAAAAATGGGGTTAATAGTTACCCACCTCCCCCCTAGCATAACAATTTCCCCCATAACAATTCCTCTTCTATACTGCATCTTCTTTTCCCCAGCTATGTACTCTCTCCTTCACCTTCATATCCCTCCACCCAATTGAAGTTGTTGCCGCCATTATAGCCGCCTGGTGGAAGCTGCTAGCCGCCATAGCTCATCAATTCCGGCGAATTACGAACAAGTATCTTGAATCGGACCCACTTGTTGAAGAGATAGTTGAACATATGGTTAGGGCTTTTGATCCTTCAAGTGAGGTGATGCTCGTGGTGGTCTCAAGTTTATCAACGACATGGTGGTTGCAGCCGATTGCCATGAATTGGTGGTCTTTACCCTAGGATTGTTGCCAAACCTTAGAAAATGAATTATTACTCTCTAAATCAATGCTCAAGTAGAATCTACCCCGTTAGATATTACCCCCTTCATTATTTCTGGAATTCCAAGCATTAGATTCTGTTATTGTTGGATAGTTTCAAACCCTTAAATTAGTAGGAGACTTTGAAAATTTTGGACCGTTATTTGATATAGTTATAACTTTTAAGTAGGTATGTGAATTTTGAGGAATCTAATTATGATAATGGGTGTTGTTATTCGTCGCTCCCAATTTATAGGGTAACGCTCCCATTTTTAGAATGAAATTCCAATTTTACCCTTAATATATAAACACGGTTTTTTCACTCAACGAGTCACATGCTCACTCCCTCACCACATTCACCATCTCTCTTACTCCAAACTCTCTTAAAAACTTTAAATTCAAAATCTGAAATTTAATTTGTTTAAAAAAAAAAATACAACAAACATTTACAAATAATCTACAAGATCGTACACAAAAAAAGATGGCTGATTCGCGGCGAATTAGGATCACACACGGAGGGAGGGGTTTGGCCGGCGGTGGAGGCAACGGCGGCGGCGGCTATGGCGGCGGCGAGGAGGTAAATTTTCTGGAAAAAAAAACGAAATCTGGGAAATGGACTTCCGCCTAGAATTTTCGGAAGACCCATGGAGGATCCGCCTGAAATTTCCGGATCCTCCAAGGTACTTCCGGAAAATCTGGGCGGATGTCCACTTCCGCCTAAATTTTCCGGAAGTACCTTGGAGGATCCGGAAATTTCAGGCGGATCCTCCAAGGACTTCCGGAAATTCTGGGCGGAAGCCTGGAATTTCCAATTTTTTTTTTTTTCGATGAATATTATGCTTTGTTATTATTATTGTTGTTGTTGTTGTTAATTTTATTTTTTTGTTGTTGTTATTTTAATTTCGTCAATATTATTATTATTATTATTATTATTATTATTATTATTATATGATTATTAGTGGTGTTGTTGTGATTTTTGTTATGATGAGCATTATAATTAGTATTATTATTATTGTTGTTGTGATTATTATTATTGTTGTTGTGATTATTATTATTGTTGTTGTGATTATTATTATTATTATTATTATTATTATTATTATTATTATTATTATTATGATTATTGTTATTATTGTTATTGTTATTATTGTTATAATTATTGTTATTATTATTATTATTATTATTATTATTATTATTTTTGTTGTTGTTGTTATTATTATTATTATTATTATTATTATTATTATTATTATTATTATTATTATTATTGGTGGTGTTGTTGTTATTTTTGTTATGATGAGTATTATAATTATTATTATTATTGTTGTGATTATTATTATTGTTATTGTTATTATTGTTGTTGTTGTTGTTGTTGTTATTATTGTTAGTATTGTTATTATTATTATTGTTATTATTATTATTATAATAATTATTATTATTCTGATTATTATTGTTGTTGTTGTTTTTGTTGTTATTTTTATTATTAACAATATTTTTAATGGTGTGTACTTATTTATTGTAGATCGAGGGTTCTGGTGCTCGTCATGCAATATCACGACGTTTGAATGCGTCAGTTAGGAGACAGTCTTCTCGTTCAGCACCGTCACAGCCCGAGCAGCAATACGGGTCTACTAGTGGTTGGTCGGGAGACCAACAGTCGGGTAGTAGTCGGCCTGTGTATTCGGCAGGTAGAGCACCAATATCATCTGACGATGACGACGAAGACTTGGGTAGTCATGCTGATGACCAGGATGAAGAATCGGGCCCTCAGGATTATCATATGGTATATAGGGGTCAGTATAGGAGATTTGTTGGTAGTGGATCGAGTCAGCCTACTACTAGCTCTGCAGAGACATGGTTAGTGTAGGAGCCGATGCCAGGTGGTCCCGAGGATGGGACTGTTATCCCTAGTTTTGGCGGTCACGTGGCCCGATATATATGGGCGGAGCAGGAGCGTAGTGTTTTGTGGTGTTTGAGTAGGGCAAAGTTGTGTGCTGATGTGGTTAGGTGGCGAGGTCGTCAATCAGCGGAGAGCCAACAGTCGATTGATGCCAGTTGGTTGTCTCACTTACCCGGGCTTATGTTCAAAAGACTTGATTGGCCGTTGATTTCTGCATTTTTTGAGAGATGGCAGCCAGATACAAACACATTTCATATGCCATTTGGGGAGATCACGATCATGTTGCACGATGTGTACAACATTCTCGGGCTACGTGTTCATGGGCAGATGGTCACCACTACACCTAGCACGGACGTGCTACGAGACGCTTGCTCGGTTACCATGGATATGACTCCGGATGATTTGTCTGAGATTTGCGGCATGAAGACGATTTGGCAGGGTAGTGGGGTGTTGACTGATAAGATTTTGGAGTCGACATTGGAGGTTGAGAGAGAGTGGGGTGATCAGTATAATGCGTACGTGTGGTTAGTGCTTGGAGGTACATTGTTTGTAGACAAGAGTGGTAACCGTACACATCCTTCCTTCCTCCACGAGCTATGTTATGAAGATGTCCCTATTAACGAGTACGCATGGGGCATAGCTGCACTAGCTTATTTGTATCGGCAATTGAGCACGTCATCACGGAAAGGTGCTGATTCGATCGTTGGATGTCTGACGCTGCTGCAAGCGTGGATTTACGAGTACTTTCCGTGCTTTCGGCCTCAGCAGGGTACCTTGACGAGGGACCTTAATATCCCTCGTGCGTCTGTTTGGGATGTTGGCACAGGATGTCCTAGCAAGAACTTGGAGCGCCTATTAGCATTTCGTACTAGAATTGATGCGCTGACTGACCGGGAGGTGAACTGGCTACCGTACGGAGTTGATCCTGGGGAACGAGTCCCCTCCACTTTATTCATTGGCTGCATCCGGTACCGTAACATCATTGAGTCGTACATGCCCGACAGAGTTGTTTGACAGCTTGGATTCGTGCAAGGGATTCCACGTGACATTATCAGGCCAGAGAAGGCCAAGAGGCCGACTGACTTGAAGATGTACCGGGTAGACTTTCCGACCGAGATGACAGATGTGATGTGGAAGAGGTTTGTCCCTGGCGCGTCCCACAGTTTAGTATTTGGTGCCCTCACCAGACTCGTTGCTGGAGCTCCTACGGTTTTGCCAGGTTACATGCAGTGGCTGTATAGGTTTTCTCACCCTCGGGTATCTCCAGGTTCAGGAGTTACAAGCAACCTTCCAGAGCGGACTAACACTGATTATGTAAGTTTTTGTGCTTATTGTACTATTAAGATTGACGAATAATAATTGTTTTTTATTTAATAT
Organism: Chenopodium album; assembly: GCF_948465745.1. Lineage (NCBI taxonomy): Eukaryota > Viridiplantae > Streptophyta > Magnoliopsida > Caryophyllales > Amaranthaceae > Chenopodium > Chenopodium album. The sequence goes on from NC_137846.1 coordinate 15,128,358, forward strand.
ATTGTTGTTTGATTTGCAGTGGATGAGTCGGTCCATGGAGATTCACCAAAGAGCATTGGCGGAGTATCCTCACATGTCGCATGAGACCAAGGCATTGACTGAGCAGCTTTTATTTGATTGGAAGTCAAAAATGGGGATGTAGATTGTTGTTTAGTCATTTGAACTGCTTTATTACTTGTTTGAACTGCTTATTATTACTTTGTTTTTTAGATCTCAAGGGATGTAAGAACAGAACTGGACATTTTTTTTTTTGTGGCATGTAATGTTAGACCTTAATGTTAGACTTTAAACAGCGTAATTAAAGTACATTAAAATCTAGATTTCAAATTAAAATATCTACAAATGTTCAAAGCTAATCGAAATACATTACAAACTATCTAACTAATGCATCCCACATGTTCCTTCTACTTTCATATTGTTGGTCCCATCCATCGACACTAGCCTCATGGTGCTCAGTCCACCAACCGGCGATCGGCGGGAGAGGTGAATCAGGTGTTAGGTCAAGACGGATGAAATGTGATCCACCAACTGTAGCAATCACGAACTCTCGACTCGGTGTCCGGACCCCGTTCCGAGCCCTCAGTGGTAACACTGTGATGCATGGGTAGTAGCTTGTTGGCACTAGTCCTACACCTAGACAAATCACCCTTGCATTGAACCAAGTAGCAATAGGAAATAAATCTTGAATGGTTACCATCCAATGCCTCTCCCCAACAGCCCCACCATCCCATCGAATACGCTCGATGTTCATCCATAGTCGTCCTTGCCCGTAAATCCGTTCGTACAAGTCGGGATGACCGGCGATCTCGTTCGCTATTGTTTCCCGAGCATCAAACCACTGCGCCTGATCACCAAAAAAGAAGTCGGCCACACAACGAAAGCCACAGTTCCCGTCACCAATAAAATCCTTCCATGAAGTAATGTACGGCAACATTGGGCCTGGAAGCAGGTTCAAGTACCTGCACTGATTAATGTCATTTGGATCTGCCGCACATAATAAAAAGTCATTTATTAGTAAATCTACAAAGTGCCAATTCATTTAATTTCAAAAATAAATTGAAGTTACTATTACCTGGTTCTTGGTCACCACCACGTTGAGTGTATTGACGGTCCATATGCTCAAAATAACTTCGATCACGCCTGGTGTCATTGTTCCTCCGTCGACCACGAACGTTGAGGTTCACATGTGGTTGCTGAAGGTGTGTTTGATCCGGATGCAGCTCCTCTTCAATGATGCGAGTCACATTTCGACGTACAGCGGGATCACTTTCCATGACTTCATCAACCAGGGAACGAAAATATGCAGCCTCCTCGGTCGAATCGTTAACAAACTCCGGAATGTTAACACCATCACCAATAACCAAAGTCTTCCAGAAAGAATGAATTTGGCTGGTGTACAAGCCTGTTTGTGCAACTATCGACTCGTGTATCTGGCAAGCACATGGTAAACCATGGGTGACTCGCATAGCACATCCACAACGGTCATAAACCTGGTAACTCAAATCCCGTATCCTTTTTGTCTCCTCATGAAGTTCTTTCAAGCAATGTTGAGACACTTTGCCGTTTATACGTGACAACGGCAACTGTCTATACAACTCACCAATTTTAGATCTTGATTCCTCCAACTTATTTCGAATCTCAATGATTTGATTACCGATATGACAATTAACTCGGGCCCATACGGTATCCAAAGAACCTGTCATTGATCCAGATTAGTAAATACATTATAATTTTTTTTATTATAATTACAACTACAAAATAACCACAACAACTAATACAGTAGAACAACTAACCTGTGGATGATTCAAACCACATCTTCACAACTGAATGTTGGCTCTCAACTCTACAGTTGTTGATGTTACCAAAGTGAAGAATTTGGTTCGTCCAATATTTCACAAATTTGGTTTTATGACAAAGCCATGTTCTCTCAACATACTCAATCACTTTCGGAAAACTTCCCCACTTTACTTTCATGCTAGTGACAGCACGATCATACTCCGCCTCGGTTGTTGCATCCATGATATGTTTCCATTTTCCATTTTTAAAACTAGCACCTATCTTCTTGTTTTTGAACAACTTCGTCACCTTTGCCTGCACATCTTTGTTAATGTGCCATCGACATAGTAAATGTGACGTCCCTGGAAACACTTCTCTCAAAGCCGCACATAGGCCAAGTTCACGGTCTGACAAAAATACCGATGGCTCTTTATCAAACCCAATCAACTCCCTTAATCTCTGCAACACCCACCGATATCTAGTGGTGCACTCGTCGCGCATGAAAACATAACCAACTAGAAAATTTTGGTTCGTCGGTGTCACACTTACTATCTCAAAGAACGGCATCCCATATCGATTGGTCTTGTAAGTAGAATCCATACCTATGACATGTGGGTATGTGCGGAGTATGTTGACTGTGATCGGGTGCACCATAAATGCATGTTGCAACACGTCGAGATCATCGGCCATGACCCAGTAAATGTACTTATTCTCTCTCGCCAAATGAAGAAATTGCTGAACAACTCCTCTTCCTTCGGACATCTCCATCCTGAAATCATTCCGGCAATTGTAAATGTGCCTGATGTTTGGATGATCGTCAGGAAATTGCTCTGCAATAGTGGCCATGATGTTACAGGGCGCAACCTTGGACTTTGTCATGTCACGCACAACCTGTTTTGCACCCGGATTCAATCCGCTCACTTTACGATGACCCTCTTGGTACACAACCATTGCGTGGTTATGTGTCCCGGTGTGATCGTTTTTTGCCCGGATCTTCCAACTATCAGTGCTGACTTCATAATATATCTTGATGTAGAAAGGGCAACCATTAGCTTTGGTTTTTGTGTCCTTCTGTATCGCGTTCTCCAAATCTCTCGGCTTGCTCCTCCGTGACCGATCACATCTCAAATATCGATACGGCCGACCATCTCTGGTTTTGTTATAAGACGATTTCACCAAAATAAATCCCAAATTAATGGAGACAGCATCCGCCCATGTAACTGCATCCTCAAACGTTGGAAAGAACGTATCCGTGACGAAATTCCCACTATAATTCACACCGTCACCGCTGTCTTCAGATTCCATATCCTATAAAAATTAAACAAAACAACGGTTTATGTCATTATTACAACTAATTTTATTATTTAGTAAAATAACTAATACTATTAACAACACTCATACTACCAATAATAATAATAATAATAATAATAATAATAACAATAACAATAACAATAACAATAACAATAACAATAATAATAATAAGGTTTCAAATAATAAAATTACTAATATGAATACTAATAACAACAACAACAATTAAATAACAATAATAACATTATTACTAATTATTGAAATTATCAAAAACACAAAATTACAACAACAATAATAAAATAAAATAAAATTACAACAACAATAATAAAATAAAATAAAATAATAACTAATTTTTTTTTTAAAAAAAAAAAAAAAAAAAACTGGAAATGGGACATCTGCCCAAAATTTCCGGATGTACCATGGAGGATCCGCCTAAAATTTCCGGATCCTCCATGGTACATCCGGATATTTTGGGCGGATCATTACTTCGGCCTAAAATTTCCGGAAGTACCATGGAGGATCCGGAAATTTTGGGCGGATGTCCCGTTTTCAGAAAATAATAATAAAAAAAAACTTACAGAATGTTGCGATGCATTCTCCGGCGTACGAACTTCCCAGTCGTCCTAGCCGTCCATTATCCTAGATCCGTCGGAAAAAACTTGATGATTTAAATGTTTTTTTTTAAAAAATATTTAAGGTGGTCGTGGGGACCGATTTGGTTTGAAGTTGTGGGGACCGATGTGCTCGGGATTTACAGTGTACTACTTTGAGGGGACCGATAGTAGGTAAAATGTGCATGAAGGGAACAAAGTCCTCTTTTTATATTACAATTTCGATGAAGGGCATACTTGTCCATTCAAGTCAAAATAGGAGCGTTACTATGTAAAATGGGAGCGACGAATAGCGATTCACTGTGATAATTCATTCATCATACTGTTTTAGGAACTATGACAAGGTTTTTAGGACATATCAAAATAGTGTATGTACCTATCATATTAACTTAGATGAAGTATGAAATTGTTGAAATACAAGTACATTGTTTAGAGGAGACTCAGGCTTTGCTGATTGAAATTAAATTCAATTATAATTGTTGGTATCAAGAAATCAATTATAGTTGTTGTTGATTGCAAGAGGTCAATTGTGCAGCTATCTGCATTCTACTATGGTATCCAAGTGAATATGTAGTATGCGACATTGTGTATTTTCGAGGGTTGGGCAGTATGGGAACTTTGAGTTGGAACGAAGAGTCTGAGTGAGTAAGATTGGCCTTAGTCTTTTGGAGGTATTATTGGGCGCAGCTTAGAGTAATAGGACGTATCTCATTTCTTCTGCTAATCAGCTTTGTTCATTAGTCCTTTACTACTTGGTATTTGCTTGAAATACACATATCTCAATACTTCTGTTGATTAGTTTCACTCGTAACCTTGTGTCTGAATGCAATATATGATGACACATTTCCAATATCAAGAGTTCCCTACTTCCCTGAGCTTCTTTTCGGTGTTTTTTCCTTTTAAAAAGCTATGGCGCTTAGCCCATTCCCCCGCTGATGCAGGGAAGTTGGTGGGGTGATCTGGTTGTTCATGTGATTACTCTGGGAGTAAGGGTGAGGAGGGATTGTTCTCTTGTAGAAGCACCAAAATATATTAGCAACTTTTACATTGTTACTACTTGTATTATTTATTTTTTTAGTTTTGATGATTGGTTTTACTGACTTACAAAGTAATTTATTCACTTCAGGAGCTACAGCCCAAAACAAGTGTTCACCGTGTAGTTTCAAGTCCATGGTCTTTAAGAGCATGTAAGTTTCATTTTGCGCCATTAAGGTTTTCACTACAGATTTCTTTACATGGTTTCAAGTCTATGGTCTATAAGAGAGCATGTAAGCTAAGGCACTTGACTTGATCCACCTTTGCTTCTTATATTAACTTTCAAATATCTCTTCTGTCATGTTCATCTTGATCTTAATTTTCTTCTTATGGAGCTGGTGGCATGAGACTGTTGGTTCTTCAAAACTGCTATATTGCTCCCCCCTAGCTGACTATCCGTGTCATTATGGTTGTAGCTCATTTTTTACTAATTATTTGGTGGGACTTCCCAAGTTCCCATAACTAAGGCTACATGAGAACATTTAAGCAATTCCTGTGAAGCTCCCGACTCTGATGAGATTGATCAATGGGTTAGGTTTGGATTGTTGATGTATGTTTGGAATCAAATGTCTTATAGGAATCTCTGGTTTGGAGCAGGAATAATATGAAGCCTAGAAAAAATGGTACCATCATATATATGAGAAACTGATTTTGATGTTATACTTCTGATCTTGGCTGCTTGGTAATTTGGTATAGATCATAGTTTTAACAACTAGGATTCACGTATTCTCTTTCTTTTTGACCTTCTGCATTTTTTGTTTTTGACCCTTCTCTCACTTTCTTTCTTTTGTTTTTGAACCTTCTCACCTTATTTTTCTCTTTATATAGCTCTTTTTTTCCCTTGAGAAATATTGCAAACATGGATGTCTTATACGATGCTAATATATTCAATATGGTTTCATATAATCAATAATACATTTTCAAACTTCCTTATGCTAGAGTTGCTTTTAAACTTAAAATTGAATTGTTATTCTAAAATCATATCCTATGCTTGCAGCATTCAGAGTCATCTCCTCTGCCTGCATCAGGAATCACACCGCTGTACAGAGTCTGTACTCAGGGCACCTGATTAGAGTACCATCTAGGGATTCATTTGTTCTATCACCCCTTTATTCTGATGTAAGTTACAGTCCCCAAACATTAACTGGCTACTGGGTTGGACCCGATACTGAGGATGGTTGGGGGTTTTGTAGAAGCTTTTAATGATATAATTCTTTAAATCTTTGTCAGTTATCCATAATTTCTTTTTTGTGTTCTTGGCCTCTTTTGCTCTGAACAACTAATTATTGATGCATATTTGGGCTGATAGCGTGATTAGTGAGCGAATTTGTTGTTCATGATGAATCATGAAGCACAATAGGTAAGATACTCTCCTTTAGTATTGTTCGTGTACACACCCAATATAGATGGAAGCATAGTATTGAGAGAAATTTTAAGTTCTAAATCATCCGACCATGAAACAGGGCTGTATAGAAGAAGGCTTCAGATTTGTTCTCTGTGCTGTTCCTCTGACATTTCCGGCTGCTTTCCTCCTGTAAATCGCTTCACCAGAATTTTCTTTTACATGAATGACAGGAGCATGGTTATATGGATGACATTATAGGCCCTTTATGGTGCAGCGACAACATGAAAACGATTCATTAGTTTAGGATCATTTTGTCAAAATTGACCCAACCTGAATAAGCTCACTCGAAATGTCAAGTAAGCAAGATAATAATGGACTTCAATGTTTGTCTAAGATATAATTGGCTTCTGAACTCCAAATTACCCAAGGATTATGACACTAGCCCAGAGTTGATACTGATACTTTTGCTTAACTTGTTTTGGACTATTCAGACTTACTCTGTATATGTGACTGGTCATTTACAGTTTTACACACACTACTATGAGGCAATTTTTTAGGAGCTCGTTAGTAAAACTTTATACATCATCATAGATTCATATCAATATACTTTATATGCAAAAAATATATTTAGGTTATCAATAGAATATTACGTAGGGATGGGGTTAGCATAACAATATGCTGACGAGTTTAGAGGAACATAAAGGAACAAATATGAATCAGTTAATTACGAGCAAAACTAGTGAGTGTAATGTAACAAGAGCTCAGTAGAACTTTACGAGTTTGACAGAAGAGGCTATCACCAAAATGTTAGAGCTTTGGAACTTAAGTTACGTAACGCAGGATTGAAGATAATGAGTGAACATCCTCAAAATGGAAGAAAGAAGGAAAGACTAGCCCTGAAACAGTGTTGCCTAAAGCTATCAGCTATCAGCTATCAGCCTAAAGACTAGCACTTAATACCATGGATAATTGGATATGACTAAAGGCACTTAATTATTATTGAAGAATAAGCAGTAATCTGCAGCAACACCATCTGAAATAGCTAAAGGCCCCTCCTTAACCCAAACCCGAGTAGAGTACTAAAGAGGTGCCTGAATTTTATCAGCACTCCACCTCTGCTTAGACTCTGGAGAGCTGAATTTTATCTTGCACAGGAACTCCAAAATAATTAGAACGACCCTAAAGGCATTAGATCATAATGTTGCTGATGTTAACTTAAAATACGAAGAACAAAATTATATTGTACAGTTATCAATTATTAAAACACTGGTAATTAAAACATATTAATATAACGTCTTTAAAAAAAAAAAAAAAAAAAAAAAACTTACATTACATGATCGTCAAACTAATTGTCAAATGATAACAAGTTAATCAAAAAAACCTTCTAATTTCTCATTGTATAAATAAAGAACTTCGGAGTAGAGCTGATCATCAACCCAATTATGGTCTGACAATAATTGAGGCCAATTCTTTGAAACAATTCGGCCATCCTCTCGAAATGTCAAACATAAGTAGTAATAACTGTTCAAACCATATAGAACTGTGTCCTTGGCTATTCGTGCTTCACGAACAGGATCAGGAGGGCATATGAGCCATGGAATTGTGGAATCCCAAAGCCACGGCATTAAATCTTTACTGAATAACAGCTGATTTGAAAAAAAGAGAGGGACGAAAACTAGAATAATCTCAGAATCCTTACAGTATTCTTTGATACAGTATTCTTTTTTATTATAACTGCACCAATTTTTCATCTCATACCTGATAACATTGAAAACATAGTCTTGCTCTAGATGGGCACGAGGATGCAAATTGGCAATGAAAAGCAGTACCCTTTTGCCTCGAAGCTCTCCAACACGGATATGATCACCTTTTTGGGTAAGGAGGTAATCATGTTCATGTTCATGTGTAGTAGAAAACAAGAGAGACTCTAAAGTTAGGTTTTGAAGCCTTGCAGTCTCTTGCCGGGCAATGGGTTCAGCAGCGTAGGGATACATATCATAGATTGGGTCAAAGTCGGTAATAGCATTAGCTGCATTTATTTCTAAAAATTGATCTTGAGGTCCTATGATGATCAACTTCTCACGATCAGGCCTAAGACAAATATTCCACAGCCTACGGCTGGTAGAGTTGTCGAACGGCAACACCCACCAAGAAGTTATCCCCTGATTAATTAAAAAGGCTTTGGCAGAAGCCATGAAATGCAGAGGGTTATCATTAAAGCTGAGGTAAACCACAACGATCTCCAAGTCACGGTGTTTTGCTTGACATTGTTTAAAAACCGTGTTGATTTTGTATGATAATCTGCCATGACGGCACAAGTACAATCCCACAAGCTTATGTTTGAGATCGGAAACACAAGTGGTGGCAGTAGCAGCGAGGTTATATAGGGAATGATCAAGTGGAAGACCCAAGAGATCCTCAAGGGGCGGTATAGGTCTTCGAGTTGACCAATCACGGAAAGTGGCTATTAAGGTTGAGAGGTGATCATCAGTGAAGGGAAAATATTCAGCACCATAAAGAACGACATTGTGACAATCTTGGTCCAAAACAATATGGTTAGGATCTAAAATAAGAGCAGGATCAGAACAGTAAAGGGGCCTCAACTCAGAAAGGCGATGGTAAGAGGCGGAGTCCCATAGGGGGATAGCAAGGGAGGAGGGGAGGGCCGATAAAAAAGAATTTAACAAATAACTATCTTCGTATTTGTGTTGCCATTCCGATTTTATGTTGAGAGCCACAACCAACTGACAATTATTGGACCACAGAGGAGTAGATAACGCGGCTTTAAGTGCCCAGCAAAGTTCGCCAGGATAGGAGTTCGATAAAACAGGAACCTCGAAGCAGTGGATAATTATGTATTTGCCCGTATTCATAAGGCTAGAAACACTAATTTTATTACCCTTTTCGTCAACCAGGAAATCCCGCTAACTGCTACATAGCAATGATACTATGTCTACTTTTGTGCCTTTAATACTAATAGGAAAAACGGAAGATTGGGAACGACTAACCGGAGATTGGGAACGACTAACCGAAGATTGGGAACTACAAACTGAAACCGGAGATCGGGAACGAGAAACCGGAGATCCGGAACGAGAACGAGAAACTGGAGATTGGGAACTACAAACTGAAACCGGAGATCGGGAACGAGAACCCGGAGATCGGGAACGACAAACCGGAGATCGGGAACGAGAACGAGAACGAGAAACTGGAGATTGGGAATGAGAAACCGATCTATCACCATCATCAACTTCATAGCTTGAAACAAAAACCAAAGAAGAATCACAAGGAAAAAAACCACCAAAACACGCCATGGAGATTCTGATTCAAATTCTAACCCACCTTTTTTTTTTTTTCTAATGATGATTGTGAATAAAAGAAAAAAAACCTAAGGAGTAGATGGGGTTGTATTTATAGGAAGATAAGGCGGTGCCTCCCCAGTCCTGAAGCTATTAGGATTGCCAAGGTCATACGGTGTGTGTATACACGAATCTGATACATACTTGTATTTATATTTAGGAAAATTTAATTATAATAAATCAACCTTTACGCGGTCTATTTTTATTAATCCGACCTTTTGAATATTCTACAATAATTCAAGCTTTAAGGGTGTTCTATTTTATTAGGCTAAGGTGACCTGCAACCTGATCTTTAGTTTTTTTTTATTTTTTTTTTCATTTTCAAATTTTTTAAATTCATTTTCAATTTTTTAAACTCTAAGAAAAAAAAAAAAAATCAATCCTCCCCTTCCCCACCCCCCATTGATTCCGGCCAACCTCTCCCCTTCCCGTCTCTTTCCAGCGTTCCGGCCAGCTCTCCCCCCAGCCACCTCCTTACTGCCCTTACCCCCAGCCACAGCCACCCTACCCACGACTCAACAACAATGAACCCAGATTCCATAACCATAATTCCCGATTCAAACCCCAACTCAAAGCGCCGCAAAATGCCAAAACTTACACCGTCAAATTCTTCTTCGACATCGACACCGTCGCCACCTCCACCCCCGCTGTCGCACCAAAATTAAATCAGATCAACTAACCAACCCCACAAAAATTACAACCCAAAAATGCAAATCAAAAGTAGATGTTACAAACTGAAGAAAGAATCAGAAAATATCGGAAGCTTTATTAATCTCCATTAATGGCTTTGAACTGTAGCTTTATTACAGAGAGAAAGAAAGAAGAAGATAGTAGGAGAAAAATACGAAATGAATTAATTGCATGTAAATATTAATACAGGAGCTTATATATTGCTCTGTATTTATTACAACTAATTCGAGCACTAAAATACTCTAACTAATTATGCTGAGGTGGCACTAGTTTGTTACAGTTGTAGCAACTTGAGACACGTGCTTCCCCCCCCCCCCCCCAAACTTGGGATGGTTTAAACATACCAAGTTTGGACTTTAAGACTTCAAACTGAGCAGAAGGAAGGATCTTTGTCATGATGTCAGCTAATTGAGAGGTAGTAGGCAGATAAGTAAGCTGCAGCAACCCTTCTAGGACCTTTTCCCTTGTGAAGTGACAGTCTATGTATAGAACTAACATGTTGTCATAGTGTAGCTGCATAGGTTTCAAATCATCAACACCTAGCTCACCTAAAATTCTGACTAACCAGGTTACCTCTGAAGCAGCAGAGGCCATAGCCCTGTATTCAGCTTCTGAAGATGACTTAGAAGTTGTTGGATGCTTCTTAGATTTCCAGCTGATAGGGGAGTTGCCTAACAACATCACATAACCAGAAATTAACCTCCTTGTATCAACACAGGCTGCCCAATCTGATCAATAAAGGCTTGCAACTTGAGATCCAATCCACCCTTGAATATAATGCCTTGTCCAACTGTTGCAGCAACATAGTTAAGAGTATGATGCAGAGCCTGTAAGTGAGAACTTCTTGGAGCTTACGTGAACTGACTTAGATTCTGAACTGTAAAGGCTAAGTCAGGTCTAGTGTGAGTTGAAAAATTTAACTTTCCCACTAAACATCTGTAATGTGAAGGGTCTGTCAATAAATCACCATCAGTAGCTTCCAGCTTAAGATGAAGGGGAAATAGAGTAACAACAGGCTTGTAACTTGAAATACCACACATCTCAAGCAATTCTCTGGTGAATTTAGCTTGTGACATAGTGACAGATTTATCTTCATATCCAATCTCCATTCCTAAGAAATAATTCAAAACTCCAAGATCCTTGATGGTGAAAGTATTATGCAAGTGTGACTTCAAAAAACTGATCTGCTGTAAATCATTTCCTGTGATGATTATATCATCAACATAAACATCAACAATTATTATGTAATTTGCTGTTTGTTTAATGAACAATGAATAATCATCTTTGGATTGAACATAACCCAAAACTCTTAGTTTAGAAACTAACTTCTCAAACCACTGTCTGCTGGCTTATTTCAAACCATAAAGGGACTTTTTCAGTTTGTAGACTTTGTTACTAGGGTTTGGCACTCCCTCAGGCATTTTCATATATACCTCCTCATGCAAATCTCCATGGAGAAATGCATTATTAACATCTAACTGAAAAATATGCCAACCTTTGTGTACAGCTAAGGCTATGATACATCTAACAGAAGCCATCTTGATGATAGGTGAGAAAGTCTCCTCAAAATCAATACCATACTTCTGATTATATCCCTTTGCAACCATTCTGGCCTTAAACCTTTCAATAGTGCTATCTTTCTTCAGCTTGATTTAAAAAACCCATTTAGATCCAATTGCTTTCTTCCTGCTGGAAGATCAACTAAAACCCAAGTCTTGTTCTGTTCTAGTGCTTGTAACTCTTTCATTATAGCCTCTTCTCAATTCTTGTCACCAGCTGCTTCTTTATAAGACACAGGCTCTTTGACAGACATTACTCTAGCAATTAAGGCTTTGTGATCATCAGAATAAGAAATAAAAGCCACCAGATTACACCAGCGGTCTATATTAGCAACTGCATTACCACATACATACTTATCCATCCAACCTGGAGGTTTTCTTGGCCTTGTGGACTATCTGATTGTATTAACACCATGAGAAAGATCAACAACAGTTGACTCATTATTACCCTGACTTAAAGATGTGGTTGCAGAAGAACTGGAACTTGCTGTGGTATCAGCTGGAACACTTTGCTCAGTAAACACATCAAGGATAACATAATAAAAAATAGTAGGAAAGGGTGTATGAGCTGGCAGAAAGAAGGGTGTAGGCGCTGGTTGTGGATTATTAGAAAGATGAAAAGGGAAGTGTCTTTCATGAAACACAACATCCCTTGACACTGTAATTTTCCTAGAAGACAAATTCAAACCCTTATTATACCCTTTTTGTGTAGGAGAATAGCCAACAAAGACACTGGCATCAGCTCTAGAATCCAGTTTTGATCTATGTTGTTTTGATGTTGAAACAAAACATAAACACCCAAAAGCTCTTAAGTAACTGTTATCTGGTTTATGACCATGTAACTTTTCATAAGGTGTTAGATTACCCAAACTTTGAGAAGGCATCCTATTTATCAGATATGATGCACATTGAACATACTCACCCCAATAGCTCATAGGAAGTTTTGACTGAAAAAACAAAGCTCTCCCAACTTCTAACAAATGCTTGTGTTTCCTTTCAACAACCCCATTTTGCTAAGGTGTGTCACTACAACTTGTTTGATGAAGAATACCTCTGGAAGTATACAACTGCACAATCTTACCCTCACATAACTCCTTAGCATTTTATCACTTCTTATTATTTTCACAGAAGCATTGTACTGATTCTCAACATAAGTAACAAAATTAACCAAAACATCAACTGATTCTGTCTTAGACTTCAACAAATGAACCCAACACATTCCTTGTAAAATCATCAACTATTGTCAAGAACATGTTACACTTATTATGAGTCATAGTCTGATAAGGACCCCAGACATCAATATGAATAAGCTCAAATGGTGCAAAGGACTTTATGCTATTATGAGGAAAGGATTTGCTATGCTGCCTAGCAGCAGGACAAATGATGCAGATTATATCACCTGAAACTCTATGACAATCTACACTATCTTGTATCAAATTCAATTGACTAAATGGTAAGTGACCCGTTCTAAGATGCAACAACTTAGCCTGATCTACAAGACTAGTACAAGCAGTACCTGAAGATCCTGCAGCTGCTGTTCCAACTCTTATTCCCATACCAACTTCAGCAAAGTACAAACCATTTCCCACTTTACCAATAACAAGTGGAGGTGTCATAGAGTGTTAATCCTGAATAACACACTTATCAGGTGTGAATTTACTGTACACTGCCCATCTTAACAAAGTTTACTGACAGAAATCAGATTGAACTTGAAACAAGGCACAAATAACACATTTTCAAGAACAATACTCTCACTCAACTTAACTGTACCAACATGTGTCACCTGAACCTTAGACCCATCTGGAATAGTAATGAAATATTTCAAATCATTAACTATCCTATAGAAATCAAACAAATCCAAACTATAACACATATGATCACTTGCACCACTATCCACAATCCAACCAGAACTATAAGCAGGTGATAACATACAATAGTTACCTGCAAAAAGAGCACTTCCATCTCCACTTTCATTCATTGACTCTTCTTTCTGTCTGTTGAGAAAATTCCTGAGCTAACTGAGCTCTTCCATGGTGAAACTACCAGCATCAGGAGCAATAGATTGTACAGGCACCTCAAGCAAATCACCACTACCAAAACTACTCTCTGCATAGTTAGCAAACCTCTTATTGCTCTGACCTTGATTGTAACCAGGCTGCCCCTTGTAACTAGGAGGAAACCCATTCAGCTGAAAACCTTTTTCCATACTATGTCCAGTCATTTTACAGTGATCACAATAATAATTGATCGACCTTTTAACTCCACCTCCTCTATTAGACTAACCTTGCTGGAAACCACCTCTATTGTAACCACCTCTATTATATCCTCCTCTATTATACTGATTACCCTTATATCTATTATCAAACCTTTTTGTAGCAAAGGCTACAGGTTCAGCAGTATTCTTCTGAGACAAATTGCTTAACTCTCTGTGTTTCTCTTCTTGTAAAACCATCATGTATGCTTGTGCTAGAGTAGGCAAAGCAGGCATCATCAAAATATTTGACCTAACATTTGCATAATTGTTAGTCAATTTCATCAAGAACACCATTAACCTTTGATCTTGCTGAACTTTCACTTACTTTTGTGCCAAATTACAAGTACAACCAGTGTAGGAACAAACAGGCAATGGACAAAGATTGAGTCTTCATCTTGAGCCTATTATAATCCTCCGAAATTGAGTCTTCATCTTGAGCAGCATTAGCCAAATCTTGTTGTAATGCAAATAATTGTGCAGAAGAAGCATGACCAAATCTTTCTTCCAAGTCCAACCAAATTTCTCTTGCTGTGTCAACAAACAGAATACTACCAGCAACCTGTGGATCTAAAACAGCTATAATCCATCCTATGATCATGTTGTTACACCTATTCCATGCCCTTAAAGTGACAACATCAGTACAAGAAGGTTTAGTCAAAGTTCCATCTACAAAACCCATCGTATTTTTAGCTGTTAAGCCAATCATTGACCTCTTCCAGTTTCCATATCCATTACCATCAAAAACACTAGAAACAAGCTTCATCCTAGTAAAATCAGAAGGATGCAAATAATATGAACTAGTTGGATCTTGATTCAGATCAAGAACTCTATCACTCCCAACCATTTTTAAGAATCAATTCCAGAAACACAAGATATGCACAAAAAATTTCAAACCCAGAATAACCAGAATCAAGAAATTTAATTGATTCAATCGATTCAATCCAACAAACAAACCCAAAAACAATTCGTATAACAAAATCAATCAAACTCAGACAAACAGAAACAATTTGAATCACTATCGAAACAATTGATTAAACCCAAAAAACTGAAGGAAAAACTCACAAAGATTTTTCTTCAAGAACTTAGCACAAACTTCGCACTAATCAGAATCGCAACACCTCGCTCTGATACCATGTTACAAACTGAAGAAAGAATCAGAAAATATCGGAAGCTTTATTAATCTCCATTAAAGGCTTTGAACTGTAGCTTTATTACAGAGAGAAAGAAAGAAGAAGATAGTAGGAGAAAAATATGAAATGAATTAATTGCATGTGAAGATTAATACAAGAGCTTATATATTGCTCTGTATTTATTACAACTAATTCGAGCACTAAAATACTCTAACTAATTGTGCTGAGGTGGCACTAGTATGTTACAGTTGTAACAACTTGAGACACGTGCTTCACAATTGACAACAAGAAACAAAAATCAAAATGAAGAGAACCAAAAAATTATCACTTGGAAATCGCGAGGAGCAGCTCAAGAGCGCAGAGGAGAGAGAAGATCCATGAGCTTTTTTCATAGAAGTCCATCTTTGATCTTGAAATCGGAGGAGAGAGAAAGATGAGGAAGGGAATGATGGGTTTTCGATGGTTTCGCGAGATATCTGGGTTCGAGGGTTAGGTTTCAACGGAGGTGGTTCCTTGCTGTCGGAGGTGGAAGTGTGGGTTCCTTGCTGTCGGATTTCTGGGTTTTGATCTGGGTATGGAGGAATATGGTAAGGGAGGAAGAAGATGAAAGAAAAAAAAAGGGGGAAAAAGTTTTTTTTAAAAAAAAATTAAAGTTTTTTTTTTTAAAAAATAGCCAAAAATATTTTTTGGACAAATAAAAATGCAACACGTGGTAGGTGAACTATTATTTTAGGTTAAGTGACCTGCTTGACCTAATAGAATAGAACAACCCCTAAAGTTTGGATTATTGTAGAATAATCAAAAGGTCGGATTAATAAAAATAGACCACGCAAAGGTTGGTTTATTAGAATCAAAATTTCCTTATACTTATCTATTTGTTGCACAAATAAAATAAATATTTTCTTTCAAAAAAAAAAAAATGTTGAAGTCCCTTATTAAAACCAAGTGATACCAAAACCTTTGCGTTAGTCTGCAAGCATAATAAATAAATATTAATAAAGCAATAAAACACAACATATTCCGAGGAGAACTAAGCATGCTTCGCTATTCACTCATGCTCATCATGAATATACTTCATCACCTGAAAAACTTCTTTCTACTTGTCCCCACTCGTAAGGCCAAGATAAAGACAAGACCAAATAAACATACAAACATACAAACACACAATCAGCAAAGTTGAGTACATAACAAAATCAAACACACTAACATGCTTTCATCCTATCAACCGCACAACTTACCTTGTTGCACTTTTAAACAAGCATTCAAGACATTCAACATTTAACTAGACAAATACCAATGTCCATTTAATTTGATTACGCATCGAACGGGTTTCCAACCAAATCCCTGCCCCAAATAAATTGAGGTAAACTACACCGGGAGCTAACCGGGTAAGTAAATGTAACATGAAGTAATGAACGTCCTACGCATAATAATAATAAAAGGAAAATATAGCGTCCGGTACTCCTAGTCACTACTAGAAAATAGCGAATGAGCACCGGTTCAAAACCGGCTTTGCGCACCGATTTTGGACCAGTGCTTATTTGAGGGATGCCAAAAACTGATATTTTTAGTTATGGTTCGGTGGCAAAAATGGGGTTTTTAGTACCGGTTCTTGTTTAGAATCGATGCCCTTAATGGTCTAACTTTTTTTTTTTGCATTTTTTTCATTTAAATTGTTATATAAACACTAAGATATACTCCTCCGTTTTTTTTAGTTGACACTGTTTGACTTTTACACAATTCACACAACACGCTTTGACTCGCTTTTGTGGTTTATATATACGATAAAACATATTCATGTGGGATCTTGTTTGAATTGGTTCAATGTATATTTTATTAATATCCACTTTTTATAATTTTACAATGTTGATAATTAGAGATATTAATCGTTAAAAACATGCGTTGGCAAGCGTGAAAATAGAAAGGTGTCAACTAAAAAAAATATAAACTTATAATTTTCATTAATACAAAGCTATAATATTACAATTTTAATTCAACAAAAAAAAAAAAAACAAAACAAGTACAACAGAATAGCTATATAGCAAAACAACAACAGGAGCAGGGGCATAACAGCAATCAACATAAGGAGATGATTCAAACTAAAGGTAGTCTTAAATGTATAGTCATCAGGAAGCTCTGTCAAAACAATAAATCTGGTGTCACGTCCCACACATTATGTCTAATGAAATTAAAAGTTTATTGAACACCAAGTTAACTTATATTGAGTTAACATCACAATCAGGCCCTCAATTCTTACCTTTTCATTCTTCGGGTACTCAATTATTTTTTTCACTCTTTGGGTACTTTAACCCAAAATCCGGCCAACTAACTCACCTTTAACTCACCGTTAACTATAGGTAATTAATACTAATTACACTAGTTAATTAGTCCCGTGCAATGCACGGTTTTAATAATAAAAATTTACTATAAATATTTTGGTAAACGCGCCACTTTATCTATAAATATTTAAGTAAAACATAGCACGCAAATTATGGTCCCTCTAGTAATATTAACTGAGTTAAAATGAAGGATTAATATTGTTAAATATTCTTATTAACTTCATAGCTTTAATAAAATTTTAAACATGTTAGCCTTCATTTTTTATTCATTGTTGAAAGTAGGAAGAATTAATAAAGAGTGAAAAATCCAAACTCTACAGTCACCAATAAAATGTAGGAGGAAAGAAAATGTGAAAGAGACCAATCGTCAATTATTTTTACTTAATAGAAATAGAAATAGAAATTTTTTATTTAGTCAATTTAATTGTTAAAGCTTTTAGAAAAATGTATAATTAATTAACCATTTTCAAATATTAGCTTTACCTTGAAAAAGTTAAAAAGAAAATAATGTCAAAAATAATTTTGGAGGGAAATTATTATAAGAAGCTGACACGTGGATAGTGATGATGTCAGCGGGAATTAGTTTAGTATTAGTTATAGATTTAATAAAAATAAAATGTATAAATTAAACTAATCTGTTTTCTAAAAAAATATAGCCATTGGAGGCTTTTAAAATCAATTTACAACAGCAAAAAAAAAAAAAAAAAAAAAAACTATAAAAATATCCTTCCAAACATATGGAAAAAAACCATATCAGTAATGCAAAATTGAGAGCAAGATTTCCCCACAAAAAAAAAAAAAAAAAAAAAAAAAAACAACAGAACAAGAATTCCTAAAAATCCTTTCAATACATATCAATATACAGACAATTCATGAGGAAGAGGATGAAAAAATCAGAATATTTCCCTCTTCAACTTTCTAACTCACAATCAAACTCTGATGACTGATTAAATCTATAGTCGTTAGTGGCTATTAATTTGAGTTTACAGTAGTAAAAAAAAAAGCCATAAAAATATCCTTCTTCACCCAAAAAAAACCATATCAATAAGGCAAAATTCAAAGCAAGATTTTCCAAAAAAAAAAATAAAAAAAATTCAAACAAAAAATCCAAAAAATCCCAAAAAAAAAAAAAAAAAATTAAGACAAAAAATCCTGAAAATCAATCCAGCTTTCTCAAGAACAGATATCCTTCTCCCTTCTGTGTTCAAGAACCTCCCTTGGAACATTTTTGCTTGCCTAAACAAATTAAATTGACCATAATCTAAAGTTAGCGACTTCAAATTGACAACAAAAACAACCAAATTTGCAACATTCACCCATAAAATTTTTGAACGCACAAAAACATTTATGATCAAACCCTAGCGCAATTTCTACAACAATTACCCACAATTCAACAAAATCAATCACATAGCATCAATATACTACATCATAAGCACAAATTAATTGAAAAAACAACAACAAGTCACCATTGCATTGTCGTTCTCAACCCATAAACTATAAACCCTAACTCGCAAAACTACACTATTCAAATACCATAAATAATCGAAATAAAAAAGTAAAAAAACAAGTAGATTACTGAAGAATCATACATACCTCACAAAATGGCTGGGATTCTTACCTTTTTCCCCAAATTTGGCTACAATCCAAGCCCTTTTCCTCACCAAACCTCGTGACAATTTTCCAGAAAAGGAAAAAGAATATGAAAACGGGAGGAAGAAAAAAGAAAGCCGTGCTTTTTTTTGGTGGGCCCCACAAGTTAACCCAAGGTACTCAATTTTTAATCAAGGGACTCAATTCTTTTGGGTGAATTAATTTTTTTGGCCGGAAATAGGGTAAGAGTACCCAAACGATGAAATTGAGTACTTAAACGGTGAAAAAATCAACAATTGAGGGCCCATTTGTTGTCTTACTCACATAAATTGGGATATGAAAATTGCAGTAGAGGGGAAGCAGCATGGCAACATATTCAAGCTAACTCAGTGATGAAGCCAAAACACAGCTTAGAAAATCAAATCCAAAACTGAAATATGAGCAACAAAGCAAAAACAGAACAAGGTAAGAGCTGAACAGACATGGTTTGGAACTGAACGACTACAATAAAGCTCAATAACCCACAAGATAGTCCACAAGTTACAGGACTAATAATTACCAATGAAAAAGGTAAGAGCTTGGAAAAAAATTACAAAAAAAAAAGACTCACATGAGTCACATACTCACTTTTCTCAGCCCAAACAAACAAGTCTAACATCAATATGAGCAACAAAGAAAAAAGATAGCATAAGATCATTTTTTTTTTTTTAATCATCTAGGCTAATTGTCACTAATGCTCTAATCTTACACACAAATAAATCAATATTATACTACGTACAAAAGTATTAAAAACACATACAAACTATTAAATGCTTTTTAAAAAATTAGCAGTTGTATGTACAATTACAAAATTTGCAACCTAAGGCCCGGGCTATTCACTAGTTTTCTTTTAAAAAGCACTTAATTCATTTTTTGCTACATTTGTTTGATATATGATACTTTCACACATATATAGGATCAAATGGATCCAGATGAAAAATTAGGGTATATAGGAAGTGATCATGCCACAAGAAGCATGCTTGCATATATGTGATTGCTGATGTTTAGAGAGATAAATAATACATTTTTGTTTCTTTTATTATCCCGGGATTGAAAAGGTTGGAGCTTTTTGCTAGTTGTTACTACTGTTTTGCTGCTGCTACTGCCGTTTTGCTATTATTGCTATTTTTTTTGCTGTTACTCCTATTTGTTGCTGACTGCTGTTTTCCTGCTACAAATGTCTGATGTTGCCGTTCTACTAGCTGCTATTATTGTTCCGTTCTACTAGCTGTTATTTATTACTGTTGTCGTTTTGCAAGCTGCTATATATTACCGTTCACGTTCTACCATATCTAACTGCTGATATCTGTTGATATTATTGCTATTTACAGCTACCATGTGACTATTTTTTGAAATTTGGAGATTCTTCGTATTTTCTCATATTTTCCAACAAGCTAAAGACCAAGTTGATTTTCGTTTTGTTTTCATTATTATATTGTTTGGCCAGGCCAAACATAAAAATTGGTGTTTATGAATGATTTTTTTGTAAGAATTGTTATTCTAAAAAGCAATAAAACAGAAATAACTTATCTCTTGATGCGTGAACCAAACTGACAGTAGCCGTGTCATGGAGAACCACTGACCTAAAAGACGATTCCGCGCTACCTCCCGGTGCAGTAGACTAGAAGCGGTCGCCCTCCAGGATAAGCACGACGCCAAAGTTTATGTGCACTCACAAACCCGACTGGAATTCAGAATACTTGCTCAGAATACAGAATAGAAAGAACTCGTGTTTAGATAATATTTAGAGAAGAGAAGACTGAAATTATTGTGTGTTTTCTGGCTGAAGAAAGACGGAATATATATAGCCAACTAATGGAAAACGGCTAGCATAAAACAAGGGAGGAATTTGGCCAAGAAACCGTCCAGATTATATTTAGCCAGTCAAGAACAGAAGCAATAATCAAGGAATTGAATCAGTCAGCTACAATCAAGGGACTAATTAAATTCCGTAATCCCAACAGTAAAAAAGGAATATTCTGTTTAACAAAGAAAGGAAATAAAATTTCTCCAAAAAGATAATAAGGGCCCACGCCCGCGCATCGCATTCCTTAAGACCCCAAGACCTGAGGCCTGAGCCCGACCCGACCCGGCTCGGCGCACGCGCGCGCGTGTGTGTGTGGTGTAACACACACCTCCCACTCACTCAATTAAGTAGTGCTTAAGCACTACAATATAAAAACAGGGCAAAACCTCATTCCCTAATTAATGTGGGACTTTTCCCTTTCATTTGTTTTTTTCTCTCTCTTTGTTTTTCCCAACTCTCTTGTTTTATATCAAGAACTTCCAACAATCCCCCACAGGTTCGAAGATATGAAAAATTAAGGAAAGAAAAATGAATTCTAGGCAAAATAAAACAATTGCATAAGTGTCAATGTCTCGTGACTTAAATTAACACATATTGGACATCAAGTTATGATCCCTCACCTACCAAGTGACTTTTGTCTTGAACTCAATAGGGAGTTAGGGACCTGTAGGGAATATTTCAAGCATCCCACACTTGAGCCCCACTGTGATCGTACACTTAAGCATGGTGGCGTCCAAAGGGAAGGAAGCTAGAGTAAAAGAGTCGCCAACAAGTTTTAGGAACTTGTAAACCGTTCACAGGGTGAAGGTTACACCCCTTAACGATCTAGGAGATCGCTAACTCCAATAGGTCTGGAACCATGACTGGAAGTTCGGGGATGAAGGTACAAATCCAACCTAAAAGAGATTGAACTTGCCCTAATAATAGGCCTCTACTTTATTTTTCTTGTATTCATGTGCGCTTTCTGACTAACATGCAATCAATAGGTTAACCCTAAACCTGTTTAATCTATGTTGGTTGAATATTAATGCACAAATAAAACTATTATTGGCTATCACTTGAATTATAATCATATTACCCTAAACAAGATTATTAATTATCTTATTAAGCGTGATTACGAGTACAAATTCCCTTTAAACATGCATAAAAGGCGTGATCAAGAAATAACAATAATTATAATGATCATCATCATAATCATAATCATGTTAAAATTAAAGCATAATAATAATAGCAAGATCCTAAGCATGATACTAACAAGATTAATAAAAACCCTAGCATGTCACTAAACATTAAAGATCAATTAGCCCTAACATGACACTACCATGATATTAGGAAAGAAATAGGAAACATCATAAACATATATGATATTAGAAATTTTAGTTATTACCCTAAACATGATACTAGGAAGCAAGAAAAACATCCTAACATGATACTAGGAATCAACAAAATAATCTAAGCATGATTTCTATATCAAAAGATCAATAAAGCAATTAAATTACTTACTTCGATGCCTCGTACCTCTTTCTAATAACAAAATACACACGTTAGTAAATTAAAGGAAAATAATAATTAAACAATTAAATTAAATAATTGAAATAGAAATTTGGGACCAAACCCTCAGAAAGATTAACCTTTCACGTCTAGGGCGAAGGAAACTTCGAACTTGGCTAGGTGTGTCTAGAACTAATGTATGAGGAATTTTGAGAGAGGGAAGGTTTAGAAAAAGAATAGAGAGAAGAAGCTTCTAGCTTTTAGAGAGAGATGATGGTTGTGAATGATGAAAAACGGGGAGATACGACCCCTATTTATAGAAAAAATAACTCGGAATCAAATCAAGTCATACTCGGAATAAAATACCTCCTGTCGCCAACGACAAAAGTTAGTGCTAGACGACAGGAGCAGCGCCAGGCGACAGCTGTTAGCGCCAGGCGACAACATTGTCGTCTCGCGCTAAGTCAAAATTAAAACGCGCTTTGTACGCAGAATCATCTTCTTAATACGATTAAGCAGTTAATTCCGCGTTAAGCAAATTAAAATCATATTTCTGATAAATCACATATTTTATTCAAAATAAAACATCTTTAAAATATAATTATCAATCCTAATCTTATTAGAATTAAAAGGAACCTTCTAGATATTTCTAGAAGATTAAAATCAATCCTAATAACTTTAGGTTTAATAATTAATAGGCCATCCTCTAGACCATTGGGCCACAGGTAAAATCATTGGGCCTAATTTAATTTAATCCATAACTTCCTCATTATTCATCGGAATCGGGCTTATAATATATCGTTGGAAAGCTCTTTTCGAGCCCAGTCCAACTACACTATTATTGGACCCTTACGATGGACCAAACTAAATTGGACTGGCTATTTTCATGAATAAAGTAAAAGAAAAAATATTTTTGAAAACAGAAAGAGAGATATTTTGTGGTAGTACCTCGCCATCTTCAAATTTGTGGTAGTACCTTTCCATGACTGTGCCTCGCCGCTATAGACAATCTCCTCTCTGCTTCGGGACATCGTCGAAGGTGACTGTGCTTTGCCATCTTCAAGGTTTGTGGCAATACCTCGCCACGGCTGTGCCTCGCCGCTATAGACAATCTCCTCTCTGCTTCGGGACATCGTCGAAGACCGCTGCTTGTAGTTATCTTCAATTTCTAGTGATAACTTTCCGAGGAAAATTACCGAAGACCATCGCTTGTTGATCCTCAATGCTTTGTTTGAATATTTGCTGCTGTTCCTGTACCTCGGCGCGTTTTGTGAATGAGCCGGTACCTTGGCCCTTGTGCTTCTTTGTGAACCATTAGTTCGGTGCTTGCGATGAGCCAATACTTAGGCGCTTTAAGCTAAGTAAAACGATCTTTTACTAGGTCGATCACTTACTGCAATTGTAACCGAACCGATTACTTAATCATGTTAATTGCTTATAGGGGCTAACAGGCGTACCAAGGAACCCAAAATTGCCGTGTAAGGTCCGCACAATCATTTATGGGGGACATGCATCCTGTCGCCGCACCAGCGCACGCCGATACATGCGGTCGCCAGGATTTCGCTCTGTCGCCAGGTGACAGGCATTGGCGCATGGCGACAAGCTTGTCGTCTGGCACTGATGTCGGGTTTTTCGAATAAAACCCCTTTATTCTTCATTTTGCTGTTGCTGTTGCTGCTTGCTCGAGTTTTCGCTCGAAAACTTTGCTTATTCTCGCTTGTTTTTCAACCAAATTCGCTCAAACTTGTTACAAATCGTAGCTTATTTCATCTATTTTCCCGATCCATGTAAGTTTTAATCAAACTTGTCTCGGTTTTTGCTGAATTCGAGTATGTTTATCCGCGGGTTTTCGAAAATTTAAAACCCAATTATGCTTAATTTGCTTTGTTTGTTGAATCTTATGCCTTGAAATTGTTTGATTATGTTTATGTATTGCTTTTAGAGTATTTTGAGACTTTTTTACTCGATTTGGTGAAGAAATGAGCAAATTGCCATTGTTAAGCCCCTTGAGTTCGTGAGAATAATGCGGCTTGTTCTTTGTATTTTTGCTAGCCATTCTTATTCAATTTGTCACAATATTTGTCATAGTATTGCAAGAAATTGTTTGATTATTGAAAATTGCTATTTCTGCATGTATTGAAATTATGCTCTGTTTTAGTACTACGTACTCTGTTTTTTTTTGCGAACATAGTATCATGCGTCTAAGCGAACCTTAGATACTATAGAACCTTTAATTTACTGTCATTTTGCATAATATAGCATGGATAGACGATGAGGTTTCGGCTCTCGTTCTAGGGAGACTCATCGGGAGGACGATCCCGTCGATGTCGGCGTAGGGACCTCTTCTTCTCTAGGGACATTCCCAGAGTGGGATGAGCGAACTCTGTACTTTGCACCTGAGTTTCGCATCTTGGAGCGTGTTCGGCGTGGGATCCATAGTGGGAGAGTTCGTAGCCATGGTTCTGGCAACACGACCATTGGCTCCTTATACGACACTTACTTCCGCGATCATGACGGTCTGCGCCGCCTGTGGGAGTCTTGTGGCTTGACTCCTCTGTTGCGAGCCACTCGGGCTTTGTGTTCTTTCAGATAGTGCCATTACGTGGTCCGAGCTTTGGTGGAGTTCTTTTGGGACACCACCAACACCTTCCATTTTCCCTAGGGTGAGATGACTGTTACCCCTACTGACTTAAGTCTCATCACGGGATTGGAGTTTAGTTTGGTCGTGCTTCCATTTGATAGCGAGATCTCCATCTTTTCTCTAAAGGTATTGGAGCTGTTGGGCCCTATCACCATTCGGGCTCGTAGTGAGGTTGAGCTGACGCATCTTAGCTCTCGGTGTATTCGCCGGTCCACGCTCACGGCGGCTTTTCAGGATGGTGCGACCACCCAGAGCAGCGGGTGCGCATCTTTGCTCTGATCTTGCTGTTAGGGACTTTTTCACCTGACAGAGGTAGTCGAGTGCTACTCTACTACTTGCCTGCTCTTCGCGACCTTCACATGGTCGGGTCATATGATTGGGCCAGCTTGGCCTACGCGGACTTCCTAGTCGAATTGTGACTTGCTAGTCGTCATGGTTCTTTCGAGCGAGATATCGCGCTCTCAAGCTTTTGGAGAACCGTAGAGGTATACTTTATTTCCTTTATTAAAGTTAGCCCTAGATCTCTTTAGCTTTTATTGACACTTCTTTATTCTCGTAGATCTGATTCTACGAGTATTTTTCGTCTCTCGCGCCGGCGAGACCCTCAACTCGCGAGCTCCCCATTGCTGCCGGTTGGGGAGGCCATCACAGTGATGAGGTTACTACCAGGCACGTTCGAGAGTTGATCCTCTCGGTATGTTCCTCAAATACTTGCCTTTTAGTACCTCTAGTAGGATTTTATCTTATGAATATGCATTTTGTAGGAGCCGGCTGTAGAGTTTCGGCCATAGGCCGATTTCGACATTCCTGCGCTTGCTGTGCAGTACATTGCTCAGCGTCGGTACTTACAGGGGACGTACGACGCTGTGGTTTATCTAGGGGAGAAAGTTGCTATTCAGCACTCCTCGGAGGCTTTTGTTGTTCCTGCTAGCCCTTCTCGGCACATGTTTGACAAGGCGAGATTGAGGACCCTTGCGAGTAGGTCGCCAGTGGGTACACCTTGGCGGACTCATGCCCGTTCGGAGCTATGCTATACGGAGGCGTTGCTGCCGCTTTTGGCTCCACCACCTGTTTTTCTAAAGGGAGCGGAGGAGGTATTCCTCATCTTCCATTTTTGCCTTTTGTATAGCCCCCAAGTAGGTACTGACTACTCAGATTTATTTTATAGGATGCGCGCGCGGAGTTTGTTGCTCCACCCATATCTATCACCTACCAGGGGATATATGGTCCCGTTGAGGAGATGATTCCTCTAGCTCCTCCGGATCACTGCTTTATTGATCGGTCGATACCTCGGCACCAGACTTGGGTGAGTTATTTATTTGCAGTTTACTTGTAAATATATCTTTGATTGTCACTGACTTGTCTCTTGACAGTTCTCTCGCGAGGTGGTAACGAGGATGGCGAGGGGTTTGGATGCCTTTCGCTACCTGCTGGTGTGATTGAGGGATCGAGCCTCTTGTCGTCGTGACGATACTGCAGAGGTATTTCTCTTATCCTTATCTCATGCTTTATTTACTTATTTTGCATCTGACATGATTTATTTTCGCAGGGACATCCTATTCCTCCTCCACATACTCAGATGAAATGAATTAATTGCATGTAAAGATTAATACAAGAGCTTATATATTGCTCTGTATTTATTACAACTAATTCGAGCACTAAAATACTCTAACTAATTGTGCTGAGGTGGCACTAGTATGTTACAGTTGTAACAACTTGAGACACGTGCTTCACAATAGACAACAAGAAACAAAAATCAAAATGAAGAGAACCAAAAAATTATCACTTGGAAATCGCGAGGAGCAGCTCAAGAGCGCAGAGGAGAGAGAAGATCCATGAGCTTTTTTCATAGAAGTCCATCTTTGATCTTGAAATCGGAGGAGAGAGAAAGATGAGGAAGGGAATGATGGGTTTTCGATGGTTTCGCGAGATATCTGGGTTCGAGGGTTAGGTTTCAACGGAGGTGGTTCCTTGCTGTCGGAGGTGGAAGTGTGGGTTCCTTGCTGTCGGATTTCTGGGTTTTGATCTGGGTATGGAGGAATATGGTAAGGGAGGAAGAAGATGAAAGAAAAAAAAAGGGGGAAAAAGTTTTTTTTAAAAAAAATTTAAAGTTTTTTTTTTAAAAAAAATAGCCAAAAATATTTTTTGGACAAATAAAAATACAACACGTGGCAGGTGAACTATTATTTTAGGTTAAGTGACCTTCTTGACCTAATAGAATAGAACAACCCCTAAAGTTTGGATTATTGTAGAATAATCAAAAGGTCGGATTAATAAAAATAGACCACGCAAAGGTTGGTTTATTAGAATCAAAATTTCCTTATACTTATCTATTTATTGCACAAATAAAATAAATATTTTCTTTCAAAAAAAAAAAAATGTTGAAGTCCCTTATTAAAACCAAGTGATACCAAAACCTTTGCGTTAGTCTGCAAGCATAATAAATAAATATTAATAAAGCAATAAAACACAACATATTCCAAGGAGAACTAAGCATGCTTCGCTATTCACTCATGCTCATCATGAATATACTTCATCACCTGAAAAACTTCTTTCTACTTGTCCCCACTCGTAAGGCCAAGATAAAGACAAGACAAGAATGAAAAGGTCGGTTTTTAGTACCGGTTCTTGTTTAGAATCGATGCCCTTAATGGTCTAACTTTTTTTTTTTGCATTTTTTTCATTTAAATTGATATATAAACACTAAGATATACTCCTCCGTTTTTTTTAGTTGACACTTTTTGACTTTTACACAATTCACGCAACACGCTTTGACTCGCTTTTGTGGTTTATACATACGATAAAACATATTCATGTGGGATCTTGTTTGAATTGGTTCAATGTATATTTTATTAATATCCACTTTTTATAATTTTACAATGTTGATAATTAGAGATATTAACCGTTAAAAACATGCGTTGGCAAGCGTGAAAATAGAAAGGTGTCAACTAAAAAAAATATAAACTTATAATTTTCATTAATACAAAGCTATAATATTACAATTTTAATTCAACAAAAAAAAAAAAAAAAACAAAACAAGTACAACAGAATAGCTATATAGCAAAACAGCAACAGGAGCAGGGGCATAACAGCAATCAACATAAGTAGATGATTCAAACTAAAGGTAGTCTTAAATGTATAGTCATCAGGAAGCTCTGTCAAAACAATAAATCTGGTGTCACGTCCCACACATTATGTCTAATGAAATTAAAAGTTTATTGAACACCAAGTTAACTTATATTGAGTTAACATCACAATCAGGCCCTCAATTCTTACCTTTTCATTCTTCGGGTACTCAATTATTTTTTTCACTCTTTGGGTACTTTAACCCAAAATCCGGCCAACTAACTCACCTTTAACTCACCGTTAACTATAGGTAATTAATACTAATTACACTAGTTAATTAGTCCCGTGCAATGCACGGTTTTAATAATAAAAATTTACTATAAATATTTTGGTAAACGCGCCACTTTATCTATAAATATTTAAGTAAAACATAGCACGCAAATTATGGTCCCTCTAGTAATATTAACTGAGTTAAAATGAAGGATTAATATTGTTAAATATTCTTATTAACTTCATAGCTTTAATAAAATTTTAAACATGTTAGCCTTCATTTTTTATTCATTGTTGAAAGTAGGAAGAATTAATAAAGAGTGAAAAATCCAAACTCTACAGTCACCAATAAAATGTAGGAGGAAAGAAAATGTGAAAGAGACCAATCGTCAATTATTTTTACTTAATAGAAATAGAAATAGAAATTTTTTATTTAGTCAATTTAATTGTTAAAGCTTTTAGAAAAATGTATAATTAATTAACCATTTTCAAATATTAGCTTTACCTTGAAAAAGTTAAAAAGAAAATAATGTCAAAAATAATTTTAGAGGAAAATTATTATAAGAAGCTGACACGTGGATAGTGATGATGTCAGCGGGAATTAGTTTAGTATTAGTTATAGATTTAATAAAAATAAAATGTATAAATTAAACTAATCTGTTTTCTAAAAAAATATAGCCATTGGAGGCTTTTAAAATCAATTTACAACAGCAAAAAAAAAAAAAAAAACAAAAAAAAAACTATAAAAATATCCTTCCAAACATATGGAAAAAAACCATATCAGTAATGCAAAATTGAGAGCAAGATTTCCCCACAAAAAAAAAAAAAAAAAAAAAAAACAACAGAACAAGAATTCCTAAAAATCCTTTCAATACATATCAATATACAGACAATTCATGAGGAAGAGGATGAAAAAATCAGAATATTTCCCTCTTCAACTTTCTAACTCACAATCAAACTCTAATGACTGATTAAATTTATAGTCGTTAGTGGTTATTAATTTGAGTTTACAGTAGTAAAAAAAAGCCATAAAAATATCCTTCTTCACCCAAAAAAAACCATATCAATAAGGCAAAATTCAAAGCAAGATTTTCCAAAAAAAAAAATAAAAAAAATTCAAACAAAAAATCCAAAAAATCCCAAACAAAAAAAAAAAAAATTAAGACAAAAAATCCTGAAAATCAATCCAGCTTTCTCAAGAACAGATATCCTTCTCCCTTCTGTGTTCAAGAACCTCCCTTGGAACATTTTTGCTTGCCTAAACAAATTAAATTGACCATAATCTAAAGTTAGCGACTTCAAATTGACAACAAAAACAACCAAATTTGCAACATTCACCCATAAAATTTTTGAACGCACAAAAACATTTATGATCAAACCCTAGCGCAATTTCTACAACAATTACCCACAATTCAACAAAATCAATCACATAGCATCAATATACTACATCATAAGCACAAATTAATTGAAAAAACAACAACAAGTCACCATTGCATTGTCGTTCTCAACCCATAAACTATAAACCCTAACTCGCAAAACTACACTATTCAAATACCATAAATAATCGAAATAAAAAAGTAAAAAAACAAGTAGATTACTGAAGAATCATACATACCTCACAAAATGGCTGGGATTCTTACCTTTTTCCCCAAATTTGGCTACAATCCAAGCCCTTTTCCTCACCAAACCTCGTGACAATTTTCCAGAAAAGGAAAAAGAATATGAAAACGGGAGGAAGAAAAAAGAAAGCCGTGCTTTTTTTTGGTGGGCCCCACAAGTTAACCCAAGGTACTCAATTTTTAATCAAGGGACTCAATTCTTTTGGGTGAATTAATTTTTTTGGCCGGAAATAGGGTAAGAGTACCCAAACGATGAAATTGAGTACTTAAACGGTGAAAAAATCAACAATTGAGGGCCCATTTGTTGTCTTACTCACTTAAATTGGGATATGAAAATTGCAGCAGAGGGGAAGCAGCATGGCAACATATTCAAGCTAACTCAGTGATGAAGCCAAAACACAGCTTAGAAAATCAAATCCAAAACTGAAATATGAGCAACAAAGCAAAAACAGAACAAGGTAAGAGCTGAACAGACATGGTTTGGAACTGAACGACTACAATAAAGCTCAATAACCCACAAGATAGTCCACAAGTTACAGGACTAATAATTACCAATGAAAAAGGTAAGAGCTTGTAAAAAAATTACAAAAAAAAAGACTCACATGAGTCACATACTCACTTTTCTCAGCCCAAACAAACAAGTCTAACATCAATATGAGCAACAAAGAAAAAAGATAGCATAAGATCATTTTTTTTTTTTTTTTTTTAATCATCTAGGCTAATTGTCACTAATGCTTTAATCTTACACACAAATAAATCAATATTATACTACGTACAAAAGTATTAAAAACACATACAAACTATTAAATGCTTTTTAAAAAATTAGCAGTTGTATGTACAATTACAAAATTTGCAACCTAAGGCCCGGGCTATTCACTAGTTTTCTTTTAAAAAGCACTTAATTCATTTTTTGCTACATTTGTTTGATATATGATACTTTCACACATATATAGGATCAAATGGATCCAGATGAAAAATTAGGGTATATAGGAAGTGATCATGCCACAAGAAGCATGCTTGCATATATGTGATTGCTGATGTTTAGAGAGATAAATAATACATTTTTGTTTCTTTTATTATCCCGGGATTGAAAAGGTTGGAGCTTTTTGCTAGTTGTTACAACTGTTTTGCTGCTGCTACTGCCGTTTTGCTATTATTGCTATTTTTTTGCTGTTACTCCTATTTGTTGCTGACTGCTGTTTTCCTGCTACAAATGTCTGATGTTGCCGTTCTGCTAGCTGCTATTATTGTTCCGTTCTACTAGCTGTTATATATTACTGTTGTCATTCTGCAAGCTGCTATATATTACCGTTGACGTTCTACCATTTCTAACTGCTGATATCTGTTGATATTATTGCTATTTACAGCTACCATGTGACTATTTTTTGAAATTTGGAGATTCTTCGTATTTTCTCATATTTTCCAACAAGCTAAAGACCAAGTTGATTTTCTTTTTGTTTTCATTATTATATTGTTTGGCCAGGCCAAACATAAAAATTGGTGTTTATGAATGATTTTTTTGTAAGAATTGTTATTCTAAAAAGCAATAAAACAGAAATAACTTATCTCTTGATGCGTGAACCAAACTGACAGTAGCCGTGTCATGGAGAACCACTGACCTAAAAGACGATTCCGCGTTACCTCCCGGTGCAGTAGACTAGAAGCGGTCGCCCTCCAAGATAAGCACGGCGCCAAAGTTTATGTGCACTCACAAACCCGACTGGAATTCAGAATACTTGCTCAGAATACAGAATAGAAAGAACTCGTGTTTAGATAATATTTAGAGAAGAGAAGACTGAAGTTATTGTGTGTTTTCTGGCTGAAGAAAGACGGAATATATATAGCCAACTAATGGAAAACGACTAGCATAAAACAAGGGAGGAATTTGGCCAAGAAACCGTCCAGATTATATTTGGCCAGTCATGAACAGAAGAAATAATC
This sequence comes from Chenopodium album, assembly GCF_948465745.1. Taxonomy (NCBI): domain Eukaryota; kingdom Viridiplantae; phylum Streptophyta; class Magnoliopsida; order Caryophyllales; family Amaranthaceae; genus Chenopodium; species Chenopodium album. The sequence goes on from NC_137846.1 coordinate 15,160,225, forward strand.
AAGGAATTGAATCAGTCAGCTACAATCAAGGGACTAATTAAATTCCGTAATCCCAACAGTAAAAAAGGAATATTTTGTTTAACAAAGAAAGGAAATAAAATTTCTCCAAAAAGATAATAAGGGCCCACGCCCGCGCATCGCATTCCTTAAGACCCCAAGACCTGAGGCCTGAGCCCGACCCGACCCGGCTCGGCGCACGCGCGCGCGTGTGTGTGTGGTGTAACACACACCTCCCACTCACTCAATTAAGTAGTGCTTAAGCACTACAATATAAAAACAGGGCAAAACCTCATTCCCTAATTAATGTGGGACTTTTCCCTTTCATTTGTTTTTTTCTCTCTCTTTGTTTTTCCCAACTCTCTTGTTTTATATCAAGAACTTCCAACAATCCCCCACAGGTCCGAAGATATGAAAAATAAAGGAAAGAAAAATGAATTCTAGGCAAAATAAAACAATTGCATAAGTGTCAATGTCTCGTGACTTGAATTAACACATATTGGACATCAAGTTATGATCCCTCACCTACCAAGTGACTTTTGTCTTGAACTCAATAGGGAGTTAGGGACCTGTAGGGAATATTTCAAGCATCCCACACTTGAGCCCCACTGTGATCGTACACTTAAGCATGGTGGCGTCCAAAGGGAAGGAAGCTAGTGTAAAAGAGTCGCCAACAAGTTTTAGGAACTTGTAAACCGTTCACAGGGTGAAGGTTACACCCCTTAACGATCTAGGAGATCGCTAACTCCAATAGGTCTGGAACCATGACTGGAAGTTCGGGGATGAAGGTACAAATCCAACCTAAAAGAGATTGAACTTGCCCTAATAATAGGCCTCTACTTTATTTTTCTTATATTCATGTGCGCTTTCTGACTAACATGCAATCAATAGGTTAACCCTAAACCTGTTTAATCTATGTTGGTTGAATATTAATGCACAAATAAAACTATTATTGGCTATCACTTGAATTATAATCATATTACCCTAAACAAGATTATTAATTATCTTATTAAGCGTGATTACGAGTACAAATTCCCTTTAAACATGCATAAAAGGTGTGATCAAGAAATAACAATAATTATAATGATCATCATCATAATCATAATCATGTTAAAATTAAAGCATAATAATAATAGCAAGATCCTAAGCATGATACTAACAAGATTAATAAAAACCCTAGCATGTCACTAAACATTAAAGATCAATTAGCCCTAACATGACACTACCATGATATTAGGAAAGAAATAGGAAACATCATAAACATATATGATATTAGAAATTTTAGTTATTACCCTAAACATGATACTAGGAAGCAAGAAAAACATCCTAACATGATACTAGGAATCAACAAAATAATCTAAGAATGATTTCTATATCAAAAGATCAATAAAGCAATTAAATTACTTACTTCGATGCCTCGTACCTCTTTCTAATAACAAAATACACACGTTAGTAAATTAAAGGAAAATAATAATTAAACAATTAAATTAAATAATTGAAATAGAAATTTGGGACCAAACCCTCAGAAATATTAACCTTTCACGTCTAGGGCGAAGGAAACTTCGAACTTGGCTAGGTGTGCCTAGAACTAATGTATGAGGAATTTTGAGAGAGGGAAGGTTTAGAAAAAGAATAGAGAGAAGAAGCTTCTAGCTTTTAGAGAGAGATGATGGTTGTGAATGATGAAAAACGGGGAGATACGACCCCTATTTATAGAAAAAATAGCTCGGAATCAAATCAAGTCATACTCGGAATAAAATACCTCCTGTCGCCAACGACAGAAGTTAGTGCTAGACGACAGGAGCAGCGCCAGGCGACAGCTGTTAGCGCCAGGCGACAACATTGTCGTCTCGCGCTAAGTCAAAATTAAAACGCGCTTTGTACGCAGAATCATCTTCTTAATACGATTAAGCAGTTAATTCCGCGTTAAGCAAATTAAAATCATATTTCTGATAAATCACATATTTTATTCAAAATAAAACATCTTTAAAATATAATTATCAATCCTAATCTTATTAGAATTAAAAGGAACCTTCTAGATATTTCTAGAAGATTAAAATCAATCCTAATAACTTTAGGTTTAATAATTAATAGGCCATCCTCTAGACCATTGGGCCACAGGTAAAATCATTGGGCCTAATTTAATTTAATCCATAACTTCCTCATTATTCATTGGAATCGGGCTTATAATATATCGTTGGAAAGCTCTTTTCGAGCCCAGTCCAACTACACTATTATTGGACCCTTACGATGGACCAAACTAAATTGGACTGGCTATTTTCATGAATAAAGTAAAAGAAAAAATATTTTTGAAAACAGAAAGAGAGATATTTTGTGGTAGTACCTCGCCATGGCTGTGCCTCGCCATCTTCAAATTTGTGGTAGTACCTTGCCATGGCTGTGCCTCGCCGCTATAGACAATCTCCTCTCTGCTTCGGGACATCGTCGAAGGTGACTGTGCTTTGCCATCTTCAAGGTTTGTGGCAATACCTCGCCACGGCTGTGCCTCGCCGCTATAGACAATCTCCTCTCTGCTTCGGGACATCGTCGAAGACCGTTGCTTGTAGTTATCTTCAATTTCTAGTGATAACTTTCCGAGGAAAATTACCGAAGACCATCGCTTGTTGATCCTCAATGCTTTGTTTGAATATTTGCTGCTGTTCCTGTACCTCGGCGCGTTTTGTGAATGAGGCGGTACCTTGGCTCTTGTGCTTCTTTGTGAACCATTAGTTCGGTGCTTGCGATGAGCCAATACTTAGGCGCTTTAAGCTAAGTAAAACGATCTTTTACTAGGTCGATCACTTACTGCAATTGTAACCGAACCGATTACTTAATCATGTTAATTGCTTATAGGGGCTAACAGGCGTACCAAGGAACCCAAAATTGCCGTGTAAGGTCCGCACAATCATTTATGGGGGACATGCATCCTGTCGCCGCACCAGCGCACGCCGATACATGCGGTCGCCAGGATTTCGCTCTGTCGCCAGGTGAAAGGCATTGGCGCATGGCGACAAGCTTGTCGTCTGGCACTGATGTCGGGTTTTTCGAATAAAACCCCTTTCTTCTTCATTTTGCTGTTGCTGTTGCTGCTTGCTCGAGTTTTCGCTCGAAAACTTCAAATTGCTTATTCTCGCTTGTTTTTCAACCAAATTCGCTCAAACTTGTTGCAAATCGTAGCTTATTTCATCTATTTTCCCGATCCATGTAAGTTTTAATCAAACTTGTCTCAATTTTTGCTGAATTCGAGTATGTTTATCCGCGGGTTTTCGAAAATTTCAAACCCAATTATGCTTAATTTGCTTTGTTTGTTGAATCTTATGCCTTGAAATTGTTTGATTATGTTTATATATTGCCTTTAGAGTATTTTGAGACTTGTTTTACTCGATTTGGTGAAGAAATGAGCAAATTGCCATTGTTAAGCCCCTTGAGTTCGTGAGAATAATGCGGCTTGTTCTTTGTATTTTTGCTAGCCATTCTTATTCAATTTGTCACAATATTTGTCATAGTATTGCAAGAAATTGTTTGATTATTGAAAATTGCTATTTCTGCATGTATTGAAATTATGCTCTGTTTTAGTACTACGTACTCTGTTTTTTTTTGCGAACATAGTATCATGCGTCTAAGCGAACCTTAGATACTATAGAACCTTTAATTTACTGTCATTTTGCATAATATAGCATGGATAGACGATGAGGTTTCGGCTCTCGTTCTAGGGAGACTCATCGGGAGGACGATCCCGTCGATGTCGGCGTAGGGACCTCTTCTTCTCTAGGGACATTCCCAGAGTGGGATGAGCGAACTCTGTACTTTGCACCTGAGTTTCGCATCTCGGAGCGTGTTCGGCGTGGGATCCATAGTGGGAGAGTTCGTAGCCATGGTTCTGGCAACACGACCATTGGCTCCTTATACGACACTTACTTCCGCGATCATGACGGTCTGCGCCGCCTGTGGGAGTCTTGTGGCTTGACTCCTCTGTTGCGAGCCACTCGGGCTTTGTGTTCTTTCACATAGTGCCATTACGTGGTCCGAGCTTTGGTGGAGTTCTTTTGGGACATCACCAACACCTTCCATTTTCCCTAGGGTGAGATGACTGTTACCCCTACTGACTTAAGTCTCATCACGGGATTGGAGTTTAGTTCGGTCGTGCTTCCATTTGATAGCGAGATCTCCATCTTTTCTCTAAAGGTATTGGAGCTGTTGGGCCCTATCACCATTCGGGCTCGTAGTGAGGTTGAGCTGACGCATCTTAGCTCTCGGTGTATTCGCCGGTCCACGCTCACGGCGGCTTTTCAGGATGGTGCGACCACCCAGAGCAGCGGGTGCGCATCTTTGCTCTGATCTTGCTGTTAGGGACTTTTTCACCTGATAAAGGTAGTCGAGTGCTACTCTACTACTTGCCTGCTCTTCGCGACCTTCACATGGTCGGGTCATATGATTGGGCCAGCTTGGCCTACGCGGACTTCCTAGTCGAATTGCGACTTGCTAGTCGTCATGGTTCTTTCGAGCGAGATATCGCGCTCTCAAGCTTTTGGAGAACCGTAGAGGTATACTTTATTTCCTTTATTAAAGTTAGCCCTAGATCTCTTTAGCTTTTATTGACACTTCTTTATTCTCGTAGATCTGATTCTACGAGTATTTTCCGTCTCTCGCGCCGGCGAGACCCTCAACTCGCGAGCTCCCCATTGCTGCCGGTTGGGGAGGCCATCACAGTGATGAGGCTACTACCAGGCACGTTCGAGAGTTGATCCTCTCGGTATGTTCCTCAAATACTTGCCTTTTAGTACCTCTAGTAGGATTTTATCTTATGAATATGCATTTTGTAGGAGCCGGCCGTAGAGTTTCGGCCATAGGCCGATTTCGACATTCCTACGCTTGCTGTGCAGTACATTGCTCAGCGTCGGTACTTACAGGGGACGTACGACGCTGTGGTTTCCTAGGGGAGAAAGTTGCTATTCAGCACTCCGTGGAGGCTTTTGTTGTTCCTGCTAGCCCTTCTCGGCACATGTTTGACAAGGCGAGATTGAGGACCCTTGCGAGTAGGTCGCCAGTGGGTACACCTTGGCGGACTCATGCCCGTTCGGAGCTATGCTATACGGAGGCGTTGCTGCCGCTTTTGGCTCCACCACCTGTTTTTCTAGAGGGAGCGGAGGAGGTATTCCTCATCTTCCATTTTTGCCTTTTGTATAGCCCCCAAGTAGGTACTGACTACTCAGATTTATTTTATAGGATGCGCGCGCGGAGTTTGTTGCTCCACCCATATCTATCACCTACCAGGAGATATATGGTCCCGTTGAGGAGATGATTCCTCTAGCTCCTCCGGATCACTGCTTTATTGATCGGTCGATACCTCGGCACCAGAATTGGGTGAGTTATTTATTTGCAGTTTACTTGTAAATATATCTTTGATTGTCACTGACTTGTCTCTTGACAGTTCTCTCGCGAGGTGGTAACGAGGATGGCGAGGGGTTTGGATGCCTTTCGCTACCTGCTGGTGTGATTGAGGGATCGAGCCTCTTGTCGTCGTGACGATACTGCAGAGGTATTTCTCTTATCCTTATCTTATGCTTTATTTACTTATTTTGCATCTGACATGATTTATTTTCGCAGGGACGTACGAGGTTGGCTCGTCGTCGCAGCATCCGCCGCAGCCTCAGCCGTTGGCTATTCATCATCAGGGTGAGCCTGGATGGGCTGACCCTACTTTGTCGATCCCGACTGTCGGTGATCCCGGAGCTAGCGAGGGGCATACCCCGCGATCTGCTTTGTTCTTTGATACTTTGGGAGGTCCTCCCCATTTGCGTCCTCCGGCATCGTAGTTATACCTGTATTTATTTTATTTGACTTGTAGGATTTTGCTATCATGTATTATATGACTTCTATGTTAGACATACTGTATATACAAACTTATTATGCTTATGTTATCTCTGCATTTTTATTTTTCATTTCATGTGCATGTGAGTGTGTGAAAAATTGTGACTAATTTTGCGCAAAAATTTCCGTCATTTTTATTATCAATGGAGGGTATCCGACTTTCTCCCCCAAAAAGAAAAAATGAAAAATAAAGTAAACTTTGACTAAAATAAGCCTAAAATTAATTAAGCTTAAATTAATCGAAAAAGTGTTTGGATAAGGTTTTGAAAACAAGAGGTAAAAAACCGTAAAGTCAATGTACAAAATCGAGTCGTAATCAGAAAAACATGATTCGCATAGCGCGAAAAGCTGGCGTCGTGTCGACTCTCTGTCGCCAAACGCTGACCTTTGTCGCCAGGAAATAGGCCTCGTCGCCAGACGCTGCTCATGTCGTCTGGCGCTAAACTTTTTTCTCTGAATCCTTTCGGGAAACAGACTGTACTAGTTTTGTGCATAAATAGCCCCCAAATCTGCCGATTTTTGTATATTTCGAGCAGATTAAAACAATAGTTATAGCTTTAATTCTCATTAAGCAATCATGTCTAAGAGTTTTAGTGATTTTACTCGTGAGTGGTGCCGATTTTTGACTGCTAAGGAGAGAAAAGAGCTTGATTTCTTTCACTTGGGAGGTATTTATGGTATTAAGGGGGTAGACATAGATATAGATTTTATTCATACCACCTTAGAATATTGGGATCCAGACACCCATTGCTTTAGTTTAGGCTATGATGAAATTAGTCCTTTATCGGAAGAGTTTGGTGCCATTCTAGGCTTCCCTTCCATAGATCTTGCGGTAATTCTTAATGTGAGCGAATATTATTATAAAGATTTTGAGCGTTTCTTTAATCTTAAAGACAGGGATCTAACAAATATTGTAGATGGAAATGTAGTTAATCTGAAAGAATTTGCACGCCATTACTTTGATAGACCATATTCTGAGTATTTTCATGTTTATAGGAGGAGAGCTTTCCTCTTTTGCCTGTTTAGCCAATATCTCCTCACTAGTGGAAGTAATCGTGAGGGTCAAGCAATTTTAGTGTCCGTTATGGAACAAATTGAATCAGGGAGGAATCCAATGCCATCAATTGTTGGAGAAACTATGCTTAGTTTGGATGAATTAAAGAAAAATCCAAAAGCACCTCTTCGAGGCTCTCCAATTTTATTACAGGTAGAAAAATAATACTTTTAATTACAGGAATCAAAAACATATATTTTTGTATAGTAATACTAATTATTTGCATTGAATTTTTGCAAATGTGGCTAATGGAGAGGCTAGAATTAATTAGTCCTCCTGACAATATTGACAAATGTACACCAAATTGCTTTGTAAGGCGAAAGAAACGCTTTTCCATAAATATGGACCGTCGAGAGTGGAGCAAAATATTTGCCTCTTGTGATTTTGCCATCAAGTGGGTCATCCCTTGGTGGAAAATTGAGAAGATGGTTAGTGTCAACAAACAACCCTTTTGCCGTCTTCCTAGCTTATCAAAGTTGACTTTTTATTACCCCTGTAGGGTAAAAAGACAGTATGGCCTTGCTTAAACCATTCCTTCTGGAGATCTTCGTCGTCCTTATGAATTCCCTATTTCACAAGACATGGAGAGGTTTGATAATTATTGGAGTGCTAGGCCTTTATGGGAAGTTGTTACCCAAAAGGTTCCTCCTTCTTTGTCTAAGGATGTGAAGTATTGGCTACTTGATAGACCTAAAAAGGACAAGAATAGAGTTCAAAATAAAACCAACGTGAAGAATCGTCTGGGAGACAAGAAAGCTCCTGTTAAGGAACGCCTAGGTGAAAAGGTTGAATTTAAGACTTCTATTATGCCTAAGAAGAAAAACACTACTAAAGGCAAAGAGAAAAGAAAAGATGTCTCAACAGAAAAGAAAGTGTGGGTAGAGAAGAAACATGGTGTGATGGCTAAAGGGGAAACTATCGGCACCAAGATCGAATGCAGATCCTCTAAGGGATGCTTGCTAGCAAAGGTGATGGATAAAGAGGAAGAAGCTGACAAGAATTAGAAGAGGGCAAAGAAAGAGAAGAAAGATAAGAGCATTGCTTTACTTTTAATTTATTAGACAATTTTAGTAAGATGGCCCTTACCTTGATGGATTTACAGTGTGCATTGGGGTTCCAATTAGCCGTTCTCCTTTCGAATGGTGGATCCTCAAATGGTCCAATAGGAGTTATAAGACCTTTTGCATGAAGACGGTCAAATGCGGTGTCATAACTCATACCAATAGGAGTAAAGTTTCTCCTAAATGGTTTCTTTTGTCCTTGATTATTCATGGCAAGGACTTCATTCAAGTTAAAGGTGTAGGAGTTTATAGGTACGAATGCGGAAAACATGAATCATATTCATATAGCACCTAATCCCAAGATCATGCATAACACATAAAGAATTAGAATTAATACCTTTGTAGCGTGATTCCACGTGTGATCGAACAAGAACAAGGGAGACAAAGAACCTCAAACGTGATTCCTCTACTTGGTCCACGGGCACGGATTAAGACCTCCACTAATGCTAGTTAGTTGCAATTGAACCCTTAAATTGACCTTCTAATGAGAAGAACGAGCAACGAATCAACCACGAACCACCACACGTGCAATTAGGGGTGGCTGGCCGTGAGTCCAAGGGGAGGAGAGAGAGAGTCGTGGGTTAGAGAGAGAGTGAGAGGGTTTTGGGATTTGGTTGCCTTGATTCACAATCAACTGTTAATTGTTCTGTGTTACAACCCTAGGCATGGATCTTATTTATAGATCTCATCTCTAAATAAGAGTCCATGACAAAGCCCAAAACCTAACTCTTATCTAACTATGCTAGCCCAATCCAATTCATGATTAGTTACTTACTCATGAGGTCCATAAATGGGCCTCTAACTTGCTTAACCCAATACCCTTGTGTGTGACCTCATAGGATCTATTCTAGCGGGCTTTGGACTTTTTAACTAGCCTAAAGATCATTGATCATAGTCTAGCAACAGATAATGACGACCCAAAAGAACGAACTTATTATCTCCATAATAGTGATCCTTGATATATCTAGTAATTGCACTTATCTAAGACATAACTCCTTCAATCTCCCACTTGTCTGAGACAAGTGCGCAATATTCAAATTCCTTAAGTCAATGTGTGTTGATTTGATAATATGATTGCATCTCATGTCGTGATCATATTAATCTACAAATCTTTTCTTGAAAACTGAGTTAGAATTACAAAACAAATGATTACTATGTAATCCATTTGAGCACGGCCATGCATTTTCTAAATTCTCCCTTTCAAGGGGCCAAGACACATTCCTAATTAAATAGGTAGACTCAATCCAATCTTGTGGAAACCAAGGCTCCCACTCAAATCATGAAGTAACCAGGAAACACCCTTTATAATCTCCAGTTACGGGAAGATGTTTGAGTGTACACATTTATATAATTCATTGAATGGAATCAATGTTCCACTCATGTCAAAGGAATCCACTAATATATCCGGAAGCTTTATACTTGAGCTTCAAAGTAGGTCTATAGTTCGATCATGCATCATTCATGCATATCCATGTGATTGACCGAGCATCACTACGCTCCTATAGCCCATGAAACTGCGCTATCCAATCAATCTTACATGCTAGTCCATTTATTGAAATCATTTATGTCCAATTTAATGATTTCGAACTAGGAACAGAATAATGTATGGATTTTGTTCACCTGTGGGGTTTCATTCACCAGGTCATCAACCTGATGAGCCCATCAATCCATAATTATTTTGGACATTTTATTTAATATCATAAAACCATAATTAAATAAGAGAAATGATGAATTTCTTATTAAACATAATTCTGCCAATGAATGTATTACATATGTAATAAGTTTTTCTCAAAAAAAAATACAACTTAAATTACATCATTAGCCTCAATATAGTTGCATTAGCATGTTTCTCATGCTTAGGCAATGGAAGGGGTTTAGTAAGTGGATCATCGATATTCTCATCCGTATGAACTTTGCACATCTTGACATCTCCTCTGTCAACGATTTCTCGAATGAGATGATACTTCCTCTCAACATGTTTGGATTTGAAGTGTGACCTAGGCTCCTTTGATTGAGCAATGGTGCCATTGTTGTCACAATACAACTCAATCCCTTTTTGAGCACTTGGTACAATGTCCATCTCAATAAGGAATTTCTTAATCCAAACTGCTTCCTTAGCTGCTTCAACAACAGCTAAATACTCTGATTCTGTTGTAGAGTCTGCGATAGTGCTTTGCTTCGAACTCTTCCAGCTCACTGCTCCTCCATTCAGACAGAAGATGTATCCAGACTGGGATTTAAAATCATCTTTGTCTGTTTGGAAACTCGCATCCGTATAACCTTTGAAAAACAACTCATTTTCACCGCCATATACTAGAAACATTCCTTTAGTCCTTCTCAAGTACTTAAGGATGTTCTTGGCAGCTGTCCAGTGTGCTTCACCTGGATTTTCTTGAAATCTACTACACATGCTTAAAGCATATGAAACATCCGGCCTTGTACAAATCATGGCATACGTTATCGACCCTACTGCCGAAGCATAAGGTATAATAGCCATACGTCTCATCTCATCTAGCATAACCGGACATTGAGATTTACTAAGCGTAATGCCATGGGACATGGGGAGAAATCCTCTCTTGGAGTTTGCCATCTCGAACCTATCAAGAATCTTATCAATATAAGTCTCCTAACTCAGTCCAATCATCCTTCGAGACCTGTCCCGATGGATCTTGATTCCCAAGATGTACTCGGCGTCACCCAAGTCTTTCATTGAGAAACAACTCTTCAACCACTCCTTGACTGACTCAAGCATTGGTATGTCGTTTCCTATAAGTAGTATGTCATCTACATACAAGACTAAGAAAACTATATTGCTCCCACTGGACTTCTTGTATACACAAGGTTCCTCTTCGTTTTTAAGAAAACCAAACTTTTTGATTGCTTCATCAAAACGAAGGTTCCAACTCCTTGATGCTTGCTTCAATCCATAAATGGATTTCTGAAGTTTGCATACCTTTCCAGGATTTTCTGGATCTTCAAAACCCTCAGGTTGTGTCATATACACTTCCTCCATCAAGAACCCATTCAAGAAGGCAGTTTTGACATCCATCTGCCAAATTTCGTAATCGAAAAATGCAGCAATTGCTAAAAGAATCCGAATGGACTTAAGCATTGCTACTGGGGAAAAGGTTTCATCATAGTCAATACCATGAATCTGTCTGTACCCTTTTGCAACCAGTCTTGCTTTATAGATGTAGGCATTTCCATCCTTGTTTGTTTTAATCTTGTAAACCCACTTGCAACCAATAGGTTTTACCCCATTAGGCAAGTCCACCAGGGTCCACACAGCATTTTCAGACATCGATTCCATTTCGGATTTCATGGCCTCAAGCCATTCATTTGAGTTGGGGCTCGCCAAAGCTTGCTTGTAGGTTGTAGGTTCCTCATTCTCAACAAACTGTTTGTTTCTGATTCTGGCAGAAATACGTGGGGTAGGAGCAACAATAGAAATGCTCTCTCTTCAACTCTTTGAAGATTTTCACAAGAATTAGATTCAAGTGGGACAATAGGAGTCTCGCTAGTCGAATTAGCTTGCTTCAACGCATGATTATGCGCCCTCGCCTCTGATGTGGTGTTATCCACATCCATTTTTTGCTCGTCTCGAATGTCTTCGAGAACTACTTTACTCCCACTTGGCTTTCTAGAGAGGAATTCCTTGTCTAGAAAGACACCATCGCGAGCAACAAACACTTTGTTATCTTCGCGATTGTAGAAGTAATACCCTTTTGTCTCTTTGGGGTAACCCACAAAGAAACACTTGTCTGATATAGGGTGTAGTTTGTCGCCTTGTAAACGTTTTACATAGGCTTCACATCCCCAAATCTTGAGAAAAAACAAACTTGGAACTCTTCCATTCCATATCTCATATGGTGTCTTTTCAACTGCTTTGGACGGGCTTCTTTTCAGTACTCTAGCAGCTGCTTCTAATGCATATCCCCAGAATTATATGTGAAGATCAGTAAAGCTCATCATGGACCGAACCATATCCAATAAGGTCCTATTCCTCCTTTCTGACACCCCATTTAACCGTGGCGTCCCTGGAGGGGTTAACTGTGAAAGTATTCCACAATTAATCAGATTTTCATCAAATTCTTGGGTTAAATATTCACCACCACGATCAGATCGTAATGCCTTAATTGTTCTCCCAAGCTAGTTTTGTACTTCATTCTGGAATTCTTTGAACTTTTCAAAAGCTTCCGACTTCTGCTTCATTAAGTAAATATAACCAAATCTACTTAAATCATCAGTAAAAGTAATGAAGTAACTAAATCCACCCCTAGCTTTTGAACTCATTGGTCCACACACATCCGTATGTATGAGTCCCAAAAGGTCACTTGCTCTTTCACCTACACCTGTAAAGGGTGACTTAGTCATTTTACCAAGCAAGCATGACTCACAATTTTCAAATGATTCATAATCAAATGTTTAAAGGAGGCCATCCTTATTTAATTTCTGGATGCGCTTTTGGTTAATATGTCCAAGGCTACAATGCCATAGGTAAGTTGGGTTTGATCCATCTGTTCTTTGCTTTTTATGATCTATGTTGTAGATATGAGTTGTATAATCTAAGACATACAAGCCATTAAATAATTTCGCTTTAGCATATAACATATTTTCTTTGGAAATAAAACAACACTTGTCTCTTATTTCAAAAGAAAAACCTTCAGTATCTAAAATTGGAACTCAAATAATGTTTTTGGTAATTGTTGGAACGTAATAACATTTATTAAGAACCAAAACTAGACCAGACGGAAGTCTCAAATGATAATCTCCAATAGCAAGTACAACAACTGTTGCTCCATTTCCTACTCGGAGTGTGACTTCCCCTCTTGCTAACTTCCTACTTCCTTCTTAAGCCTTGCATGTTATTAACAATGTGAACACCACAACCGGTATCGAATACCCAAGTTGAGGAAGAAGTAAGATTAATTTCTACAACATAAACGTTAGGTAACTCTTTACCTTCCGTTCTCACTAGTGTGTAATAGGGACACCCAAGTATGTGGCAAGACCACCTACCGCAATAGAAGCACTGACTTCCTTCCTTCTTCAAGTACTCCTCTGAGTGGTTGATCAAAAGGTTGACTAGTGTCACTGTCGAGCCTTCATCATCATGAATAAGCTTGACTAGATCAAATCCATCATGGAGCGAGAACATGATAATATCATGTGCAGAGTCATCATCGAACGGCCTCCCTAGGACATCCATCTGATTGAATAATCCAATCAGTTCATTGACATGGGTCTTAACTGACTGACCAAGCATGAGTTTCTTAGCCATAATCTTACAATGGATATTGTAAGTCTCAAACCTTACACTGTCAGTCCAGGAGTAGTAAATATGAGGTATCGAATTAACGACATCTCTTACATTATAGTCGTTGAAGCCTCCACTTCCTAGCCTTCCAATGCCACCTCGACAGATGGCACGAAGACATTCATGAATATTGGTCAACTCATAGTGCCTGAACCTTCCTTTCCAACAAGTTGGAATAGATTGTAAAATGAGTTTCCTGATTTTCTCTGCATCCGAAACATCTTTCGCATGCCTTTCAGGAGTAAAACCAACAGTATATCTGCTCTCAATGGGTATATATAAACGAGCTTCAAGCTTTTGGATTTTGAGAACATTTCTCAGCTCGTTTTCCCATTCCCTGAAGTTTATGAGATTCAGCCTTAAATTCAATTTGTTTGGCAAAATAGTGTTGTCGTAAAGGTTATTCATCTACAAACAAAAATAAAACGAGGCAAAGTTCAATAATTATGTTTAATAAATTTAAAGTACCATAAACGATTTAAATTGGTAACTTTAAAGCATTTATTCAATATTAAATTGATCCCTATTGAATTAAATGATTCCAAGATCCTTTATTTGTGTAATAGTTGACCGGACTGAGGCCCTACCATCAAGCATTACATTTTCAAGGTGAGTAAACTCTTTACTGATTACAACTCTTTGTAATTCTTGGTTGAATAATTAATCATCACATGTTTAATTATTACCCTTAGCTTCAAGGTTCTAAACTCTTTAGGTAACCTTGTTGAGTATGACCAATTAAATTTGTAGAACGTGATCTACCCCATAATTACCTATGATAACAAGTGACACTCTGCCGAGGCCGACCCATCACTCATGATCTAGGATTGTTGTGTATTCAATTGGAAAAGCAACCTCAATATTACTGGGACCTAGATTTATTATGTTGTGATTATTTAGTGAACTCTAGCGCATCATCAATCAACATAAAATAAATCTAACATGCATAATCTACTAATGCATAAATAAAACATGACATAGTATGGCCCCTTAATCCTAAGAAAACTAATAAAGCAGAAAATGCTCCCACTTGAATCTTCATGGATCTCATCCATCTTATTCCTTTGGGCCTCCACTCCATAGGCTTCTTGGATCAACTGCAACCTGTAATATTATTCTATTCTATCTACTACTTAAATAAAATAAAATAAATTAGAAAAATACTTAACGGTACGCATACCGTATTTAGATTACAAAAATAAGAAACGATGCGCAGATCGTATTTAGAATCTATAGGCCATACTAGTTTATATATAGCAATAAATAGTATCATTTATTATAAAGTGCCACATAATAAATCACTCATCATGCTTTCCTAAACTACAACATCAAATGTTCATAATTAAGGAAACATGGCTCTAAATATCTCATATTTTAATTAATTACTGCAATTAGATAATATCATATATTATTTCTAACCAACCATAAAATATCATATATTTTATTTTAGGTAAGAGATAGAATCAAATCATATTTTAATTATGGAAGATAAATCATATTTATTTTCCATGATTATCCTAACTTATTTAGGAGATTCTATCCTAATTGCCTAGCCAATCACATAATATTAAATCAATTATTATCCAAAATTCATTATGGGATAATCTCATTAAATTAATTATTATCCAAATAGAATCTTTTGCTCCATAATTATCCAAACTAAACAAAATTAACCACTTTAACTTTGTTAATTATCTTTTCAAAATCAAAACTTATCCTTTTTTTTTAAATTTTGCAATCTGTTTTTTTTTAAATAAAATAATTTTTTTTAGACCCGTGCACCAGCCATCGTGGTGTGGCCAGCCGAAGCCGGCCACGGCTTCGTGAGGTGTACACTGCTTGCAGCGGTGCACAGCAGCAGCAGCAGTGCCGCGCAACCCTTGCACGGTGCTGCTGTTGCTGCCCCTCCCTGACCCGCCTGTTGCCCCGCCCCGCCCTCCCTCCAGACCACCTACAGCGGCAGCCGCCGTGGCTGCGCCACCCAGCCGCGGTTGCCGCTGCTTTAAAACCCCCCCTTTTTATTTTAATTTAAATAAAAACAAAACAATTTTGTTAAAATTAAATTAATCTTAATGTGGTCCAATTAATTTCAAAATTAAATCATATTCAATCTTGAAATTAAGGTTCTTCATGAAATTAATCCCCAATTTAATTTAACTCTTAAATTAAGTAATTTGATCATGAAAATTCATAATTTAACATGAAATCAAATAGATTAAATTCATTAATCACATAATTATCGAATTAAATCAAAACCAAAACACAAATTTCACAAATTAGGGTTTAGGGTTTCGAAAATTTCGAAAATTAGGGTTGGGGGGGGGGGGGGTTCGAATTTTCGAGTGATTTAGGGGCAAAATTCGGATCTTTGATGGATAATTTGGAGCAAATTAAACAACTTTTAATGATTCTATATTGTTAAATCACAATTAAAATAATAATTGACCCATAATTAAATTATTCTCTTTCCTAATTGAATTCAAATTGTGGACTATCAAAGAATTAATATTCAATATATGTACATACATAGGCTAACTGATACCACTGTAGGAGTTTATAGGTACGAATGCGGAAAACATGAATCATATTCATATAGCACCTAATCCCAAGATCATGCATAACACATAAAGAATTAGAATTAATACCTTTGTAGCGTGATTCCACGTGTGATCGAACAAGAACAAGGGAGACAAAGAACCTCAAACGTGATTCCTCTACTTGATCCACGGGCACGGATTAAGACCTCCACTAATGCTAGTTAGTTGCAATTGAACCCTTCAATTGACCTTCTAAGGAGAATAACGAGCAACAAACCAACCACGAACCACCACACGCGCCACTAGGGGTGGCCGGCCATGAGTCCAAGGGGAGGAGAGAGAGAGTCGTGGGTTAGAGAGAGAGTGAGAGGGTTTTGGGATTTGGTTGCCTTGATTCACAATCAACTGTTAATTGTTCTGTGTCACAACCCTAGGCATGGATCTTATTTATAGATCTCATCTCTAAATAAGAGTCCATGACAAAGCCCAAAACCTAACTCTAATCTAACTATGCTAGCCCAATCCAATTCATGATTAGTTACTTACTCATGAGGCCCATAAATGGGCCTCTAACTTGCTTAACCCAATACCCTTGTGTGTGACCTCATAGGATCCATTCTAGCGGGCTTTGGACTATTTTACTAGCCCAAAGATCATTGATCATAGTCTAGCAACAGATAATGACGACCCAAAAGAACGAACTTATTATCTCCATAATAATGATCCTTGATATATCTAGTAATTGTACTTATCGAAGACATAAGTCCTTCAAAAGGTGCTAACATTATTTGAGTGGGTGGTTTTGGAAGAAGAAGGATTTTCGTTCTTCTTTCCTTTGCAGCCACTGTTGGAGTTGGTGT
Source organism: Chenopodium album (assembly GCF_948465745.1). Lineage (NCBI taxonomy): Eukaryota > Viridiplantae > Streptophyta > Magnoliopsida > Caryophyllales > Amaranthaceae > Chenopodium > Chenopodium album. The sequence continues at coordinate 15,176,922 of NC_137846.1, forward strand.
TACCAGCTTTTTGCTTTGCAAGGTCGTCTTCAATATTAATTCCAATGTCATAAACGGCCTTGAAAGTATTCAAGTTGCTTTGGTACTTAAGATGTTTGGAACACTTTTCCTAGAGATTCTTTATGAATAATCTCACAGATTCCTTTTCAGTAGGTACCTCAATCATTTTAGCAGAGGTTTCCTTCCATTTATTAAAGAAAGAAGTAAAGCCTTCATTCTCTTTTTGCTTAACTATCTCAAGTTCCCTATGATCAATTTCAAATGAATATTACATTTATACCTATCAATGAAAGCGTTTACAATGGCATCCCAAGTAGAGATTTTCTCTTTGTCAAGGGAAAAAAACCATTGTTGACAAACGGTTTCAAGAGATAGGGAAAACAGTGAATGAAAAACTTTCCTATCTATCCCCTTAATGTTCATTATTGTCTCGAAAGCTCTTAGGTGGAAGTAAGGATTATCTGTTGCCTTGAACCTAGGGATGTCATTGGTATTGAACTTCCGCGGAAGAAGTTCCTCGTCCAGTGAGACCCCTTGTGAGCTAATGCCCTAAAATCTATAATCATTGGATATTTTGCTCAAGCTTTCTTGCATGAGCTCCATTTGTTGTTGCTTCATAGGGTCATTGATTTGAAGAGCCATATTCTTCATCAATTCAGTTAAGTTGGCCACGTCCTTCCTGAGTTCATTGACTTCTTCTTGAGACGCCATTATCTTCTTGGATTTTCTTTTCCGATTGATTGGTTTGTTAAAAAGAAGTACTTGAACAAATGTGTTGTCTTTGATTAATCGCCCTTCTTTTCTTGACCAAGCGCTGTAAATTAACCATTTATTTGTTTTAATGACTTGACTCAAATTGATTTGACTTTATTGGTTTATAAAAAAACAAAAAAGCAAAAATAGGGTGTATTTTTTAGGATTAAGTAAGGGCTTAAACAATTATAGTTTAATTGGAGGATTAATATCCAACTTACCCCCTAGAAAAATGACGGAAAATACGCGCATACAAGACTCTCTAGACATGGTCAAAATGTGACATATTATGTGTGTGCTTTAATAGTGAATGTGAGTGACATACTTTAACTCTTGTGTGAGACCATGAGACTATGTGCCTAGACTCAATTAAGGATTGTACATGATTACTGTCATTAATAAACCGATTAAACCGTTTAAGCAAATTGATTAGTTAGACTCGTCGTGAAGACTCGAGCAGAAATATGGACTGTCGTCAAATGACATGACTATCGCCAGACGCTAAGGATCAGCGCCAGACGACAACATTGTCGCCTGACTCTAATCACTAGTGTTTGGCGCTACAGTCCAGACCTCTGCGCCATTGCTGGAACATTGATCTAGGATTGTTTCCAGTATTTTATTCTAAAGGGACAAGCCTAAAAGTCGTACTAAGTCAAGTTCGATCAATTTATTTAGACTTTAATCATTTATTAATTAATTAATAAAATTAGCAAAGTCCTTTAGTCATTAATGAATTTATTTAAACTCATTCACAAGTAAAACAAACGGTTAGGGGAAACACATATAAGATATGCATAACAAATAATGCACAAGTAGTCACATAATCACAATATGATGCAATGAGTTTGCAACCTAACCATGGCTCTAGTTCTCTAAAGTTCAGGATATGGGTTAGTCAAAGAGGGTCCATGGTTATGAGTCCGGATGCACCGTGCGGAAGCCTTACCTTTGGAAGGGTTGGCGCGAGTGGATGGGACCTCGCGAGTTAAACTCGCTTCCATGGTTTGGTGAATTCAATAAACTCGGATGTACCCTTCGTTGCTAGGAGTGTTCGATTAGATAGATGGAGCGTGAATTCCCAGAGGGTTATGGCCATATTAGAACACATATGGGTTTCAGAAAAAAGGGAAAAACTCAATTAGGAAGTAAAACCGAGCAAAAAGTACTAGAAAAATAGTCAAAACAAGAAGGTAGATTTCTAGCTCGGTATTGGAAGAATTTGGCGCGAGAAAATAGCGTTTGTTGCCAGACGATGCCGCTGTCGCCAGACGACAAGTACTGTCGCCAGGCGACAAAGCCATCGCTCGGCGCTGTCGCTGTTTTCTCAGCGCTAATTCCTACATGCCTCGGCAGCTTTCTGTTCTTGAATTTTCCAGTTTTTTTTTCGTAGCATTATTTCGACTTTAGTTGTGAAAGATATTTCCCTAATGTCCTACGTGTAAAAATCCTATGTTTTTGATGCATTACAGATGGTCTTTCCAATGCGAACCTTTTTATGTTATGCTAATAATGTTAATCAAAATTACGTACATGAAATACTTAGAACTTTTCGAGTCTCATCCACTCATTCTAAATTATTGCCAAAATAAATTTTAGGAATTAAAATAGAAATCCTCCCCAGTGGAGTCGCCGAAAAACTGTAGGGAATATTTCAAACATCCCACACTTGAGCCCCACTGTGATCATACACTACTTAAGTATGGTGGCGTCCAAAGGGAAGGAAGTTAGAGCAAAAGAGTCGCCAACAAGTTTTAGGAACTTGTAAACCGTTCATAGGGTAAAGGTTACACCCCTTAACGATCCAGGAGATCGTTAACTCCAATAGGTCTGGAACCATGACTGGAAGTTCGGAGATGAAGGTACAAATCCAACCTAAAAGAGATTGAATCTGCCCAAAAAATAGGCCTCTACTTTATTCTTCTTGTATTCATGTGCGCTTTCTGACTAACATACAATCAATAGATTAACCTTAAACCTGTTTAATCTATGTTGGTTGAATATTAATGCACGAACAAAACTATTATTGGCGATCACTTGAATTATAATCATATTAGCCTAAACAAGATTATCAATTATCTTATTAAGCGTGATTACAAGTACAAGTTCCCTTTAAACATGCATAAAAGACGTGATCAAGTAATAACAATAATTTTAATGATCATCATCATAATCATAATCATGTTAAAAATAAAGCATAATAATAATAGCAAGATCCTAGGCATGATACTAACAAGATTAATAACAAACCGTAGCATATCACTAAACATTTAAGATCAATTTGCCCTAACATGACACTAACATGATATTAGGATAGAAATAGGAAGCATCATAAACATACATGATATTATAAATTTTAGTTATTACCCTAAACATGATACTAGGAAGCAAAAAAAACATCCTAACATGATACTAGGAATCAACAAAATAATCTAAGCATGATTTCTATATCAAAAGATCAATAAAGCAATTAAATTACTTACTTCGATGCCTCGTACCTCTTTCTAATAACAAAATACACACGTTAGTAAATTAAAGGAAAATAATAATTAAACAATTAAATTAAATAATTGAAATAGAAATTTGGGACCAAACCCTCGGAAATATTAAACCTTTCACGTCTAGGGCGAAGGCAACTTCGAACCTGGCTAGGTGTGTGTAGAACTAATGTATGAGGAATTTTGAGAGAGGGAAGGTTTAGAAAAAGAATAGAGAGAAGAAGCTTAGAGAGAGAATAGAGAGAGATGATGGTTGTGAACTATGAAAAACGAGGAGATACGACCCCTATTTATAGAAAAAATAGCTCGGAATCAAATCAAGTCATACTCGGAATAAAATACCTCCTGTCGCCAACGACAGGAGTTAGCGCCAGACGACAGGAGCAGCGCCAGGCGACAGCTGGCGTCTCGTGCTAAGTCAAAATTAAAATGCCCTTTGTACGCGGAATCATCTTCTTAATACGATTAAGCAGCTAATTATGCATGAAGCAAATTAAAATCATATTTGTGACAAATTACATATTTTATTCAAAATAAAACATCTTTAAAATATAACTATCAATCCTAATCTTATTAGAATTAAAAGAACCTTCTAGATATTTCTAGAAGATTAAAATCAATCCTAATAACTTTAGGAATAATAATTAATAGGCTCTCCTCTAGATCATTGGGCCACATGTAAAATCATTGGGCCTAATTTAATTTAATCCATAACTTCCTCATTATTCATCGGAATTGGGCTTTTAATATATCGTTGGAAAGCTCTTTTCGAGCCCAATCCAACTACACTATTATTGGACCCTTATCATGGACCAAACTAAATTGGACTGGCTATTTTCATAAATAGAGTAAAAGAAGAAATATTTTTGAAAACATAAAGAGAGATATTTTAATAAAAACATCCACATCACTAGACTTTTCACACTTTCACTCGTTCGATAATCAGATAACGTGAAAGGTATTCATCATTGGGTTTGGTTTTGGGGAGACACATTTGGGTGTCTACAGGACCCGTCACTTTGAGCCACACAATTGAACATGTATAATATTCTTGTAATACCCGAGATTTTAAAATTTGATTTATTATACTCTAATCTATATTATAAGCTTAAATTTTAATCTTTATTTAATCAGTATGAATGTTTAAGTCTTAAATTTTATTATAAGATTATATTATTTCGGAAGCTAATTTTACGAAGGGAAATTATTTATTTTAAAATTCATTTCGGGTCAAATGATATTTTCATGTTTGGTCAGATGTTTAAAGATTTACATCAAAATATATATTTTTACCCGAGATAGTGAAATGACCATTATGCCCTTGCTAGCAAAATGACAAAACTTGCCTCTTCATTTCACTTCCTATCTTCACGGCTAAGGAATGAACTAGCCTAGTCTAATTTGCTTCCTTGCCATTTGTTGCCCAAAATCCATGATTATCTCTAGCAAAGCTTGATCTTTATCCTTTCATTCTTTCATGTTCTAGCAACTATACTACTCTATAAATATAAAACGTCATCACCCCTACCGCAACCACCTCTATCGTCCTTTGCTCTAGGTGACCAAGTTAATGGTTGCTGTCAGCCTTCCCCCCCTACCTAGCCATGTTCTTGCCAAGCCTCTTGTTTTTGTCTAAAGCCCAAGTCTACCGTTTTGTGGGATTAATAATCCCTAACTTTCCTTATTGATTATAAAATATAGTAGTATGATTGAAATGATAAAATCTAAATCTATTTTTGTTGCTTTGTTATACTTGCTAATCAAACTAAGATTTACTTTGATGTTCACTTTTGCAATTTAATTAATAAAAGTTTCTTTTATTTTTATATATGTAAAAAGGAATAGTGATAGTACTTGTTTTACTCTTCATAGTAATATATACTACTAGTTTTACTCATATTAAGTAGTAATTGTTTTCACAAATTATGTTTACTAATTTCTATAAATGAGTTTTGATAATTTCTATTATGTAGTATTTCATAAATACTTTAATTATACTTGCTCAACCTACTAACAGAATAAGCAATGTCAGGTCTAGTGTAGTTCATAAGAAACATAACACTACCAATAATTCTAGCATACTCAGACTGATTGACTAGATCACCATTATTTTTCTTTAGGTGGAAACTTGGATCATATGGAGTCTCAACTGGATCGACATTAAATGAGTCAAACTTTTTAAGAAGTTTTTCAACATAGTGTGACTGATTAAGATAGATGCCAATTGGAGTCCTTTTTATTTTTACTCCCAAAATCGCATCTGCCTCACCCATGTCTTTCATTTAAATTCGAACTCAAAAACTGTTTTGTCTCATTAAGTCGATCCAAGTCAGTCCCAAAAATTAACATATCATCCACATAAAGACAAATAATTACACAACCATGACTATCATGCTTAAAATAAACACAAGAGTCACCTTCATTAACATGAAAACCATTACCAGTCATAGTCTTATCAAATTTGTCATGCCATTGTTTTGGAGCTTGCTTAAGCCCATACAATGACTTGACCAACTTACAAACCTTGTTCTCTTGGCCCGGAACAACAAACCCTTTAGGTTGGACCATGTAAATCTCCTCATCCAAGTCACCATTCAAAAATGCAGTTTTGACATCCATTTGGTGAACAACAAGATAAAAAATGCAAGCAAGAGCAATTAAAGTCCCAATAGTTGCAACTTTAGTGACAGGGAAGTAAGTATCAAAATAATCAATGCCAAACTTTTGAGTAAAACCCCTTACCACTATCCTTGCCTTATACTTGTCTTGGATCCATCGGCCTTCAATTTTTTCCGAAAAATCCATTTAAAAGTAATGGGCTTACAACCTTTAGGAAGTTCAACCAATTCCCAAGTGTTATTACTGAGAATTGATTGTAATTCACTATCAATTGCTTCTTTCCAAAAAACAGCATCAACTGATCTCATTTCCTCATCATAGGTCCTTGGATCATCTTCCAAAACAAAGATATGCACAAAATCATCATCAATTAATGAAGATTCAGATAAATAAGAAGTAATAAAATCAGGACCAAAACTGTTTTCCTTTCGTGCCCTTTTGCTTCTCCTTGGCTCCAAAACAGAATCCTTGTTAATAATAAGAGCATTAGCAATAGGTAAACTAACAGAACTACTAGCAAGTAATTCACTATCATTAGAGGGAGACATTTTCCAAGGAAAAATGTTCTCAAAGAACTCAGCATCTTTAGCCTCAATGATATGGCCACCTGCATAAGAGTTGTTAGTACCTTTGACAAAGAAACGTTAAATTGCACTTTGATAAGCATAGCCAATAAAAATAGCATCAACAGTTTTAGGACCAATTTTATCCCTCTTGAAACTAGGTATGCCTACTTTTGCTAGGCACCCCCACACTTTCAAGTATTTCAGGTTTGGTGCTCGACCATTCCATATTTCGTATGGAGTCTTGTCAAGCTTATTGTTCAAAACCCTGTTCAAAACATAACAAGCAGAAAGAATAGCCTCCCCCTACATGTTATTAGGAAGCCCAGAACTAATAAGCATAGATTTCATCATATTCTTTCTATTTTTCCTTTCAGCTATACCGTTTTGTTCGGGTGAATAGGGAGTTGTTGTCTCATGTACAATGCCAAGCTGCTCACAAAATGCCTTAAGAGTGTCAGGGCTATACTCACCACCCCTTTCACTCCTAACCTCTTAATCTTTTTGTCCAATTGGTTCTCTACCTCATCTTTATATTTGAGGAACATTTCCTCATCTTCGTCCTTAGACTTGAGAAGATAAACCATGCAAAAACGTGAGCAATCATTAACAAAAGTAATGTAATACTTTTTACCCCCTCTACTTTCGTAATTATTAAAATCACCCAAGTCACTATGAACAAGTTCTAGTACTTTAGTCTATCTATCTACTGATAAATGGCTTCTTGGTAAATTTGGCTTCAACACAAATTTGACATTTCGAAAAATCAGTGTTAGAAAAACTTGGAATCAAATTTAAGTTTTTAAGCCTTTTAATTGAATCAATATTAACATGGCCTAATCTAACATGCCATAAATCAATAGACTCAGCAATATAAGTAGAAGAAGTACTAGCATTCTTATTCATAGTGTCAATTTTAACATCAAGAGTAAAAAGACCCACATTACAAAAGCCCTACCCCATAAATTCCCCATTGCGAGTAAGAACTAATCTATCAAAATCAAAAGAGAGCTTCAGTCTAGCTTTCATGAGTAAACCGCCACAAATTAAATTCCTGCGCATTTCTGGAACATGCAAAACATTAGTGAGAGTAAGCAATTTTCCAAAAGTGAGAGTGAGAACGATCTTCCCTTTGCCTTGGATAGAAGCAGAAGTTGAGTTGCCCATGAAGACATTTTCACCTTCAACCTTGTCATATGTAGTGAACATGTCCTTATTGGCGCAGATGTGTCTGGTAGCTCCAGTGTCAACAATCCACTCAGCAGCATTACCTGTAAAGTTAGCTTCTAAAACAACAGCAACAATAACGTCAGAATCCTCAATAAGATTTGCTTGACTTTGCCTATTCTTCTTCTTCTTAACCCTGGAATCCTTAGCCTTGTGACCAGTCAAACCACACTCAAAACAGATACCCTTAAACTTGTACTTCTGAACCTTCCCTTTAGGCTTAAGAAAACCAGTCAAACCACACTCAACCACTTACTAACACAATAACGTTTAGTATCAGCATCATCAGTCCCATATTTTTTCTCTAAAGCATCCCAAATATCCTTAGCATGATAAAAACCCATATAAATATCCAATAGATTATTTGACATATAATGCAACAACATGCCCTTACAGGTTCTATCATCCTTAGCAAACTTAACATCATATTCAGACAAATCATCCTTATCAACAAGTTCAATAATATCATCAAGAACATATGCAACATCAATTTGCTCCAAATAAAAACGCATTCTAACAGCCCAATGTTTATAATTGTTTCCATCAAGAGGTTCTAACTTAGACCTATCAGGAATCAGAAATTTGGAAGCCATAATCGTCTTTTAGATTGTTATTCTAATAAGCAATAAAATAGAAATAACTTATCTCTTGACGCGTGAACTAAACTGATAGTAGCCGTGTCGTGGAGAACCACTGACCTAAAAAACGATTCCTCCCGGTGCAGTAGACTAGAAACGGTCGCCCTCCAGGATAAGCACGGCGCCGGAGTTTACGTGCACTCAGAAACCCGACTGGAATTCAGAATACTTGCCCATAAAACATAACAGAAAGAACTCGTGTTTAGATAATATTTAGAGAAGAGAAGACTGAAGTTATTGCGTGTTTTCTAGCTGAAGAAAGACAGGGTATATATAGCCAACTAATGGAAAATGGCTAGCATAAAACAAGGGAGGAATTTGGCCAAGAAACCGTCCAGATTAATATTTGGCCAGTCATGAAAAGAAGCAATAATGAAGGAATATTATGTTTAACAAGGACCCACGCCCGCGCATCACATTCCCCAAGACCCCAAGTCTCGAGGCCCGAGCCCGACCAGACCCGGCTCAACTCGGCGCGCGTGCGCGCGTGTGTGGTGTAACACACACCTGCCACTCACTCAACTAAGTAGTGCTAAAGCGCTACAATATAAAAAACAAGGCAAAACCTCATTCCCCAATCAATGTGGGACTTTTCCCTTTCATTTGTTTTTCTCTCTCTCTCTTAGTTTTTCCAACTCTCTTGTTTTATATCAAGAACTTCCAACAAGAATTATAAAATTATTTGAATCCAAATTACTGTCTTTCACATATGCTAATTTCTCATTCATTATTGTTGCACATAATAATAATAATAATAATAATAATAATAATAATAACAATAACAATAACAATAACAATAATAATACCAATAATAACAATAACAATACCAATAATAACAATAACAATAACAATAATAAGAATAACAATAATAATAATAATAATAATAATAATAATAATAACAAAATAATAATAACAATAACAATAATAACAAGACTAACAACAAGAAGAACAATAATAACAACAATAAGAACAATAATAATAATAATAATAATAATAATAATAATAATAATAAATGTTACCAATTAATTAATAAGGTTTTACATTAATTTGCAAAAAGTGATACATAAAGTCGAATAAAGTGCTACTATGTCAAAAGAGATGGTTAAAAAAATATTACCTAATAATCAACAAGGTCTTACATTAGTTCGAAAAAGATATATTATTATGGATAAAGAGTTCCTACATGATTGAAAAATGTAACTAAAGATAAGTAAGTGCTACATAAGAAATAAAACGTAACACTTTAAAAATGATACTAATAATATAAAAGTGTTACATAAGAGGGTTTATAGTAACACTTTTGAAATTGTTACCATACGTTACCCAAAGTGTAAAATAAGATCTTAGGGAACATTAGCGGAAGTATCACCCAATAAAATATTACTTATTATCTATAACAACACTTTAACCACTTTATGTAACACTTTTTAGGTGTTACTTGAGGTTAGTTATGTACTAGTGGTTAGTGAAAAATATACGCGAAAGCGCAAAGGTTAACAATTTTTTGAAAACAAATCAGATGAAAAACATGAACACCACTATAAAGGATCATTAGATTGTCTCTCCAATAAGACTGTATTTTTTCAGCGATATAAGTGAGAGATGTTCCACATGACAAGATCTACTTTGCTATTTGTTAAGGAAGTTTTTTATGTATTACAATATGTTATATGTTATTAAAATTATAATTATTTATAGATTCCGTATGACATTTTACTAATGATTTAATTTTACCATCCAAAAAAATTAGTCAAACAAACTTCTATTCTTCCTCCATTTTCTCAATAGATGCATATGTTTGACTTATAACATTGTTTCTAAATTTTGGTCATCTATATCGATCTTGATTATATATGTTGGTTAAAATAGTGAATGTTATGGTATGATAATTTGATGGTATACATTGATTTTTTTTTTTTTTTTTTTTTTTTTTTTTTTGAGGAAATACATTGAAATTATTAATACAATGACAATTAAAATAGTGACAGTTATCATGAATTTGAGGTCAAATTTAGCAAAAAAAAAAATTACTATAAATGCCTTTGTGTGACATGCATGCAACGCCTCGTTTTGCATGTTTTTGTTTTCATGCCTAAAATCGCTCGGTCAATTGATGTTCGGGTTTCATTTTGGCTATTAGGGGTCGAATTTGAGGCCAAAATTAGCAAAAAAAAAAAATTTACCATAAATGCCTCAATTTCGTGCCATGAAATACCTCATTACAAGATTCATGGATTTGTTTGGCATCAGTTTTTGTTCTCTGTTTTTAAAACTTTCATGATTTTTAATGCTATATGTAGCCCTAAGGGCTATATATAAGCATTAAATATATTCTTGTAAATTGTATAAAATTAGGAATTCATGACAAAAACACGCGTAAATCAGTGTAATTAGTGTTTATATTTTCATGATTTCTTAACTTTTTACGATTTCAAGTGTAAATTTAATGCTTATATGTAGCCCTAAGGGCTATGTATATCATTTTCCAAAAAAAACAAAAAAAACCAAAAACAAGCAAAAAAGTATTTCTACTTTTCTGTTGTTAATTTTTAAAACTTTCATGATTTTTATAAGTTTGGCTTATTTTTTGATTCATTATACGACATATATCATATGATTTTAAAAAACAAAAAACCACAGGATGTCTAACGAACCCTAACATATGGTTTGCAAAAAAAGGTAGAGTGAGAAAGTAATAAAAGGAGGAAAAAAACAAAATTTACATAGAATAGCTAATTTCGCTCAAATATTGTTGCAAATTGGAGGGTATTTTTAATGTAGATCAGATAATTATTTTGAGACTAAATTTTTCCCATAAGGGTCAAAGTTTAAGGATGGAGGATGTACTATTTTTGTAAAATTTATTGTCATTATAATTATTTACCAGCCGTGCATTGCACATAATTTAATCTAATAATCTGCTAAATAATTAATGATAATTCATAAATAAAATGATTTCTAAAAATGACGTGACTTATTTAAGACCCTACCCAATATGAAACCAAACCCGCTATATATAACTTGGATGTGACCTGGCCCAATTACAAACTCGACCAAACATTAACCAATCAAACCGACCTTCCTTGTTTTCTTGACCAACCCAAACCAACTAGACAACCATTACAGTTTGTTCAACCTTTACTCTTCCTCTTTATTAAAATTTGAGAAGACTCAGGATGCAAAGATTATATTGGTTTTGACAATCTAAGAAAATTCTTTGACTCTTGCAAGTTGCAACATATGGATTTTCTAAAAATATCAAGCATATTTTCATATGTATTCTCTTAAATGTTTGGGCCAAGTCCATTGTCCTAAGCCCATTGACCTGGAATTACAAAAATACCTCTCCATGATCCAGCCCATCATTAATCAAAGCAAAGTACGGATTTACCCCTGATCTGTGCAATTAAGTACAACTTCTGCCACCTGAAAGTACATCTATAAATAGCTCTCCAATCATTAATGATGGTAACTCTTTCTTAATTCTCTCTCCTTCTCCCTCTACTTTCTCTCTCTGGAGTACTCTCTCTCTCTCTCTCTCTCTCAACTTTCTCTCTGTAGAAAGTAAACTCGCTGACTTAAGCATCGGAGGGGCTTTCCCGGGTCACACCCCCGGGGCAGTTAACCTTCTCTCTTTTGCAGGCCTAGCTCTCGGACAGCAAGGCGAAGCCGAAGGACGTTTGGACAATCATTGGACTTAGCCTTAGGACATCATGATATTATTACCCTAACCCCGACGAGTATTCAGTTTTCAGAAACAGGTGGCGCCGTCTGTGGGGATGACTAACCAAAATCCATGGTGAACACTAGACGTTCCCGCAACACATATCAAGATGCTACTAGAAAAGCTCTGATTCTCTCAGCTCGGCATAAGCATGAAGTCGAGGAAAATATAAGAGGCAAACTGTTATACAAGCTGAGCTCTCATCATGTTACAACTCACTCAAATGAAATGAACAATTCAAGAATCATGGGCAAGCCGAGCCCCCAGCTAGTTTACATTAGGCTCTCGGCATGCTCTAGCCAACATACCCCCTCGGCTTGCCTGGCTACTCCCTAGACCTGCTAGCATACCCCCTCGGCTTGCCTGGCTACCCCCTCGGCTTGCCTGGCTACCCCCTCAGCATGCCTAGCTAGGGGCTATGCTTCTACCAATCGCCTCGACATGCCTAGCCGAGGGATATGCTTCTATCATCTCCTCGGCATGCTTAGCCGGGGGCCACGCTTCTATCAACCCCTCGGCATGCCTAGCCGGGGACTATGCATCCCCTAGCCAGGGGCTATACATCTATCAACCCCTCCATGGCTTGCATCTATTAACCCCTCGGCATGCCTAGCCGGGGGTCATGCTTTTATCAACCCCTCGGCATGCCTAACCGGGGAGCATGCTTCTATCAACCGCCTTGGCATGCCTAGCCGAGGGCTAAGCCTCTATCATCTCCTCGATATGCCTAGCCGGGGGCTATGCATCTATCAGCTACTTGACAAGCTTAGCCCGAACCCCTTGGCATACCTAGTCGGGGGTCATGCTTTTATCAACCCCTCGGCATGCCTAGCCGGAGAGCATTCTTCTATCAACCGCCTTAGCATGCCTAGCCGAGGGCTAAGCCTCTATCATCTCCTCGATATGCCTAGCCGGGGGCTATGCATCTATCAGCTACTCGGCAAGCTTAGCCTGGGGCCATGCTTCTATCAACCCCTCGACATGCCTAGCCAGGGGCTATGCATCCCCTAGCCGGGAGCTATGCACTTATCAACCCCTCCCCAGCTTGCATCTATTAACCCCCTCAGCATGCTTAGCCGGGGGCCATGCTTCTATCAACCCTTCGACATGCCTGGCCGGGGGCCATGCTTCTATCATCACCTCGGCATGCCTAGCCTAAGGCTATGCTATGTTTTTCTCAAACGCCTCGGCATGCCTAGCCAAGGGTTATGCTTCTACCAATCCCTTAGCATGCCTAGCTGAGGGTAATGTTAAGGTACAAGAATCCCTCTTGAAGATGAACTTTACAAGATCTAGGAGGTCTCTCACTCAAGGGTCTTTCGCTCATAATTTTCAAATGACAAGGCTCTCAGTTCTCCTTCCCTTTCAATAATGAATATTTATATGGTTGAGCCGAAAACTGACATGCTTAAAATGTCAGCTTAAAAAGCTTTTGTGTTTGAGCAACTCTCATCTTACATTGATGCCCTAGGGGCAATAGTAGCCGATACTAGGAGATATTTACTTTTAATAGAGCGTCATTGTAAGAATAAAAAATTATCTGCCAACTGCTCGATCTAAGCGCTTAGCAGCTCACTCAACTCTATTCTCAAAAAGCACCGAGCCTTTCTTCATGTAGGACACCCCAGGTCGCTAACTAACGTTACTAATAACAAGTTTGTTCCAATGTTTGGGGCAAGATGCTAGCCTATACCCAATGTTTGAGATAGTGTCCTAGAGAATCGCTAAAATAACAAATGGCTCGTTTAGCCCTTAGCCTATCCCAAAATTTGAGATAGCCTAGCTCGCGTACATTTTTAACTTAGGGCTTAATTAACCTCTCAGCCTATCCCAAAAAATAGGAAGCCTAACTCTCATATATATAATAGGGGCTCGTTTAGCTCTTAACTTATCTCAAGATTTGGGATAATGTACCTCTCCCTAGCCTATATCAATGCTTGGAATAGCATGCCTCTCATTCAGTTTCATCAAGAAACTTTCTTCTCCCCTTAACCTATCTCAAGATTGGAGATAGCATACCATTTACTCGTTATCATAACATCAGGCTCGTTTAGCCCTCATCATATCTCAAGATTTGAGATAACGTACATTCACTCATTATCATAACATCAGGCTCGTTTAGCCCTGATCATATCTCAACGTTGGAGATAGCTTACCGTTCATTCATTACTTTTAACTTGGGGCTCGTTTAGCTCCCAGCTTATCTCAAGATTTTCTGCTCAGCTCTCATTTTAACATAGAGCTCATTGACCCTCAACTATCTCAATATTTGAGATAGAGACATGCCTAGCCCTCACTAAGGCAAAACATTTAGCATATTTCAATTAGGAGAAAAAGAATTTACTCTTGGGTTTGTGACAAACTCAAAAACAAGGCATACCCCAAGCTCTAAGCGTCGCTATCTAAGGCTTACCTCCCGGCTTATCTATATCACCCCTCAACCTTGGGTAATTTTTAGCAAAGATAATGCATGCCAAGCTCTTGGCTAATAGGCCCAGCTCGAGCACGCTCTTGGTACTTGAAGCCGGGCCCTCGGCCTAGAGGAGCATGACAAGTCAAGCTCTCGGCATCTCTCATCCTAGAGTTGGCTCTTTACTTCTTCCGCTTGGCCTATTCAATCACTCTCTCATCTAGGCCTCCCTTGCTCGGCCTAATGAATCACTCTCTCAGCTTGGCCTCCCTCCGCTTGGCCTATTCAATCATTCTCTCGGCTTGGTCTTTCTCCGCTCGGCCTATTAAGTTACTCTCTTAGCTTGGCCTCCCTCCGCTCGGCCCATTGAATCATTCTCTCAGCTTGGCCTCCCTGCGCTTGGCCTATTTAATCACTCTCTTAGCTAGGCCTTCCTCCGCGGCCTATTAAATCATTCTCTCAGCTTGGCCTCTCTCCGCTCGGACTATTCAATCATTCTCTCGGCATCGCCTCCCTACGCCCAAGGTATAAGGTTCTTAGGGTTATTTTGAAAGAGTACCTCGGCTCGGGGTATAAACTTCTTGACTTTTTATTTCTCAAAGTACTCCTGCCTGGGGTATAAGTTGGTGTATTTCTAATGGCACCCCCGCCTAGGGGGTATAAAACACAAGGTTTATTTCTCAAGTTACCACCACCTAGGGGTATAAAGCACTTGATTTTGTTCTCAAAGTATCTCCGCTTAGGGGTATAAAGCACTTGGTTTTGCTGTCAAAGTACCTTCGCATAGGGTACAAAGTTTCTTGGGTTTTTATTCTCAAAATACCTCCGCCCGAAGTATAAAAGCTCTCGGCATTGGGGCTGCACACTCCTCAGATGTAAGTTAAGATCTCGGCCAGCTCATAGCTCTCAGCATAATTGGTCAGGCTCTCGACCGACGTGAAATAAAGATAGGCTAGAAATCGAAGCGCTATACCATCCTACCCTCAGAAATGCTAAAAAATGTCTAACACTCAGCTCAGGATTCTTCTCACTCCCTCGGATCACGAATAACCCCTCAGCCTGGGGTATGCTAGGATCTCGGTAAAAAATAAAAATAAAAAAGCTGGTACTAAGAAATTCAAAGCCTGGGCTTCGCATCAAATGACAGGCCTAGCTAAGGTCTTCACTCCTCTCGGCTCAAGGAAGTATTCGGCCCAACAAAAACCTAGGCTCTCGGCATCTCCACCCCCTCGGACTTGGCTAAGCCCTCGGCACATCAGAATAAAACCAAGTAAAAATTAACATTACCCTCCGGTCAACTCGATCTATCAAACCCCAAGCCCTCGGTCACATGAAAAGCGGGGCCCTCGGCGATACAACACTCGTATAAAATTATAAGCCCCAAGCCGAGCTCTGTTCACGCACCTCACCCCAAGCTCTCAGCAATCTTGCATAATCTTCGGTGGACACATCATGGCGGGGCTCTCGGACAAAATTGACTAGACCCCAAGTTATCAGCTATAATAATATACTAGTTTTGTGCCCCGTGCGATGCCCGGGTTATTTATTGAATTTTAAGATAAATTTTTATTCAATAAATCAAATTTAAAAATATATCATTGATTTAAAAAAGTTAGGAATTGATGTGCTTTTGTGACAAATAGTACAAATGTAATGACTAATAATAATGTTAGTGGAAATGTTCGATTTAATACAATAAAAAAATTAAAAATTTGCAAAAAATAAATTAAATTAAATAAATGTTCAAATCCCGCTGGGTTTACCCGAACCCAAAACTTTTGGCAAGGTGTAGACACCCAAATGTGTCTCCCCAAAACCAAACCCAGTGATGAATACCTTTCACGTTATTTGATTATCGAACAAGGTGAAAATGTGAAAATTCTAGTGATGAGGATGTTTTTATTAAAATGTTTCTCTTTCTGTTTTCAAAAATAAATATTTCTTTTCTTACTCTATTTATAAAAATAGCCAATCCAATTTGGTTTGGTCCATGATAAGGGTCCAATAATAGTGTAGTTGGATTGGGCTTGTAAAGAGCTTTCCAATGATATATTATAAGCTCAATTCCGATGAATTATGAGGAAGTTATGGATTAAATTAAATTAGGCCCAATGATTTTACATGTGGCCCAATGATCTAGAGGAGGGCCTATTAATTATTATTCGTAAAGTGATTAGGATTGATAATTATAATTTTAAAGATGTTTTATTTTGAATAAAATATATTAATTATCACAAATCTGATTTTAAATCTACTTAGACGCGGAATTACCTTTTAACCCGGTTAATAAATGATTCCACGAACAAAAGCGCGTTGTACTTGTGAATCAGCGCGAGACGACAGAGTCGTCGCCTGGCGCTGCAATTGTCGCCTGGCGACGAGCTTGTCGTCTGGCGCTGACTCCTGTCGTTGGTGACAGGAGGTATTTTATTCCGAATATGATTTTCTTTGATCCCGTGCTATTTGTCCTTATAAATAGGGGTTGTATCTCCCCGTTTTTAATCATTCACAACCATCATCTCTCTCTATTCTCTCTCTAAAAGCTAGAAGCTTTCCTTCTCTCTCTATTCTTTTTCTAAACCTTCCCTTTTACAAAATTCCACATACATTAGCTTTAGACACACCTAGCCATGTTCGAGGTTGCTTTCACCCTAGACGTGAAAGTTTGATAATTTCTGAGTGTTTAGTCCCAAAGCTTATTACAATTCTTTGATTAGATTTACTCTTTTAATATTTTTCCTTGAAGTTACTAACGTGTGTATTTTGTTATTAGAAAGAGATACGAGGCATCAAAGTAATTACTTTAATTGCTTTATTGATCTATTGATATAGAAATCATGCTTAGATTATTTTGTTGATTCCTAGTATCATGTTAGGATGTTTTATTGCTTCCTAGTATCATGTTTAGGGTAATAACTAAAATTTCTAATATCATGTATGTTTATTATGATGCTTCCTATTTCTTTCCTAATATCATGTTAGGGCTAATTGATCTTTAATGTTTAGTGACATGATAGGGTTTGTTATTAATCTTGTTAGTATCATGCCTAGGATCTTGCTAATATTATTATGCTTTGAGATTGAGAACATTATTATGATTGTTATTATGTTGCTTGATATTATATATATTATTATTTTTATTGCTTGATCACACCTTTTATGCATGTTTAAAGGGAATTTGTACTTGTAATCACGCTTAATAAGATAATTAATAATCTTGTTTAGGTTAATATGATTATAATTAAAGTGATCGCCAATAATAGTTTTATTTGTGCATTAATATTCAACCAACATAGATTGAACAGGTTTAGGGTTAACCTATTGATTGTATGTTAGTCAGAAAGCGCACATGAATACAAGAAGAATAAAGTAGAGGCCTATTATTATGGCAAGTTCAATCTCTTTTAGGTTGGATTTGTACCTTCATCCCCGAACTTCCAGTCATGGTTCCAGACCTATTAGAGTTAGCGATTTCCTGGATCGTTAAGGGGTGTAACCTTCACCCTGTGAACGGTTTACAAGTTCCTAAAACTTGTTGGCGACTCTTTTACTCTAGCTTCCTTCCCTTGGGACGCTACCATGCTTAAGTGTATGATCACAGTGGGGCTCAAGTGTGGGATGCTTGAAATATTCCCTACAGTTTTTTGGCGACTCCACTGGGGAGGATTTCTATTTTAATTCCTAAAATTTATTTTGGCAATGATTTAGAATGAGTGGATGAGACTCGAAAAGTTCTAAGTATTTCATGTGCGTAATTTTGATTAACATTATTGGCATAAGCATAAAAAGGTTCGCATTGGAAAGACCATCCATAATGCGTCAAAAACATTGGATTTTTACACATAGGAATCTAGGGAAATATCTTTCACAACTAAAGTCGAAATAACGCTACGAAAATAAAAGAACAGAAAGCTAATGAGGCATGTAGGAATTATGACAGGCTCAAGTCGTATTCACCCAATCAAAAATAAAACCTAAATCTACTAACTATGTAGATAGGGAAGAAGGGTCGAACCACAGGGAAACAAGTCAATTTACTCCTAATTAATTAAATGCAATCTAAATTATCAAGTAACAAATTGTTGTAAAAAGGGTAATTAAATACTAAAAGGTAAGAGTAGGAAGGGAATAAAAAGGGTATAAATCAATGAAGGGAAAACCTAGGGCATAGGTTCACTAATAAACAATATTCCAGGGCAAATCATAATAAGCAATCATCAAGCATCAATTAATCAGATTATAAAGGGCTTTTGCTACGTATTATAATCACAGAGTTAATTTACCGGTATTAAATCTCATCTCTCGAATCTCGACTTAACCATTAATAATTTAGTCTGCCTATTGAAACTAAGTCTAAACATCAATTCTCATCTGTCGAATCTCGAATTAATATTGCTAAACTCATACAATTAAATCTGGCCAAACCTAATTGCATAGCATTAAATCAATCAATAGGAAATTAATCAAGCATTGATAATCAACAATCACAAATTACCCCTTCATATTATTTATTAGATGCCCATAAACCCTAGAAATGAAACTATTCAAACATAATTAAATCTAAACTAATCAAAACAATAAAGCAAGACATGATGAAAGGATTAAAGAAAATAACTAAAATTAAAAGAGAAGAAATTGTTACCAAAAGAAATCTGGATTAAGGAATGGAGTTAAGAACAAAGTTGAGAGAATTTCAGAGAGAGAAAATATTCTAAGTAGAGAGAGAAAATCTCAAAAAGAATGTAATCAAAATTACGTCCAAAAATCGTGCTTAAACATCCCTAAAACACATGCTAATTGAAAACTAACAATCTTGACAATCAGGTCCTCTAAAAAACACGCGCCGAATCGGGCGAAGGGCCGCCAGATCGGGCCCGCCTTTTTTATTTCGCCCTTCCTGACGCGCCGCGCCCGATCGAGCTTACGCTCACCCGATCGGGCGCGCCTTCTTGGTGCTGCTTCTTTGTGCGCGCCCGCCCGATCGGGCGCAAGCTTGCCCGATCGGGCCCGGCTTCTTCTTCTAGGCTTGGACTTCGATTGGGCTCGATTCTTCGGCCCAATCCGGATTTCCTCTTCGGGTCTTGAATACTCGATCCATATGCCCCGGTATCACATACCGAGCCCTTAATCACCGGCTCTAACCGGTCTTGGGCTTCAAAGATGGTCGTGTCCTTCTAATGCTCGTAGTTGCTTCGTGAAAAACCCGGAAAACGCTCCAAATGTGCAATTTCCTACAAAACTCAAGCAAAACTACAAAAACACTAGAAAACACAAATTAGTAATAAAAGTGGCTCTAAAGAGCCAAAAACACCACTAATTATGACCATGGGACGGGGGTAAAACACTATATAAATTGGACATATCAAACTCCCCCAAGCCAAACCTTTGCTTGTCCCTAAGCAAAGAGCTCATCAATGAACATATAAAACATGCTTCATCCCAAGTAAACAAAATCAAGCACAAACGATTCAAGGCAAATCTAATGAACATGCTTTAATATCAATCAATCTCATTCCTCTAATCATCCTTCCTCCCCAACAATTATCAAGTAGAGCAAACCACATGAGCATATAGAATTCAAGACTAGTTCTCACACACTCAAATCTCATTTATGTGGCGAGTAAAAGATGTACTCGATCACTCTCCAACCAACCCCTTTATAAGTGAACAATGCCCTCCCAACTCACACTCTCGTGTGTTTAAACAATGTACGCTCAACCTACTAATCGACTCGAAATATGTCAAATCATAACTTGCATTGATAAACAACACTTTCACATTCATACAACTCTTATGCACAAAGGTCGGAAGGTCTTTAAATCTTGTAATGTAAGGCTAGGGTAAAGGGTAGGATAAATTTAGGAAAATGTGAGAGTAAAGCCATGCTTAAGGGAGCCATATCCTACTAAAACCCAAGGTCAAAAACAAGTGATGACCAAACCTCTCCAATCACAACTTAACTCCACAAAAATTCACCAAACAATCATATACACAACACAATCCCAACACTTACATATTCACTCACAAAGTATGATAATATGAAATAGAGTGAATTAAAACAAACTTTGAACTACGTATTCTTTTTTTTTTCTTTTTTTTTTCTTGAGCAACCTTCAAATAGAACATTTGAACATTTGAAACAACTTTTTTTCTTTGCTCTTTTTTTTTTCTTTTTACCTCATATTGGAAATTTTCAACTTTGAAACACAAAACATCAATATTTTCCAATCAAAATATCAAAGAACAATCACTCTTCTTTTATTCCCACATTGTGCAAATGATATGCACACCACAACTCCCTCACCAACTAATAGCTCCCCCAAGCCAAGCTTGGGACTAGTAACCAATGGGGCTCATATAGGCTTGTAATGTGGCTAAATAAACAATAAAAAGGGCACAAGCAACAACATGGGTAACAAGAAGAGAACAAATGTATCTAATATCGTCTGACGGCTACCTAAGAGAACAAATGCCTTCGTCCTCCTCAATGTGCATAATATTGAGCCATATAAACATTACTAATAGTTGCAAACCAATACTTAAATTCCTTGACATACCATGAACTATCACACAATTCCTAACCAAATCAACTAGTCAAGCACTATATTCACAAATAGTTGGCAAAATTGACGCATGTTTAGGCATCCGAACAATTAAACTTCAAATCATGATCAACAAATTCACAAAGCTCATTATCATGTACCAAGAATCAAAACAATATTTTCCAAGTATGGGACACAGAGAAGCATGATTTACAATTCATTGGAACTTATTTTTGAATTTTTATATTTTTCAAATTTTTTTTTGTATTTTTTTTGATAAAGGAAAGTAATAAAAACTACACTAGAAAGCAATAAAACTATACTAGAAAAGCAATAAATAGAGAAAAGAGAGAAAGAGTTACCATATGTACAAGAAATCTCCCCCCAAGCCAAATCAAGCAATGCCCTCATTGACTTGGGAGGGTAGCTAGGAGAAGCTACTCCTCGTCATCATCCATCCTCTCGTAGCCTCCTCCATAACTCGAGCCGGCACCACCCTGGGTCGTTCCTGCACCACCGTACCCGAACCACCTGCAAAGTAGTTAGGGTCTACATTTCCCCCCATACCCCCAAAAGGAGCATCACCCCCATATCCATGGAATGAAGAGTAGTCCACGTAAGTACCAAAAGCTCCGGGGGTAGAATACCCTCCTTGGGGGTATTGGAACCAATCGGGAACTAATGCCTCGGGGGGGATAGCCCCTCGGCGTGCATAGTCATCATATATAGGGTATAAACCCCTCCCGAGGTTCCTCTCTACATGACCTACCCGCCTATACAAAGTGCCTAACCTAGAGTCTAGGTTATACACCATGCCCTCCACTCTCCCTTGCCCCCTCTCTGTGCGGTCAAGTTGGCTCCGAAAAGCCGAAAAGTCATAAGGGGCATGGGGGTCGATGTTATAATCGACGGAGGAGGTGGGCATGCCATAGGTGTAGGGTTGGGGTGGTGGTTGGTAGTGTGGTGAATGGTGTTGGGGGGAATGGTGGTGTTGTGGTAAAAGGTGAGGTTCTTGAACCTCGCCTTGACCTTTTATCTCGAAAGTGTATGAAGGCTTCCCTTTCTCAAATTTGGTCAAGGCGGGGTTGGGTAGTGTAAATGCTTGGTCTCTCTTACCCGATTCCCGGTGGACTATCCACCAAGTCTCACCGCCCATAGGTTGCACCCAGTTTAGGCCCCCTAAGTAAGCTAGGTCCATGAGGGTTGAACCCTCCACTTTCCTATGCCCGGTTGGGTTCCATCCTAGGTGTTTAACAGCAATATGGGTCACCAACCCCCCTAAGTAGATAGGCGCCCTAGACCTACCCCCCTCGGCCGCATTGGCCGCCCTTTGAAAATGTTGGGCTATCCTATGTGGTATGTTTAGTTTCTCAGCGTTAGGAATCATATAGGAAGCCAACAATTCAAGTTCATCCCTCCTAACGTTTGCCGGTTCATGCCTCCCAAAAATTGTGAGGCCGGCAAACCTTTGCCAAAACTTTGGGACAGGATGTTGAATCCACGTCCCTTTGGCGTGTTGGAGGTTAAGCAAACCCTCCCCGGTGAGTCTCTTGTAGACCACGGCAATGTGGTCTTGGGAGGGTTTAGTAGGTTTGCCCGATTTAAACTCAAATAATTTACCAAATTCTTTTAAAGTTAATCGCACATCATTGTTTAGCAATCGAAATTGTACATGAGTGATTAAAGCATTCATTTTAATAACATTGAAATTAGAAAGAAATTCTAATGTCAAATAATCATAGGTATGATGATGCATTTGGAAGAAACCACTCATTCCTATACCCTTAAACAATTTCTCTACGGGTTTATCAAGACCTAGCCTAGACAATGTAGGATGATGAACGAATCGAGTAGAGATTACCTGCCTCTGGATGAGGTTGAGCATTCTAGATCGTTGTTCTGTTGAGGTGATAACAACCTCCTTCCATCCCGGTATTTGAAGCTCCGGGTCGACCATCGGTTGTTGTTGCTTAGAACTTTCACCCCTTTGTTGCCTAGATCTCTTTGAAGCCATTTGTAGTGAAAATTTTGGGTATTGAAGCTTTCTCTCTCTAAGGGTTTTGAGAAATCTTGAGAGAAAGTGGTAGAAAGTTGGTGAAAAATGTAGAGGAAGGTGTGAGGATTAAGAATAAGTAAAAAAATTTGAGTTTTGATGGATGAATTTGAGGAGATTTTGAAAGGAAAGTGAGTTTGGAGGTTTGAAAATGGAGGTTTTAGAGAGAGAAAGTGTGAATGAAGAAGAAGAAGTAAGAAAGAAAAAGAAAAGAAAGGGGGAGAAAGGAGGTATAATGCTCGGAATTTAGGCGCGCCCGATCGGGCGAATTTAGGCTTGGCTGAAATGTGAAATGCGCGCCCGATTAGGCAACCTCCGCCCGATCGGGCGCGAACTCGAACTTTGGAATCGCCAAAATGCTCGCTCGATCGGGTGAGCCTCGCCCGATATTTCTTTTTGTGTCACTCGATTTCTCCAAAATTCCGCCCGATCGGGCGTATTTAGCTCGAATTCTGACCACTAGGTGCGCGCCCGATCGGGCCCGTACCCAATCTGAAGCTTCTCTTTTCTTCAAACTTTTTCTCTTGAAAACTCCTTACTTTATGATCTAAAACCTGTACAAAACACTTATGAAAGGTAAAATTTCATTCTCCTCACCTCTCTAAAAAAATAAAATAAAATAAAATAAAATAAAAACTAGTCTAGAAAGCAAGAAATACGGGTTGCCTCCCGCAAAGCGTTGGTTTATCTAGGTCCCGCATGACTCTCTTACCACATTGAAGCTCAAAATGAATCGGAACCGCTTAGGTGAAGTAATTCAACTGCACCAATCGTAGCCCCCTCATGATATAGCTTAAGTCTTTGGCCATTAACCTTGAACTCATTACCATGTTCATTGAAAACCTCCACAGATTCGAATTTATTAGCCCTTTTTACAGTAAAAGGACCCGACCACCTTCACCTCAACTTTCATGGGAATAGTTTAAGTCTAGAGTTAAACAACAACACTTTATCACCCTTTTTGAATTCTCTCGGAAGGATCATCTTGTCGTGCCATCTCTTTGTCTTCTCCTTGTAGACACGAGCACTATCATAGGCCGTCAACCTAAACTCATCGAGTTGGTTAAGTTGAAGTAACCTCTTTTCTCCGGCTAATTTTGCATCCAAATTGAGCTCCTTAATAGCCCAATATGCCTTGTATTCTAATTCGATCGGGAGATGACATGCTTTACCGTACACGAGTCTATATGGAGTAGTACCTAATGGGGTCTTAAACGCAGTTTTGTACGCCCAAAGGGTGTCATCCAACCTATCGCTCTAATCTTTCCTTGACTTTGCCACCACCTTCTCTAGAATGGCCTTGATCTCACGGTTAGAAACTTCAACTTGGCCACTAGTTTGGGGATGGTAGGCTAAACCTGTCCTATGGTAGACACCATACTTTTTGAGGAGGGTGTCTAACTTCCGCTCATGAAAGTGAGATCCTCCGTCACTGATTATAGCTCTAGGCACGCCAAATCTTGGAAAGATGGTCTTCTTAAAAAGTCTGTGGACCACCTTGGCATCATTAGTAGGAGTAGCGATGGCCTCAACCCACTTGGATACATAATCGACGGCGACAAGTATATAGCGGTTCCCTTTTGAAGAAGGGAACGATCCCATGTAATCAACACCCCAAACGTCAAAAATTTCAACTTCCAAAATTCCAGTTTGAGGCATCTCATGCCGCTGCGAGATGTTGCCAGTCCTCTGGCAAGAGTCACAAGCCTGCACAAAAGTGTTAGCATCCTTAAACATTGTAGGCCAATAAAAACCTGACTCATTAATCTTGGCCACCGTTTTAGTGGGGCCATGATGTCCTCCATATGGTGAGGTGTGGCAACTAGTAAGCACACCGTGGACTTCCCATTCGGGAACACACCTGCGAAATAATCCATCTGCACACTCACGAAACAAAAAAGGATCATCCCAAAAATAATGTTTAACATTAGAAAGGAATTTCTTTTTTTTTTGGTAGGACAAGTCATGAGGTAGAGTACCACCCACTAAATAATTAGCAAAGTCGGCATACCATGGGTGTTGCTCTACAACTGCATATAGATTGTCATCAGGGAAAGAATCATCTATAGAAAGAGAATCCTTACCCTGATCATACCTGATACGTGACAAGTGGTCTGCCACTACGTTCTCTGCTCCCTTTTTATCTTTTATTTCGATATTAAAATCTTGGAGCAAAAGAACCCAACGGAGTAGCCTTGGCTTTGATTCTGCCTTAGCTATCAAGTACTTCAACGCTGCATGGTCGGTAAAAACAATGACTTTAGAACCAACAAGATATGATCTAAATTTTTCTAAAGCATATATAACAGCAAGAAACTCCTTCTCCGTAGTGGCATAGTTGACTTAGGCTTCATCCAAAGTTTTGCTTGCATAATAAATAGCATGCAAAACTTTATCCTTTCGTTGTCCGAGCATGGCTCCTAGTGCGAAGTCACTTGCATCACACATGATCTCGAAAGGTAAATTCCAATCGGGAGCACATATGATGGGTGCCGATATCAAAGCTTGCTTAATCCTGTTAAAAGCCTCAAGACACTCGTCAGTAAAAATAAAAGGGGCATCCTTGAGTAAAAGCTGAGTCAGTGGTTTAGCAATTTTAGAAAAATCTTTGATAAAGCGACGATAAAACCCCGTATGACCCAAGAAACTTCTAACTCCCTTAACATTAACTGGGGGAGGTAATTGCTCAATCACTGAAATCTTAGCTTTGTCTACTTGTATGCCCTTGTCAGATACAATGTGACCTAGAACTACTCCCTCTGTCACCATAAAGTGACATTTCTCCCAGTTTAGAACTAAGTTTCATTCTTCACATCGTTTTAAAATTTTAGCGAGATTTATTAGACATGAATCAAATGAAGAACCATACACGCTAAAATCATCCATAAAGACTTCCATAATAGACTCTATGAAATCAGAAAAGATGCTCATCATACAACATTGAAAGGTAGCGGGGGCATTACATAAACCAAAGGGCATTCTACGATATGCAAAAGTGCCATAGGGGCATGTAAAGGTTGTCTTTTCCTGATCTTCAGGGTGAATCGGAATTTGGAAAAATCCCGAATACCCATCCAAATAGCAAAAGAACTTATGGTTAGCTAACCTCTCAAGCATTTGATCTATAAAAGGGAGGGGGAAATGGTCCTTTTTAGTGGAGATATTCAGTCTACGATAATCAATACACATACGCCACCCTGTTACAGTTCTAGTGGGTATTAATTCATTTTTTTCATTAGTGATCACAGTCATCCCACCTTTTTTTTGGCACTACCTGCACAGGACTTACCCACTTGGAGTCAGAAATAGGATAGATAATACCCGCATCAAGTAATTTCATAACCTCTTTCTTGACTACTTCCTGCATGTTAGGATTCAATCTTCTTTGGGGTTGAATGCAGGGCTTATAGTTATCCTCTAAATGTATCCTATGCATACAAAAATCAGGGCTAATACCCTTAAGATCATCAATACTGTACCCAATTTCTTTCTTATGGGTTTGAAGAACCCCTAGAAGTTGGGAAGTTTGTAGGTCATTAAGTGCAGTACTGATGATCACGGGGTATAGTTCCTATTCATCTAGAAAAATATATATTAAATGAGAAGGGAGAGGTTTTAGTTCAGGTTTCTTGACCTCTGCAGGTTTTGATTCCTGAACTAAATTTACTACCTTCATTGTCTCCTTGGGGTCTAACTCTTTTAAGGAAAGAGCTCTTTCAATATCCTGTACTTCATTACCCCAAACGCTTGCATTATCTGCAGATAAAGTCCCACAAAGAATTTCCTCCAGGGGATCCCTTGCAAGAACCTGTGGCAAGCTATCATCACAAATATCGTCCATTATATCAATTACATCAATATAACAACAATTTTCCTCTAGCATAGGCCCTTTCAAAACTTTTCCTAAATTAAAAGTAATATTATCATCACCAACAGAAAGGGTTAGTTTACCATTTTTCACATTAATAATGGCTCCTGTAGTATGGAGGAAAGGCCTACCTAATATAATGGGTATTTGTGTGTCCTCTGCCATGTCTAAAACAACAAAATCAACAGGAATAAAAAATTTACTAACTCTGACAAG
Organism: Chenopodium album; assembly: GCF_948465745.1. Classification (NCBI taxonomy): domain Eukaryota; kingdom Viridiplantae; phylum Streptophyta; class Magnoliopsida; order Caryophyllales; family Amaranthaceae; genus Chenopodium; species Chenopodium album. The sequence goes on from NC_137846.1 coordinate 15,204,033, forward strand.
GACATCCTCTAAAATACCTAGGGGGTATTTTACAGAACGATCTGCCATTTGCAAAGTGATATTAGTAACTTTTAATTCTCCCATATTAAGTTTAGCACAGACAGACGATGGCATAACACTAGCACTGGCACCCAAATCACACAAAGCTTTATCAATAAAAACATTCCTTATATGACAAGGGATAGAAAAACTACCGGGATCCTTTAATTTAGGAGGGGATTTATTTTGCAATAAAGCGCTACACTCCTCTGTAAAAGCTACAGTTTCTACCTCATTAAAGGCCCTTTTCCTAGTCAGAATGTCTTTCATAAATTTAGCATATGCAGGAACCTGAGTGATTAAATAAGTGAAAGGAACTGTTACCTGCAAGTTTTTCACTACCTCCAAAAACTTACCGAATTGTTTATCAAACTTACTCTTCAATTGTCTATTATGGGAATGGTAGTTTGATAACTGGGCTCTGCACATCTCCTCCCTTATCCTGGGATTTACCCTGCAAAGAAACATTAGAAGGGTTAGTATCTTTTTGTAGCCCTGCAGGGTTAGCAGGATTAGCGTTTGGTATAGAGGAATCTGGATCAGGTACAGGTCCATCTTCCTTTGGCATGGGAGGTCCATCATAATGTGAACCACTCCTTAGAGTGATTGCATTGGCTTGATCTGTGGGATGGATTGGTTGCGATGGTAGAGCTCCCTGCTGACGGGTTTGTAGGGTAGATGAAAGTTGCGCAATTTGATTATCCATGATTTTATTATGAGCTAAAATTGAATCAATTTGTGCATCCCTACTCTCCATATGCTTTTGTATGTTGGTAAGAATTGCTCTAATTTCTGTCATAGCAGGGTCAGAAGATGATGAGGGTTGTGCTTGGTTTTTCTGGCCAGAATTAGGATGGTAATATTTCTACTGTGGTGGAGGTTGCTGTTGTGGTTGTTGTGAAGGTGGAGGGTTTTGTACATTGGTACTCCGGTAAGAGAGATATGGATGGTTCCGGTAACCAGGATTATAAGAGTTGGAATATGGGTTATTTTGCCTATAGGTTTGGAAGGCATTAACTTGTTCCATGGAACTCCTACAATCTTGCTCCCAATGCCCTACAATTTCACAATTTTCACAAAAAGCTTCATTGTTAGTAACAGCAGAAACATTAGCTACAGAGTTAGGAGTAATAGTAAGGTTATCTAATTTTTGACAAATAGACGTTAATTGAGCTTGCAAAAAGGATACGGAATCGACATTATGTTTTCCTTTATTTGCAAACCCTCTCGGATTCCTGTATTGGGAATTGTGTATTGCCATATCTTCAATAACCTGTCCTGCATCGTCCACATTTAAATTCATGAATCTCCCACTAGCTGCAGAATCTAGAACCGATCTAGATGAATTTCCAAGTCCATTGTAGAAAGCTTGGATCAATTGCCACTGTGCTAGATTGTGGTGGGGGCATTCTCTCTGTAGGTCCTTGAACCTCTCCCAAGCCTCATATAGCGTTTCATCGGCCTCTTGAGCGAAGTTCTGAATAACACTCCTTAGTACCGCTATTCTCTCTGCAGGATAATATTTATTATAGAAATTCAAAGCAAGAGTTTCCCAGTCAGTAATACTAAGTGCAGTTCTATTCAAACCATTAAACCATAATTTAGCTTTGCCACATAATGAAAAGGGAAAAAGAATCTCCCTGATTTGGTCCTGCGTGACCCCGGCTTGTCTAATGGTGTTACAATACTGTTAGAAATCTGCAATGTGAAGATTAGGATCTTCACCCTTAGCTCCACTAAATTGCTTCCTCTCTATCATAGTGATAAATTGGGGCTTGATCTCAAATTGAACTCCATCAAGAGCCGGAGTGGGAGTAAGGTGCGGGAAATCTGTGAGCTTCGGCTGCGAGTAGTCACTGAGCTTCTTTTGGGCCGTCATCTCTGATTCTGAATCTGAAGGAATTTCTGCGTCGCTAGAATCAGAGGGAGGGTCTCTTCGATTGTTGTGTTCCTCAGAACTCGCCAGAATTTGTCTATAAAGTTCCTTTGCCTATGAAATGAGCGCTCGATCTCAGGATCAAATGGAACGTAACCTGATCTGGAACACCTGTGCATAAACAAGGAACTAAAAGACAAATATGAGAATTGCCTCAAAGAACTAATGTTCTCTAAGACAAGAAGGGATAATCTAGACTACAAAAATAATCAGAAAATAAAAATAAGACCGTTTCCCCGGCAACGGCGCCAAAATTTGACAGGCTCAAGTCGTATTCTCCCAATCAAAAATAAAACCTAAATCCACTAACTATGTAGATAGGGAAGAAGGGTCGAACCACAGGGAAACAAGTCAATTTACTCCTAATAAATTAAATGCAATCTAAATTATCAAGTAACAAATTGTTGTAAAAAGGGTAATTAAATACTAAAAGGTAAGAGTAGGAAGGGAATAAAAAGGGCATAAATCAATGAAGGGAAAACATAGGGCATAGATTCACTAATAAACAATATTCCAGGGCAAATCATAATAAGCAATCATCAAGCATCAATTAATCAGATTATAAAGGGCTTTCGCTACGTATTATAATCACAGAGTTAATTTACCGGAATTAAATCTCATCTCTCGAATCTCGACTTAACCATTTATAAATTAGTCTGCCTATTGGAACTAAGCCTAAACATCAATTCTCAGCTGTCGAATCTCGAATTAATATTGCTAAACTCATATAATTAAATCTGGCCAAACCTAATTGCATAGCATTAAATCAATCAATAGGAAATCAATCAAGCATTGATAATCAACAATCACAAATTACCCCTTCATATTATTTATTAGATCCCCATAAACCCTAGAAATGAAACTACTCAAATATAATTAAATCTAAACTAATCAAAACAATAAAGCAAGACATGATGAAAGGATTAAAGAAAATAACTAAAATTAAAAGAGAAGAAATTGTTACCAAAAGAAATCTGGATTAAGGAATGGAGTTAAGAACAAAGTTGAGAAAATTTTAGAGAGAGAAAATATTCTAAGTAGAGAGAGAAAATCTCAAAAAGAATGTAATCAAAATTACGTCCAAAAATCGTGCTTAAACATCCCTAAAACACATCCTAATTGAAAACTAACAATCTCGACAATCAGGTCCTCTAAAAAACACGCGCCCGATTGGGCGAAGGGCCGCCCGATCGGGCCCGCCTTTTTTATTTCGCCCTTCGTGACGCGCCGAGCCCGATCGAGCTTACGCTCACCCGATCGGGCGCGCCTTCTTGGTGCTGCTTCTTTGTGCGCCCCCCCCCCCCCCCCCCCCCGATCGGGCGCAAGCTTGCCCTATCGGGCCCGGCTTCTTCTTCGAGGCTTGGACTTCGATTGGGCTCGATTCTTCGGCCCAATCCGGATTTCCTCTTCGGGTCTTGAATACTCGATCCATATGCCCCGGTATCACATACCGAGCCCTTAATCACCGGCTCTAACTGTTCCTGGGCTTCAAAGACGGTCGTGTCCTCCTAATGCTCGTAGTTGCTTCGTGAAAAACCCGGAAAACGCTCCAAATGTGCAATTTCCTACAAAACTCAAGCAAAACTACAAAAACACTAGAAAACACAAATTAGTAATAAAAGTGGCTCTAAAGAGCCAAAAACACCACTAATTATGACCATGGGACGGGGGTAAAACACTATATAAATTGGACATATCAAACTAGCGCTGAGAAAACAGCCTCAGCGCCAAACGATGGCGCTGTCGCCTGGCGATAGTCTTGTCGTCTAGCGACGACGCTATTTTCTCGCGCCAAATTTTTCCAATACCGAGCCAGAAATCTGCCTTCTTGTTTCGACTAGTTTTCTAGTACTGTTTGCTCGGTTTTACTTCCTAATTGAGTTTTTCCCTTTTTTCTAAAACCCATATGTGTTCTACATATGGCCATAACCCTCTAGGAATTCACGCTCCTTCTACCCAATCAAACGCTCCTGGCAACGACGAAAGGTACATCCGAGTTTGTTGAATTCACCAAACCATGGAAGCGAGTTTAACTCGCGAGGTCCCATCCACTCGCACCAACCCTTCCAAAGGTAAGGCTTCCGCGCGGTGCATCCGGACTCATAACCATGGACCCTCTTTGACTAACTCATATCCTGAACTTTAGAGAACTAAAGCCATGGTTAGGTTGCAAACTCATTACATCATATTGTGACTATATGACTACTTGTGCATTATTTGTTGTGCATATTTTATATATGTGATTCCCCTAACCGTTTGTTTGACTTGTGAATGAGTTAAATAAATTAATTAATGACTAAAGGACTTTGCTAATTTAATTAATTAATTAAATAATGATTAAAGTCTAAATAATTGATCAAACTTGACTTAGTACGACTTTTAGGCTTGTCCCTTTTAAGCAAAATACTGGAAATAGTCCCAGATCGACGTTCCAATAATGGCGTAGAGATTAGTACTGTGGCGCCACGCGCTAGAGATTAGCGCCAGGCGACGATCTTGTCGTCTGGCACTGACCCTTAGCGTCTGGCGATAGTTCTGTTGTCTGATTATAGCCTGTATTTTTGCTTGAGTCTTCACGATAAATCAGCCTAATCAATTTGCTAAAACGGTTTAGTCGGTTCATTAATGGTTGTAATCATGTTCAGTCCTTAATTGAGTCTAGGCACATAGTCCCATGGTCTCACACAACAGTCAAAGTATGTCACTCACATTCACCATTAAAGTACACACATAATATGTCACATTTTGACCATGTCTAGAGAGTCTCGTATGCGCGTATTTTCCATCATTTGAGTTGGGGGTCCACTTTGTTCCAAAATTCTTCTATATATTCCCATCTATATCATTTTTTTTCGGTCTCTACATACTTTTTCCATACCTATCATATTCCCCTTTCTTCCATGATCTCTTCCCATCTATTGCATGTTGAATAGAGCTTGAGTCAAAAATGAAAAACTTATCCCTAACTTCCCTTTCCGAAGCGCTTGATTGAAGAGACAAGAGTGTTTAACCAAGACAACACTTTTTTTTTGTATCACTCTTTGATAGAAGAAAAAAGGTCGTAATAATGGCTAGTGAAGAAGAAATTTTCTTAAGTAATACCGAGGAAAACTCGTCAAGTTTGGGAGAGGAAATTCATGAACTACGCAATACTATTGTCATGCTTATGGGTGCAATAGAAGGACTAGCAAACTGGATAATGGTTATCGAACAAGGTTCTCATTGTCAAAACCGAAAGGACAAAAAGGAGGATCATTATTTTTCCTTTTCCTCCCGTCAAAGCTTTAATGAAAAACTCAATGATCCTAAGCCGCTGGCAAAACGGACCATTGATGAGTATACACTAATAGGAATGACTTATAGCGAAGCTTTCAACTAACTCTAGGGCCAAGGTCTCATTCACCCTATTGGTCCAATTCCAGATCTAGTACCTGAGAGATGATCTTCCAATTGGGACCCAAAATCATATTGCCAATATCATAGAGGCCATGGTCACACCACCGAAGAATGTTTCGCCCTCAAGGATCGCGTTCAAGACCTCATTGATTCAAATCTCCTTCATGTTCCTCCGAGCAACAAGAAGGCCAAGATTAGTAGCAATAACAACAGTGGCTGGAAAGGAAAGAGGAACAACCGTCCTTCCTCTTTCGAAAACACCTACTCTAGTAACAATGCTGCTACCTTTGACCTTAATGAAGTCTTAGCCATGGATAATCAAGGACCTAGAAAGCAACTAAAAAAGAATTTTGCTCCTATTGGGATTAGCTATGATATTGCTTTCGATCGACTCCATGCCAAGGGACTCATTACTCCCATTGGACCTATTCAAGATCCCCCACCTGAGAAGAGACTGCCTAGTTGGGACCCAAACGTACACTGCAAGTACCATCAAGGTAGGGATCATACTACTGAGAGCTGTTGGAAGCTAAAGGAGGTCATCCAATATCTAATTGATAATAACAAGCTTCCCACACCTCTAAATGGCAAGAAGACTGAGTGATAATAAAATAAAGACACGAGGCGAGCTTCAACGACAAGATTTCGTGACATTTTTTTCTATTTCTTTTTTTCATCCTTTTCCCAATAAGTCTAGCATAGGCACCTTTTATTTTCCTTAGATCTTATTTGTAGGGTTTTCCTTTTTACCTTTTAATAAAATGAGCATTTCTTTTCTTGCATATGATCATTTCATTACATTGCATTTAATAAAATAAAAAAAATAAAAAAAAAAGTTATGTCGAACTAAGCACAGGGTATACCAATGATTTGAGGCACCCCTTGTATCCACATCATATCACCCTTCACCCTTCAAATATGCAATCCTTTCTTGATAAACCACTTTGAGCCTCGTCTAATGATAGACCTTTCTTTCTTCGACCCACATCTACCTAACCTTGGGATGGGATGGTGTGCAATTTATGCAATTTTTAAAGAACAAAAGCTTAAGTAATTTCAAAAAATTAAAATAAGCAAAAATGATAAAAGTGTACAAAAGGGCAAGTGTTCCAATGCCTTTGATATGAATATATCTTTCATAAGAACACGTCTCAGATTGCGTCTCTTATCGAGTGCTCGGTACCGTGCCTGAGAAACATGAATGCCAAGTGAGTGATAGACCGCATGATCGGGATTGCCCACACTTATCAAAATAAAAAAAAAAGAGAGAGAGTTAAAGAAGTGAGGAAACCTCAAGCATAAAAATATAAAGATTTCAAATGCAAGATTGTACAACTTAGGGGCTTATCTAGGGTCTTGAGCCTTCATTCCCCTTCTTCTTCAACCTTTAGCCTAACCACATTACAACCCTTAAAAGACCTCTTTGAGGTATACACACACTTGTGCGAGGTTCGACTAGGGCTACGTTCGGCCTGATTCCTAACGGATACGTAGGCAACCTCACATTGAGGTGCGGTCGTAATAAAAGTGCATTCATATTTACATTCATAATTAATCATATCAAGGAATTTCCAATGCTCATCTCTTTCCGTTTAGCTTACCTAGCCTAAGAGTCACCATCATTTGACTCTTCTTGAAATAATATCTTTCCATACATTTAGCCTTTGCAGCCTAACTTTAGTGTCACTTTCACACACGTCATAGATACATGCCGAAATAATACTTCCCTTAGGAACCTTTTGTCACGAAATCTTGACATAACATGGAAGCATACCTTGTCATCGTTGCATCACGAAGTATGAAGTGCTTAGCCTCCGTGCCTAAGTTACGTAAATACTTTCATCCAAAATTAACAATGGAGATAGCCTAGGATGTTACAATCTTCACACCCTAAGATACGACATCGACACATACATTTGTTAAAGCTCATTCAACATGCACCTTCAAAAACTTTACTCCTGTCTTTTTGCGTCTTTCTTTTTCGGGAGATAGTCGGTACACTCCACAAAAATGACGGAATTTTTTGTTTTTCTGCGTTTTCGAGTCGAATGCACACATAAGTCATTTACATATCAAGTCTCATGAGTCGACACCTTGCACACACGAGTCACACGAAGTGAGTCATCATTAAGTCAAGTTTACACCTTGAGTCATGTCAAGCCATGTATGTCAAAACGCTTTGAGTCGAGTCATGACAAGTCATATATGTTAAAAATACATTGAGTATTATGCAATGAATCAAACAACACTAAGCCTTAGGTTAACCCTAAAATAAAAATGATGAGAAAAGTCCTATAGTCCAAAATACAAATGCAGGTACAAAAGATTTGAAGCAAAAGAACGCAAATGGCTTAACAAATCAATTAGAGTCGGCCTGATCGCAATTAGATTGACGGTCAGCCTGATTGATTGAGCACTTCCAGATTTTGATCAAGCACCTCGTTTGAAATGGATTTTCGACAGAGTTTCAAGGCATAGGAAGCTATCACTTCCAAAGAGCAAGCAAGCAAGGATGTTCCCGGATTTTTCGAAAAACCGCGAATATAAACGCATGAAATTCTTCCAAGATAAGAGGAGTTTGAACAAAACTTACATGGATTGGTAAATTAGAGATAAAGAGCTTTAATTTGCAAAATATTTGAGCGGATTTGGTTGAAAGGAAACGACCAAGTTGAAGGTTTAGAGCGAAACCGAGCAACGAACAACAGAAGCAGCGGAAATGGAGAAGAAAGGAGTTTTTAGTTCAAAAACTTGACTCTGTCGCCAAACGACAAGATTGTCGTCAGGCGCTGACCATCATCGCCTGGCGACAGAGCGAAAGTCTGGCGACAACGTGTTTCGGCGTGCGCTGGTGCGGCGATAGGATTTATGGCCTCATAAATGACTATGTGGACCTTATGCAGCAATTTCGGGCTCCTTGGTACGCTAATTAGCCCCTATAAGCAATTTGACATGATTAAGTAATCGGCTCGATTACAATCACAGTAGGTGATCGACCTAATAAAAGATCGTCTCACTTAGCTTAAAGCGCCTAAACATTGGCTCATCGCAAGCACCGACGTAATGGTTCACAAGCAGCAAAATGCGCCGACGTACTGGTACCGCGGTAATTTCAGCAAATATCACAGTAGCAAAGTTCAAGCGAGCTTTGAGGATCAACAAGCGTTGGTCTTTAGTAATTTTCTTCGAAATATTATCACAACAACTGAAGATGGCTGGAAGCGGAGTTGTCTTCGACGGCATTCCCTAGCTTGCGGAGGGTTGTCACAAACAACTGAGGGTGGCTTCAAGCGGAGTTATCTTCGACGGCATTCCCTAGGATGTGGAAGGTTGTCAGACAATAGAGGATGGCTTCAACCGAAGTTATCTTCGACGACGTTCCCTAGGATATGGAAGGTTGTCAGAAAATAGGAGGTGATTTCAAGCGAAGTTATCTTCGATCATGTTCCCTAGGATGTGGAAGATGGTCATAAAACAGCGAAAATTGAAGGCAGCTGCAAGCGTGGTATTCTTCAAGCGGTATCCCCTAGCTTGAGGAAGATCGTAAACAAAATCGGTTACTCCAGAGACGTGTGCTTGACGGTGCAAGATACGCGTTTCTTAACTCTTTTATCTTTTTAACTAACGCTAGTTTGCAGGTATCGGCGTTGCAAGAATGATTTAGGATCGCAAAACTTTCTGAATCAATCTCCGTCCCTATCGCTTCTTTGACTTTTGTTTTCGAAACTTGCGTTTCTCCAAACTCAGTCAAAGTGGGGGCTTCTGTAGACACCCAAATGTGTCTCCCCAAAACCAAACCCAGTGATGAATACCTTTCACGTTATTTAATTATCGAACAAGGTGAAAGTGTGAAAAGTCTAGTGATGAGGCTGTTTTTATTAAAATGCTTCTCTTTCTGTTTTCAAAAATAAATATTTCTTTTCTAACTCTATTTATAAAAATAGCCAATCCAATTTGGTTTGGTCCATGATAAGGGTCCAATAATAGTGTAGTTGGATTGGGCTTGCAAAGATCTTTCCAACGATATATTATAAGCTCAATTCCGATGAATTATGAGGAAATTATGGATTAAATTAAATTAGGCCCAATGATTTTACATGTGGCCCAATGATCTAGAGAATGGCCTATTAATTATTATTCGTAAAGTGATTAGGATTGATTTTAATCTTCTAGAAAGTTATTTTTAATTCTAATAAGATTAGGATTGATAATTATATTTTTAAAGATGTTTTATTTTGAATAAAATATATTATTTATCACAAATCTGATTTTAAATCTACTTAGACACAGAATTACCTGTTAACCCGGTTAAAAGATGATTCCGCGTACAAAAGCGCGTTGTACTTATGAATCAGCGCAAGACGACAGAGTCGTCGCCTGGTGCTGACAGCTGTCGCCTGGCGACGAGCTTGTTGTCTTGTGCTAACTCCTATCGTTGGCGACAGGAGGTATTTTATTCCGAACATGATTTTCTTTGATCCCGTTCTATTTTTCCTATAAATAGGGGTCGTATCTCCCCGTTTTTAATCATTCACAACCATCATCTCTCTCTATTCTCTCTCTAAAAGCTAGAAGCTTTCCTTCTCTCTCTATTCTTTTTCTAAACCTTCCCTTTTACAAAATTCCACATACATTAGCTCTAGACACACCTAGCCAAGTTCGAGGTTGCCTTCGCCCTAGACGTGAAAGTTTGATAATTTATGCGGGTTTGGTCCCAAACCGTATTACAATTCTTTGATTAGATTTACTGTTTTAATATTTTTCCTTGAAGTTACTAACGTGTGTATTTTTTTATTAGAAAGAGATACGAGGCATCAAAGTAAGTACTTTAATTGCTTTATTGATCTTTTGATATAGAAATCATGCTTAGATTATTTTGTTGATTCCTAGTATCATGTTAGGATGTTTTATTGCTTCCTAGTTTCATGTTTAGGGTAATAACTAAAATTTCTAATATCATGTATGTTTATTATGATGCTTCCTATTTCTTTCCTAATATCATGTTAGTGTCATGTTAGGGCTAATTGATCTTTAATGTTTAGTGACATGATAGGGTTTGTTATTAATCTTGTTAGTATCATGCCTAGGATCTTGCTAATATTATTATGCTTTGAGACTAAGAATATTATTATGATTAATATTATGTTGCTTGATATTATATATATTATTATTTTTATTGCTTGATCACACCTTTTATGCATGTTTAAAGGGAATTTGTACTTGTAATCACGCTTAATAAGATTAATAATGATCTTGTTTAGGTTAATATGATTATAATTCAAGTGATAGCCAATAATAGTTTTATTTGTGCATTAATATTCAACCAACATAGATTAAACAGGTTTAGGGTTAACCTATTGATTGCATGTTAGTCAGAAAGCGCACATGAATACAAGAAAAATAAAGTAGAGGCTTATTATTAGGGCAAGTTCAATCTCTTTTAGGTTGGATTTGTACCTTCATCCCCGAACTTCCAGTCATGGTTCCAGACCTATTGGAGTTAGCGATCTCCTAGATCGTTAAGGGGTGTAACCTTCACCCTGTGAACGGTTTACAAGTTCCTAAAACTTGTTGGCGACTCTTTTACTCTAGCTTCCTTCCCTTTGGACGCCACCATGCTTAAGTGTATGATCATAGTGGGGCTCAAGTGTGGGATGGCTTGAAATATTCCCTACACAAGGTTTGAACATTTCTTGACTCGTACCCTGAAGTGACCCAATCTGAGATGACTCATGACCCTACCCTAATTGACAGGTCTACGTAGTTATAAAATTCTATTAGATTGTGAAATATATTATTTAATTGATTAGCATATATTATAAATGTATGTTTTACGGTTTGAACTACTTCCTTCGCTCCAAAAAATATTATGATATAAACAAATAAATTTATATGATAATTTTTTAGAATTATAATCTAATAATTTTTTTAATATAATTATAATTCAATGTGTACATCTATAAAAGTTGTATTTTATCGAAAATAAAACTCTAAACTAACAATTTTATCCTAAAATTCTATCCAAATAGAATTCTAAACTAATTTTTTTATCTTATTAATTTTATTTAAATTTATTTAACGTGGCGCGACACTTGGCAAAAAGTTAGAATGGCAAGTGTCGCTATCTCGTGGCCTGATATTAGTTATATGATATTATACATCAATTTTGCTATTAAGGTTGAGAGCTAAGTGAAGGAGTTCTGTCTTTGATAAGTGCAATTACTAGATATATCAAGGATCACAATTATGGAGATAATTAGTTCATTCTATAGGGTCGTCAATGTTTGGTGCTAGATATAACAATTGATCTTTGGGCTAGTTAAATAGTCCAAAGCCTTATAGAATGGATCCTATGAGGTCACACACAAGAGTATTGGGTCAAACAAGTTAGAGACCCATTATTGGGCCTCATGAATTTATGACATGCCACATTGATTGTTGGGCTAGGATGGTTTGATGAGCTTAGAATGTTTTGGGCTTGACATGGATTTATTTAGAGATGTGATATATAAATATAATTCATGCCTAGGGTTGTATGACATAACAATTAACAGTTAATTGTGAACCAAGCAACAAACTCCCAAAACCCTAATTCTCTCTCTCTCTCTACTCGACCCTCTCTCTCTCCTCCCTGTCCATACAGCCCCCCCTCCTTGGGTGGCACGTGTGGTGGTTGTTTGGGTGGTTCGTGGTGTGCTCGTGACTCACATCTCCGTCAAAGGTTGATTGAAGTGTTTGATCACAACTAACTAGCATTAGTGGAGGTTTGATCCGTGCTCGTGGACTTAGTAGAGGAATCACACGTGGGGTTCTTATTCTCCTTATTGTTCTTGCTCGATCATACGTGGAATCACGCTACAAAGGTATTCATTCTAATTCTTTATGTGTTATTCATGATCTTGGGATTAGGTGCTATACGAATGTGATTCATGTTTCCGTAATACGTACCTATAAACTCCAACACTAAGCCTATTACAATAGTCGACCACCTTCTCGACAGCCAACCCTCCTTTAGCATTTATCTAACTATCAAAGAGTTTGCACACCTTAAAGATCCGCAAGCTTCCGCGATATGACAGCCAACAAGGATGTGATGAAATTGTCTCCCACAAGCTCTAAGAATATTAAATAAAGAAAAAGTTAGAAAGAAAGTGGAAAATCCTTAGATGTACAAGGTATGGGGGCCACGTATAAAAAATAAAAGGCATAGCTCTCGGCACTCTAAAATAGATGAGCCTAGCCCTCTGACTTCTCAAATATAAAAAGTAAGCACCCCCCTTGGTATTTCTTTTACAAAAGAAATGACAAAAGAATAGTTCTTTTGAAGTTGAAAATTAAAAAGAAAAGAATTATTCTTTCTTTTTTCAAAGCCAATATCTCGACAATTATCAACAAGTAAGATGGGCTCATTGTGTCAAAAAGATGGGCTCATTATGTCATTTGGGCCCAAGTATAGTTATTCATGCTTAGCTACAAGCTTGTACTTCGTAGAATTAAAATTAATACAGGGTATCAACTCTCTCTGCAAAGCCTAGCCGAATATCAAGACAAGCCATGCCCTGAGCAATATACACAGGGCTCAGTCTGAAGAAAATATTTCAAAAAGAAGAAAAGCTCTCAATTGTTTATTGTTTAGGCAAATCTTAGTAAGGTCATCTAGGAATTTGCTTAAGGGTTTAGGGGGTAATAACAATCAAGCCACAAATAAATACAATAACCAAGAGCAATAATAAAGCATTAAGTAAACAATTATATTGAAGAAGATTAAGTTTAGAGATACAATACTGAGAAAGGACAGGCTTCCTTGTTCAGCAAGGACACAGTCTCGAGAGAATAAGTAGAATAATCCGTTTATATTGATGTATGAGTGTGCGTACATGAGTATTATAATGTCTAATTATGCTATTTATACCTAGGAATAGCTAGGGTTACAAAGATAACAGAATATATTCAAACGAGGGAGATCTTCTTGATTTTATTCTCTTTTCCTTGTTCATCAGGTTTATTCTTGGCAAGTATCTTCTTAATTGATTTTCTGAGCTTCTTTGCTATACATGTATCAATCAGGCCGCTGCTTGCTTCTTGATGTATTTTTGAGTGTTTGGTTGTACCCTAGGTTTATTTGGTTGCTTGGTAACACGGGCCCAACAATTGCCCCTAATTTTTATGCTCAAGCATTGAGGATGAAAATTACCTAAAGGGAGCCGTTGGAGAATTTTCAAATTTTGGAAATTATCTCAACGGTTAACAAAAATAGGGAATGTGGTGACGGTTTTAAGGCAAGTGCTTTGATAACTGTGAAGGGCGGTTTATTTCTCTTGCTAAATTTATTGGGTTTGCAGGTTCGTATCAAATCAGTTTACTCTTTGTCTCAATTTTGACTTTTCTTTAGGTATTTTCTCTATCTTCTCTGTTCTTCTCTGTCTTTTTCATTTTTGCTTCCTTTGTGTTTTGCGATGGGTGACACTGTGAAAGTGGTGTTTGCTGGGGCTGATGAGGGTGTGACAAAGCCGACTCTTGTTGCACAAAACGTTTTCCCTACTAAGGATGTCTATCCTTCTCATATGACAAAGGAGGATGTTCAAAGAATCACCACTGTTGCGCAATTCCCTGATGGTGTGGTGGTGAAGATCCCATCTTCTAAGGAGAGGGCGGACTGGACTGCCCCTAGTTGGGTGTGTTTCTTTGAGTACCCTTTCGTAATTGGGCATACCTTTCCTTTTTCTTCTCTTGTTCGTCAATTTCTGTCTAAGGTTAGGGTTTTGCCCTGTCAGTTTTTGCCCCAAACTTGGAGAGTTTTGCGAATTCTTGATTTGCTGAGTGCGAAATTAGATATAGAGTTGGATGTAAGAGATTTGTGCTATCCTTACACAATTAGGACTAGTGGTAAAGGTCGGGTTGGGCTTCGTTTGAAGGATGGTGTTGATCCTTTGGTGACGGACTTGGAGAAAGCGTTTGATAAGAAGTGGTATCACAAGTTTTTCTTTGTGAGGATTGATTCATTGGGTGATGACAATGATTTCTTGATTGACACTGTTGAGGCCGAAGGTATTTATTTTCTTATTTTCTTTGTGTTGCTTTCCTTCTTTGTTGATTTGGGCTTATTTGCTTGATGGTTGCAGTGAGCAAGTTGAAGCAACGTTCTCAGTCTAAGTCCTTGATTGACAAATTGTACGAGTTGAGTGTGGACGAGAGATCCTTCAACGAATTGACGCAGCCTAAAGTGGTTGTTCAGATCGAGACTTTGGACGATTCTGACTCTAAACAAAAGGTTGCCCCTACTATGTCTCAAGGTATGTCTCCCTTCTTCGCGTTGGTTTTTGTTTCTGCTACATTTGTTGTTGTGCCTTGTTGAGACTGTACGGCTATTTGTCTGTTTTTGTACCTGTTGGATTTTTCTTGTACTTGTTGGATTCTTCTTGTACTTGTTGGATTTTTCTTGTACTTGTTGGATTTTCCTTATTCCTGTTGTATTTTTCTTGTACTTGTTGCTGGGATTGTATTGATGTTGTGTTGCAACTAGCTGAATTTGCCTTTACTTGTCTTGTTTTTTGTAGATACTTCTAGGTCACTAAGGTCCCATGATCTGCTTAGCTCTTCTTCCATCCTGGGTCGCATCAGATCGCGGGCTTCTTCCAAGGCTCCAGAAGATGTTCCGGCTAATGTGATTCCACTGAGGAGTGCCCCTCCTCCGCCTTCGCCTCGTACTAACCTTAAGAGGAAGTTGGAGATACCTGCTGATGTTGATGCTGCCAATTTCTCCTATGAATCTTTGGCTCCTCATGTGGGCACTTTGCTTTTCCTAGCCTAAAAGGAGCGCCAGTCTTCGCAGACCTTTGCTGACCTTTCTCAAGAGGCTGCTGCGCAGTCCTTCCAGGTATAGTATACTCCCAAAAAAAATCAACAAAACGGAACAACAGGCTATTTTATCTTTACTCTGTTGTGTGTTTGTGTAGAGTTTTCAATCATGCTTAGGCGTATTGAACAAGGTGTCAGAGTTCCCTCGGGTTTATGATGTCATGAAGAAGGAACGTGACGCCCTTGCTGACAAGTATAAGGCTGCCACTGATGCTCTGAAGGCTGAACGGACTAAGCACAAGGAGTGCTGAACGGGATGGGTTGAAGAGTACCTTGAAGGATGCTACAAATGACTCTCTTGATGCAGCTAGCTACTATTTTGGGAAGGCACGCTTGGAGATGATGGAGGATTATCAGCAAGGAAAGCATGAAGCGTGGGACTATGCTGCTGAGAAGGCTGCTTTTGAGAAGACTTTTCTTGAAGGGACTTCTGCTCCTGGCACATTGTTGCTGAGTTATGCTGATGAGGAAGTTAATTCTCCCATGAATGAGGATGCTAAATATGGCCCTGGAGATGGAAAGTCTGCTACTGAGAAGGAGGTCCCAGCTGACAACACTGGAGAGAATTAGTTTTTGTGGTGCTGTGTCACCTATTTGTCTTAAACAATATTTATTTTCTTTTGAAGTATGTTTTTTTTACTGCCTTAGTGCAGTTGGATGTTTTTCTTTTGTGCGACCTTGTTCCAGCTGGATGCTTTGTTTGTTTTGTTGCTTTATGCAACTAAGTAATTTCAGTACCTTGTTATGCTATGTGTGTTTTTTGTTAACTTGTGTTTATCATCGTATTACAGTTGTTTTTCAGTTGTATTATAGTTGTGATGCAATGTTGCTTACATGTTTTTGCTGTTGGGGCTTGCTTGTTCTGTAGGGAAGGGTGCTTGCAACGATGCTATGTCTCTCTGCCTTTTGCATAGCATTGTTGTCCTTGCAAAACAGAATAGGGTGAGGGGTGGCCGTGGGTTTCCCCAACGGGCCTCCGATGCTTAAGTTAGTACTCGTAGTGAAGTTAAACTGAATTGATTGAGTTTGAGTAAAGAAGAGTACCTTTCGTGCTGCATCTGGCTGTTGGAGAGTTTTTGCTTTTTTTGTTTTTCTCATTTTTTTTTTGTTTTTCCTGCTTTTCTTTTTTTTTTGTTGTTTTTTTGTAAAAACGAAAAGGGGTTGGGATAGTAACTGCGTACCTTTCTTCATTCCTCATAAATGATAAAGCTTTAAATGTGCTGCATTCCAGCTTCTCTGTACCTCTTTCCCTTCCGAGCTTCTAAGTCTGTATGCCCCACTGCCTACTACCTTGACGATCTCGTAGGGCCCTTCCTAGTTGGGTGCTAGCTTTCCTGCATTTGCTTCTCTTGTGTTCTTATAAACCTTTCTGAGGACCCAATCTCCTATCTTGAAGACTTTTGCTCTTACATTCTTGTTGAAGCTCCTTGCTACTTCTTGTTGGTAATCTGCCATTCTCATTCTTGCATCTTCTCTAAGTTCTTCTACAGTATCCAGATTGTGTATCAACTCGGCTTGATTTCTTTCTTCTGTCATCAACCCGTACCTTGCAGTAGGGACCTTTACTTATGTTGGAATTACTGCTTCACATCCATACACTAGTGAGAAAGGAGTGTGACCTATGGCGCCTTTTGGAGTTGTTCTATCTGCCCATAGTATGTTGGGTAGTTCATCTGCCCACTTCCCTTTAGCGCCTTCCAATCTCTTCTTCATGTTGTTGATTAGCACTTTGTTGCTCGACTCCGCTTGTCCGTTCGCTTATGGGTATCTTGGTGTAGATGTGATAAGAGAGATGTTCCATTCTTTGCAAAAGTTCGTTGTCTTATTGCTGATGAACTGGGACCCATTGTCAGTAATGAAATTTGCTGGTACTCTGAATCTGCTTAGTATATTCCTTTTGACAAATGAGATGATGTGCTTGTCTTTGATGTCCTTGTATGCTTCTGCTTCTATCCATTTTAAGAAGTAGTCTGTCATTGCCAAGAAGTAAACTCATTTCCCTGATGAGGGGGGTAGCTTTACTATATCCATTCCCCATTTCATGAATGGCCAAGGCGTTAGTGTTGGGTGTAGCTCTTCAGATGGCTTATGTGTTAAAGGTGCGTGCTTCTGGCATGATAAACATTTCCTGGGGAATTCTGCGGCGTCCTTCCTCATGTTAGGCCAATAGTATCCCATTCTGAGTGCCCTATTGGCGAGGTTTCTCCCTCCTGAATGATTTCCGCATTCTCCACTGTGCAGTGATTGCAATACCTGTTGTGCCTCTTCTTTTTCTAGGCATCGTAAGAATGGTCCTGCTGCTGACTTCTTGAAGAGTACATTGCTGATTAAGCAATACTTGGATGCCTTTAAGACAAGTGCTTGAGCTGCCACTTTTCCTGCCGGTGTTACTTTGTCTGTGAGGTAATCTTTAAGAGGCCTTGTCCAGCTGTCTTCTTTTTCTGTAAGGTTTGTTTGTATCTCATAGACGCTCATGGTCGAGTCTCTCTCTATGGCTGGTGATAACACATGTACTAGCGGTATAGCTCCAAACACATCAGGGTTGATGTTTGACCCTAAGTTTGCTAAAGCGTCTGCCTCAGTATTCAAGTTCCTGGGTACTTGTGCTATCTTGAATTCCTTAATGAGCCTATTTGTTACTTCCAGATATGCTATCATCTTTGTATCCTTTGCTGCATATTCCCCGTTGATCTGGTTTACGATGAGTAATGAATCAGATATTACCTCCAGATGTTATATCTTCGTGTCTTTCGCCAAAGTTAGTCCTGTGATCAATGCTTCGTACTCTGCTTCATTATTAGTTGCTTTGAAATTACACCTTACTGCCTGAGCGATCTTGTCTCCTTGCGGTGATGTTAGCACTACTCCTAGGCCTACACCTCGAATGTTTGCTGCACCATCTGTGTGGAGTTCCACTTCTGCATTGCCTTGGGTTCCTGCAAGGCCAGTACTTCCTTTTGCGCCTCTTTCTCCAGGGCTGGACTGAAGTCAGCTACGAAATCCGCTAAGGCTTGTGACTTAATTGCGGTTTTGGGCTCATATTGTATATCGTACCTGCTGAGATTTAAAGCCCATTTTTCCATTCTGCCTGACATTTCTGGTTTTCTCATGATGGCCTTGATGGGGTAGTTGATTCGTACTCGTATAGAGTGACTTTCAAAGTATGGGCGCAGTTTTATCGAAGTAGTGACTAAGGCTAGAATGATTTTCTCTAGAGAGGCGTATCTTGTTTCCGTACTGAGTAAGGTTTTGCTTACGTAGTAAATAGGAAATTGCTCTTTGTCTTCTTCCCTGGTGAGGACTGCACTGATTGTCCCTTCTGACACTGCGAGGTATAGCTGAAGTGGTTCTCCTTCTTTTGGCTTGGAGAGTATTAGAGGGTTGGCCAAGTACTCCTTCAGCTTCTAGAATGCCTCTTCGTGCTCTTGCTCCCATTTGAATTCTTTGTTTTTCTTCAGTACGTCGTAGAAGGCTTTGTTCTTGTCAAAAGATTTAGAGATGAATCTGTTCAATGCTGCTATCCTCCCTGTTAGAATTTGCACGTCCTTCTTCGATTTTGGTTGTTCTAAATCCAAAATGGCTTAAACCTGCTCTGGACTGGCTTCTATTCCTCTTTGAGTCACCATGTAGCCCAGGAATTTCCCCGACTTTACTCCGAATGTGCACTTCGTGGGGTTTAATTTCATGTCGTACTGCTTTGAGATGGCAAAGGCTTCCTTAAGATCCTTGACATGATCAACTACTTTCTTGGACTTGACTACCATGTCATCTATGTAGACTTCCATTGTGTTTCCGATTTTTTCTACGAACATCTTATTTACCAATCGTTGGTATGTTGCTCCTGCGTTCTTCAGTCCAAAAGGCATTACCTTGTAGCAATAGATCCCTTGGCTTGTAATGAAAGCTGTTTTCTCCTGGTCGTCCGTGTTCATGAGGATTTGGTTATAACCACTATAAGCATCCATGAAAGAGAGTAGCTCGTTCCCTGCTGTTGCATCTACAATGGCATCAATATGAGGAACGGGAATGGATCTTTTGGGCAGGCCTTGTTGATATCTGTGAAGTCGATATCAACAAGGCCTGCCCACTACCATGTTAGAAAGCCATTCTAGGTACTTTACTTCTCTGATCTTTCCTGTCTTTAGTAAGTTCTGGACCTCTTTATTGATAACTTTATTTCTTTCTGGTGCGAACTTTCTTCTTTTTTGCTTTACTGGTGCGTGCATTGGATCTACGTTCAGCTTATGGGTAATGATTTGGGTTCAGCTGGACTTCTGTTGCTTCTTGATCCTCTGCTATGCTGAGCTTCTCTTGGCCCAACTGACCCTCTGATTGCTATGCTGAACTCTTCTCTGTAGACGTTACTTTTAGGGCAATCTTGTAGCATTCTTTGGCTTCTTTAGGATCCCCTTTAATTTCTTGAATACCCCACCTTGTAGGGAACTTGATGACTTGATGATAAGTAGATGGGATAGCTTTCATTTCATGTATCCACGGTCTGCCCAGAATCATATTGTAGGATGAAAGAGTATCAATTACTAGGAACTTGACTTGTAGATTAATTCCCTTTGCATAGGTTGCCAATGTAATTTCTCCACTTGTCTTCTTAGTCTCTCCACTGAAACCCACTAGCACTGTTGACTTGTTGATAATATTCTTCTCGTCGATGTTCATATGTTTCAGGGTATCGAGCATAATGATGTTTGCTGAACTTCTGTTATCAACAAGGATTCACTTGATCATGCAATTTCCCACTAGGAGCGATATCACTAGGCAATCATGATGGCCTTCCACTGCATCACTTTCTTCAAACATGATTGGGATGTCTATCTTTGACCTTGCTTTCCTATCGGGCTGATCCATATGGCTTTCTTTGGCATGGCACTTTGCTACTGAATATGTTAACCCACACACCTCTGACCCTCCTGATATGAAGCAGATTGTCTTGACTATTGGAGGAGGAGGCGGGGGTCCACCTTGCTGGGACTCTTTCTCCTTTCCTGAGATTTTGGACCTGTTCGTCAGGAGCTCTTTGAGTTAGCCTTTCTTCAACAGGTATGCAACTTCCTTTCTGAGCGCGACACATTCATCACTTGTATGGCCAATATCTGAATGGAAATCACACCATCTTGACGGATCTTTCTTCTCTCCTGGCCTATCACTCTTCCTGGGCCACTGCACAGTATCTCCCATCTTGTTCAAGGTTCTTATTACACCTGCAGGGTTAACATTGAAACAATATTCATGCAATTTAGGTGGGAGTTCAGGATCTTCCCTCCAATCTGAGAATTCTTCTTCGACAGCATTGACCGATCCCTCATCATAGCGGGACCTCTGGTACGGCTTAAACCGATGGTCCCTCCTGGGAAAATTATTCCTTCTTGACGAGCGATCTGGCTCGGGGGTCTTTCTTGCGTACACATCTTCTTCAAATCTGACCTGAGCCATGGCCTTAGCTTGTACATCTTCGAAGGTTGCACAAGGATACTTTGTTAATTCCTTATATAGTTCGCTATGATCCAGCAGCCCCCTTCTGAATGCTTCAATTGTTGTGGGAGCATCACATTTATGTATCCCGATTTTCTCCCTGTTGAACCTGTTAAGATAATCCCTCAAGGATTATCCATGTCTCTGCACGACACGGTACAGATCTGAAGATTACTTCTCGATCTTTCTGTTGCTTGCGAACTTGATCTTGAATAGGTTTACCATTCCTGCAAAAGATCGAATAGTACCATTCTCTAAGTTAATAAACCAAGTTAAGGTTGGACCTGACAGGGTGGCTCCAAAGCCTTTGCACATTATAGCCTCCATGATGTCTCTAGGGATTGAGCTGGTCATCATCTTTGGCTTGTAGAAGGACACGTGCTCATCTGGGTCTGTTGTTCCATCGTACATGGCCATATTGGGTGTGTTAAACATCTTTGGCACTTCCACCATGGCGATCTCTTCTAAGAAGGGTGACTTTATGTGGCCGCCTGCCGCCTCTTCTTCCATGGGCTTTGGCACTCCAGGGATCTTTGCAATCTTGGCTTCAAACGCCTTGAGGTATTCATTGACTACCTTCTCTATCTTTCCCTCCTCAGTTCCTTCCTGCTTGCTTTTCTTGAATGTTCTTGCATCAATGAAATCTAAATCCAGGGGGTCTTCCCTGCTGTTAGAACCTTTTTCCCCGTTATTAGGGGTATGGAAAGTTCCAGACATATCAAGCTGCATGGCTATGCTTTCAGCACTCTTTCGGGTGTTAACAGTCTTAGATGCCACTGACTGTATTTGGCTAAGGAGGGCTTCATTTTGTCTGGTTAGGCTGGTAATCTTGGCTTCAGTTTGGACTTTCTGGGCTAACAATGTTTCTATTTGGCTTTTTTGCTGGTCTAGGGTTTAGCGGAATGCGTTCATTCCTTCATTGATTTCGGCTATGGTGAAGGGTGCTGGTTGTCCAGTCATGGTGATTGTCTTGGTTTTGATGGGTTTAGCAGGTTAATTGATTATCAGCCCCACGGTGGGCACCAAATTGTTTAGGCAAATCTTAGTAAGGTCATCTAGGAATTTGCTTAAGGGTTTAGGGGATAATAACAATCAAGCCACAAATAAATACAATAACCAAGAGCAATAATAAAGCATTAAGTAAACAATTATATCAAAGAAGTTTAAGTTTAGAGATACAATATTGAGAAAGGACAACATGATCCCGAGAGAATAAGTAGAATAATCCATTGATATTGATGTATGAGTGTGCGTACATGAGTCTTATAATGTCTAATTATGCTATTTATACCTAGGAATAGCTAGGGTTACAAAGATAACAGAATATATTCAAACGGGGGAGATCTTCTTGATTTTATTCTCTTTTCCTTGTTCATCAGGTTTATTCTTGGCAAGTATCTTCTTAATTGATTTTCTGATCTTCTTTGCTATACTTGTATCAATCAGGCCGCTGCTTGCTTCTTGATGTATTTTTGAGTGTTTGGCTGTACCCTAGGTTTATTGGGTTGCTTGGTAACACGGGCCCAACATTTATAAGCTGTCATTCCTCATCCGGCTTAGCTCTCGGATAAAATCTCAAAAACCGCATAGTCATCTCAATTAAAGTATTTATAACGCATTGCTTGGGGCTGGTTTTCACACTTGCAAGTCACTTGGGGCTCTTTTTAGCCCTCGGGAACACTAGGGGCTCGTTTTAGCCCTCGGGTACGCCTCAAAATCCACTCCGGCTTACATGACAACTTCTCTCATCTTCATTCCGCGTGATATCCGAACTTTGTGCGATCTCGTTCCCACATCACGCGTGGGGCTAAATGTTTGGGCCAAGTCCATTTTCCTAAGCCCATTGACCTGGAATTACGAAAATACCCCTTCATGATCCAGCCCATCATTAATCAGAGCAAAGTACGGATTTACCCCTAATCTGTTCAATTAAGTACAACTTCTGTCACCTGAAAGTACATCTATAAATAGCTCTCCAATCATTAATGATGGTAACTCTTTTTTAATTCTCTCTCCTTCTCTCTCTAATTTCTCTCTCTAAAGTACTCTCTCTCTCTCTCTCTACTTTCTTTCTCTAGAAAGTACACTCACTGACTTAAGCATCGGAGGGGGTTTCCGGGTCACACCCCCGGGGCAGTTAACCTTCTCTCTTTTGGAGGCCTAGCTCTCGGACAGCAAGGCGGAGCCAAAGGACGTTTGGACAATTATTGGACTTAGCCTTAGGACATTTTGATATTATTACCCTAACCCCGAGGAGTATTTTGTTTCCAGAAACATTAACCACTACTATTTGGTATGAGTCAATCACAATTCAATGAATACCTTATTTTATAAATCCTACATCTACATCTTCAATAAAATAAATTACAATAATTATCAAACGGCTATATATCACCTGAAACATTGTACAAAGATCAAAACACCAGTGTCAATGCTATAAACATCGTATACTATTGCTTACTCAGGTTAGTCATGTACTATATATACTCATAGAATCACGTTAATAAAATTAAATAATATACTTAACAACGTTAGTAAAGACTACGGGACTGTTTGTCATTGGGGCCCTTTGTGCCTTAGCACACCTCACGCCTTTTAATACAGGATTGTTTCTGACAATGCGAAAAGACTACAGTATTTGATGAACTCCTAACATGTTCATAATCTAGAATTTTGTTTCAGACCATGTACCTTGTGTGTTTTGTGACCCATTTGTTGCACACTCATGGTTAAAATTAGGAAAATTTGAATTTTGATACCTCGAATATGGGGCTAATTGAATTTTCGTACTCGTTTAAAATTTTTTTTTTATTCTGGTACCCATCAAAGTGTAAATTTATAGGTTTTGGTACGTCCGTTCATGTTCCGTTAAGTTTTCCGTTAGTGGGATCCATTATCTAATTATTTTATAATTTAAATTATATATAAAAAAAAAAACTTTTTTAAATTTAAAAAATTAAAAAATAACTTAAAAAATAAAAATAAAAACCACCAGCCACTGCCAGTACTGTCACGCTTCCCTCCTTATACCGGCCAACGGCGACCACCAAGCTACAACAGCCTGCCGCCGCGGCCAGGTACGAAGCCCAGCCACAGCAGCTGCCATCGAGACCAGGCACGAAGCCCAGCCACAGCAGCTGCCGCCGTGGCCAGGCACGAAGCCGATCCACAGCAGCCTACCGCCGCGGCCACCTTTCACCACAAACGAACCACCTTTATCAACAAACGAACCACCGACTCCAAACGAGTCGTCGACCACCACCAAACGAACCACCTTTCACCACAAAACGAACCACCTTTCACCATACGAACCATCACAAACAAACCAACACAAATAAACCGTCTTTCACCACAAACGAACCACCAACTACAAACGAGCCGACGACCACCACCGTGAACGCCAAAGCCACCACGACCACCAGCCAAAGTTATTGTATGATTTGAGGAGAGAGATAAGAAATTGAACCCTACAACCCTAAAAATTGATTTGGGGGAAAGGGGGAAGAGATGTGATGTCAGGGGTAGCCAAGAGTGGGAAAGAGAAGGGAAATCGGCAGGGGGAAAGGGAGGGGGTGAAGTCGCCGGCACCAGGGAACATTTGGACAACGGCACGGGGAGGGGGAAAGGTGACGGGGAGGGGGGAGGGGTGTCATTGGCTGGATTTTTTTTTTATTTAAATAAATTATTAATTAATTGGATAATGGGCCCACTAACGGAAAACTTAACAGAATGAAGACGGAGGTACTAAAAGCTACAGTTATGTGTTTTTGAAGGTACCAATGTAAAAATAAATTTTAAATGGATGCGAAAATTAAATTAGCCCCATATTTGAGGTACCAAAATCCAAATTTTCCTTAAAATTATGCTTTGCCGTAGAAATTGCAAAGACTGATGCTTATGCACCTTCCTGTCTAACTAGTAGAGATACTGTAAAGATCAGACACGCTTTGCAGCTTCCAATACAGTTGCGAATACATGAAATGTGCACAAATTGGCACCCTCGGTGCCCCTAATGTATTTAAGCTTAGTTAGCTCATTTACAAAACTATGTCGTATCTCCAAGAGAAACCTATGTTCAGCTGGAAAGCTGAACTATTACATGGTCACTGGATCAATAGGATCCTGCACAACATTTGCGCATTGCGCAGCCACAATAAAGATTTCCTAGATAAACTAATGGCAGTTTTTGAGCCTGTTATACATTAACAAAACATAAAACTCATGCAAAGTACAATGACAGCAGCAGGAAGATCAAGAACTGCCTTCAGATATCCCCGAAGAACCAGCAATATCTTCAATTCTCATATTAATTGCCATTTCTTCGACCAGCTTTCCCTTGTCAGCTGACTCATTAACAGCCTTATCCAATCTTTTTAACCATCCATCATAGTCAACTGGATATGGAGTCCCACATAGGGTGTCTACGTAATCAGCAAACGCCTTCAGAATAGCAGAAACTTCACCAAGGTGCCTCTGAATGTGTCTCTTTGCCCAGCTCCTCTGCCTCCATTGCAGAGCAGATTCTATTGAATCTTGTTGTTGCATATTTCCTCCACACAAGAAGTACAGTAAATAAACAAGGCTCTCCACATCAGATGAAGGGCAAAGTTTCCCATGCTGAAGAGTATGGGATGACGAAAAAAATAAGTTCATTGCAGGGCCATCTCTTTCCTCCAAAACAGCCCGTCCCCATGATACTGGGACGTAAAAGAAGCTACTGCTTGAGCCCTGAGCATCACTAACACGTACCACATTTTCCGGACAAATGTCTCCATGTTGAACATTGGCCATCTTTGCGCTTCTCAAGGCTCCTAAACAATCTCTGCAGCAACGGATCACCTCCTCGCAGGAAAATGGCCCATCTTGAGAAACAATGGACGAAACAGGCTCGCCAATGGGAAAAATCACAAGAACCGGCGTTCCACACAATGGATGACCACATTTCTCATTTGGGTTTTTTTTCTTACAACTACCCGGATGCAACATTTTTCCAGAGGCCACAATTTCAGGCAAATATTTGCTCGAAATTCTGGCCTGCCTCAAGACATTTAGAACTTTGGTTTGCCTTTGTACTTGATACCATAAACTCATATCTTCCCATGATGGTTCTAGTCTAGATGGATGAGCACCCACGTATAAAGTCAACAACTGCGTGGAATTTTCAAGTGATATAGCACTATAGCAAAAGGATTTTTCATCAAACAATGGCTCGTGGATTTTGAAACTCTTTTGACCTTGCTGCTGATCTTCAACATGTATTATGTCACCCTCTTGTAGCATCAGGTGTGATGCTTGATGCATAATTGCTGGATTAACTTCATGCTCAAGCTCTACAATTTCTCTTTCTCCTTGTGCATAGTCATGAGAGGGATGCTTACCGGTTTCAGTCTCCAAGAGATGACACTCAATTCTTCTTTTCTGAAGTCGGAGGCTGTGATCTGATGCTAGTGAGGCTATTGATTTTCTTGGTGAACCACCAAATTGGACAATAGAGTAGAAAGTTGCCAAGAGAAGTTGCAGAGTCCCCAAGTCGCCCCAGTTGGCATTTCCTAGTTTATTCCATATTCTGTCCACTGTAGAAACACTAACCTCTGAATGAGTCTTCATCCATTCCGCCACTGCCTGATATGGATTATCCACATTCAGTTCAAGATGACGAACATCACCAGTTAGCTTCACCACTGCTCCAAACTTAGAATCCATAACCAGAATGTAAACAGAATTATCAATAAACTCACAACGTTTGCTTAGCCTCCTTGAAATAAGTATATGAAAACCGTAGAAAAGGGCTTCACTTAGTGCATTCAGTGAGATACCCAATTTATTTCCCAGCATTATATCAGGTTTGAATAATGATAACTGAACCACTTGGTCCCAATGGATATTTACATCATTTCCGTCTCTTGCAATTAAAGCTGCACCACAAAGCTCTGCAACTTTCCCCCTTGATATCGCTTTATCTAGAGAATAGAACCTTGATCGAGGATGACGAGCACAAGACACAACAAATGGTGAAGGGGAACTTTTATGCCAAAAGGTACGCCATAATCCATCAACCATGGTGTGGAGGAAATCTTCCAGAGCAAAAAATTCCTCTTCTTTTAAATCACTAGAGCAGTACAAAGAAGCTGGCATTCGAAAAAGTTGCTGAAAAAATGTTCCCTCTAAAGCATAGTCAAGCTGACGGAGTTCATCAATCTGGAAAGGATAGTCAAATGAATATTCATGGTTGGAATCTGTAAGAGAATTTTCCAAAATCCAATCTTCTAGGTTCTGAATAAAAAGTTCGGAGTCAACTAAGTTTCTTGCGCAGTCTTTGAGTGCTTTGTAGGCTCTTTTGGAGATAGGAGCTAACTTGTTAAGAGATGCCAAGCCAGAAGAACCCTTACAGACCCCTGCTGAAAGTCATTAGCAATGCATATTGGAGATTAGGTAGTAGTTATAGTTAAAAGGACGGATAATTTTTGAAGTCTTTATTGATGCAGGGTAGGAGAACATGAAATTACCAGTTTTTGGCTTTCTAAAACTTTCGTCAAAAGTTTGTGCCGAGTACAGGTCCAGATCATTATGATGAAACCCTGAGGCATGTCACCTATTTAGAAACCAAAAATGAAATATATAATTGTTGAAAGATAAACGTAACTTTGCTACTGACCAGTGTTGGATTTCCTGAAACTTTCATCCACACCGTGTCCAGGCGAAGAGTCATTTTCTCCAAATACTGCAAGATGCCCACCATAAGTCCATAAGATTGTGCAATATGCCATTTATGAATGTTTTCACCATATACAATCTTTATAACCATACTAAGCAATATATATAAACCAGAAATTGCAAAAATAATCAACACAGAGTCACATACATCATCATGATAGCACCAAGAGGTGCCACTTGAATGATTAAACTATGTACTGTATCTTTTATAGCATTGCCGCATTGGCTACAACCAGAAGCAAACTATATATGTTCTAAATGAGGCTCCTATCAACTCCATATAATATCAATGGGAAGAACCTGCAAACCTCAGATAAAAGTCCATTTAAAGTTTGCAACAACTGGTAGATGCTAAAGCACGAGTCTTTTGTGGAAAATGTATATGGTTTTTGTACTAAGAGAAATAATTTTATTCTTGACACTACTGGAGTAGTCATCTTTGCAATTAACATTAAACGTCTTGTTTAGTAGAGAGGCATTGTATGGAAAGAAATACATGATGGTAATATTCACAAATAAATAAATAAATTGAATATGGCATGCAAGCCAACATGAGCAACATTAAAAATAATACGAACCAGATGTAGATTTTCTGAAACTGCCAGAAAGACTTTGCCCAGTGGATGAGTCAATATCATTCTGTTGAATGCCTGAGTGATGTTAATCATAGAAATCATACATTTAAAATGACTTTATGAAGGAGCATAAAGAAAGCATAGTGCAGAAAAATACAGCTACAGCCTACAACTGATGGAAGCTCATTGAATAGATTTCCTATAGTTTTAGAAATATGATACAAGACAATAGGAGAGCCATCCCCAAAAGCTATCTCAAGTGGAGGAGAACCCATTGTAATATATAAACCCCACATCAGCCCCCTATATGACCGATGTGGGACTCAAGTCCCATACCTTGCAATGGACAGTCCTATAACAAAATATGTGCTTGTGAGGTTGCTAAGTATGTTGCAGAATGTGAGGGGAACAGACTTAGTGGTTTAGTTTGTACAATAAGCTAAATGTGGATATGTGGGATTATGCTTCCCTTGTTATAGAGCTTATAGCTATGTTTGTTTTGCCTATATAAAGATTTTTATAGTAGTTAGTTTTAAATGGAATAAATGGAGAATGGTTCATATTTTATGCTCTTCTCTTCTCTTCCCTTCTCTTATGTTTTTAGTCAAAAATATATGTAAACATTGTAAAGACGAGACGGCATAGGCACACTTTATAACCATAAGCACACATTGAGCAAAGCTATAATGGTCTCAGTTTTGGCCCATTTTTAGCTAAACTGTAGCCGAAACTTTATTATTTTTACCAATATGTCGCTGAAGATCTATTTTTATTATCATAAGTTGCCTGCTAGGTAATATTACCGAAGTTGTCACTTACCTCAATTTTTTTTTTTCTGCCTACTTTGTCATTTGAGCGATAGAGTGATACAGCAAACAGAAGCTACTAGTACATTAAATCAGTGACTAATATGGTAACATCTAAGGCCAAATTGATAGGCCTATGTGAACCAATCATTTTAGGTGCATAAAATTTAGATAGTGAATATTGTAGATCACAGCTTTCATCATGTACAACTACTATAGTACTACTGATAAAATGTAACATCAATCTTTATGTGTGTTTGTACCACCTGGTTCTACTAAATGCAACAACTCGAAAATCTATATAAACAAAATCCAATATCGATATATATCCACTCACACCAATGTAGCTCCTAAGGCTTTCGAATCATTAACCATCAGTCTAGGTCTCTAGGATGAACCAATTCTCACATCCTCTGTCCCAAAGTTACAGCTTACAGGCTGTGCTCAATTTTAGGATGTCTCAGTATGACAAGGCACCTTCTGTTCTTAGTATGTAAAAATTTGAATTCCCTCATATACACTTACCCAAGAATTCGAAAACAAGACTACATTGGTATGGAGAAAATGTAAGAAATTTGTAACAGTGAAAGATAATTATGACCTCAGATCAAAAGTGACCTATTACCGAGGGACAGAGGCTGAAGAGTAAAGGTATACTTTAAAGTTTACATGTATCAATTTCAGTCACAATGACATTCTCCCAAAGGGTGAAAATGATGTTATATTATCACAACTCATGGAGTCATGGACTCATGGGAAAAAGTAACGGAAAAATTGTATAATATCTTACTCCTCATACTAGAGGATGCCAAACTACCTTAGGTAAGGTTTTTGGGGATGTCACGTATGCCACCTTAGCTTTTGGATCAAATTTTATCTACATTACTACCATTTAAGGCTTGTGAAGAGTAGTGGTTAGTTAGCCACGTCAGTATTCATTTGTTTGTTACTTACTTTGTTATTACAGCTGGCTTAGTAGTTAGTTAGGTGGGCCACAATTTGTTATAAATATAGCTGACCCCTGTATTGTACACTTTACTGATTCATTAATAAAAATTCCCTTTCTTAAACTTTCTCTCTCTAAATTTCTTCTCTCTTAATCTCTTCTTCTTCGATTACTTAGACTCAAGAACAGCAAAGTTAACATGGTATCAGAGCCGCGAATCTACTTGATTTGGGCGTAAAAAATCTTCATCAGTTTGTAAGTTTTCTGGAGATTTATCGAATTACATATGTTTTTGAAGATTTTTTGATTGATTGATTCTGGAAATTAGTCACAAATTCCGCTTGATTTTCTGGATTATTTGGTTGATTTCTGGGTTGAATCTGTTTGAAGTAGTTGAATTCTTGAAATCTTGGATGATTATATTGTTGAATTGATTAGAGTTGTTCTAGAGGAATTTGATTGATTGTGTAGAAATCAGTTGAAATTCGTTGAAATCTTTGATATATTGTCGAAATTTGTTGAGTTTTTTGGGTGATATTTGATTGAATATGGCTGGGTTTGAGCAAAGTCAGAATCAAGATCCTACTCAGGATCCTACATCCCCCTATTACATACATCCAAGTGATAATCTGAAAATGGCTTCAGTTCCAATCAAATTTGATGGAACAGGTTTCAGTGATTGGAAAAGATCGATGATGCTAGGTTTATCTGCTAAAAACAAACTAGGGTTTGTTGATGGTTCTATTTCTATGCCTAGTTCTGTTGATGCATCTTTCAGTGCTTGGAAAAGATGTAATGATCTTGTTATAAGTTGGATTTTAAGTGCTCTTGAGCCTGTGTTAGCAAGAAGTGTTTTGTACTTTACAACAGCAAGAGATATTTGGCAAAATTTGGAGGAAAGATATGCTCAGTATTCAGGGCCACAGTTATTTGCTTTACAGCAGCAACTAGCAGATTTACAGCAAGGAACAACAAGTGTAGCTAAGTTTTTCACTAAGATGAAAATGTTGTGGGATGAATTGGATGCTGTAAATCCATTTCCTGTATGTTCTTCTGGTGGTTGTACATGCAATCTTAATCAGAAGTTGGCTACACAAAGGGATAATCAAAGGTTAATCCAGTTCTTGATGAAGTTGAATGAGAATTTTGGTATGGTTAGAGGAAATATCTTGATGATGCAGCCTTTGGTAGCAGTTACACATGCTTATAGACTTTTGGTGCAAGAAGAGAGGCATAAGTCAGTGATTGGTGATATGCAGACCACAAGTGAGTCTTATGCTTTTGCAGCAGATCGAAGGAGTTCATATGACAACAAGGGTTATAAAGGACAGTATCAGAATTATAATCAGAACACAAGGATGAATTATAGTGAGAGAGGCAGAGGAAGGTCTAGTATGGCTTATGATAACAGAAGGTCTCAGTTCTTTTGTGAACACTGCAAAATACCAGGACACACCATTGAAAGGTGTTTCAAAGTCCATGGTTATCCTCAAGATTTCAGAAGCAGTAATAAGGGTAAAAATACAGGCAACAAAAGATTTGCTAATTTTGCTCAGATGGAAGAAGAAGGTTCAGCTTCAGATATGGTTTCTGTTCCCAGAGATCAGTATAATCAATTCATGGAGTTCTCTGATAGGGCATCTCAACAAGCTAGTGTACAGTCTGATTCATAGATTTCTGGTTATACAAAGGATACAGTGAACAACAACATCAATGGTTCTGCTATCATAGCAGGTAAAATATGTTTATTCTCGGCATTTTGTTGTGATTGGATCATTGATAGTGGAGCTACAGATCACATGACTTGTGATCTGAAATATTTTACAACTTATGAAGAAGTTTCACCTGAAGATCATTATATCACTATTCCAGATGGGAGCAAAGTTTCTATGACACATATGGGTTCAGTAGATTTGAATGGTGTCAAGTTGAATTATGTTTTATATGTGCCAGAGTTTAAGTTTAACCTGGTTTCAATTCCAAAATTATGTAGTGATCTAGGTTGTGATGTGGTTTTTACAACTAATGGATGTTTTGTTCAGGATCATTCAATGAGAATGCATCTTGGTGATTTGAAGAATGGGTTATACTATACACCAGCTAGGGCTTCGGAACAGGACAGTTTCCTTTCCAGATTTGAAGGTGCTATGGTTGCAAATGTTGCTTCCTCCTCTTCCTCACATTCTTCCACTAATTCAGCTGACAAAGCTAAGCTTCTTCACCTTAGGATGGGTCATTTACCTTTTTCACAACTTAAACTTGTTGATTCTAGCATTAATATCTCAGATTCTTCTCAATCTTTCTTATCAATCTTTCTCTCAAGTATGTCCTATGGCTAAACAGCATAGATTGTCTTTTCCTACTAGTGCTGTTAAAACTTCTAAATCTTTTCAGCTCTTGCATATAGATATATGGGGGCCTCATAGAATTTCTACTTACAATAATTGTTCAATTTTCTTGACTATTGTTGATGATTACTCTAGATGTACTTGGATTCATTTGTTAAAACATAAATCAGATGTTGTTTCTGTTCTCAATTCCTTCCTTTCCTTTATTGAAAATCAGTATAATACCTCTGTGCAATGCATAAGAACTGTGCAATGCATAAGAACTGATAATGCTCTTGAGTTATGTGAAGGAGAAGCTAAGAAACTTTATCTAAGGAAGGGTATTTTGCATCAAACTAGTTGTGTTGATACACCTCAACAGAATGGGGTAGTTGAGAGAAAACATAAACACCTACTTGAAACAGCTAGATCCCTATTCTTTCAATCTGATGTTCCAGCACAGTTTTGGGGAGAGTGTGTCTTATGTACTGCTTATGTCATAAATAGAATGCCCCTACAGTGTTTAGGAAACATTTTACCTTATGAAAAGATACACAATACTAAGCCTAATATTTCACACCTAAGGGTGTTTGGATGCCTTTGTTTTGTCTCTACACAAAAGCAAGGTAGAAGTAAGTTTGATACTAGGGCAGAACCACATACTTTTTTGGGATACTCTACAACTCAAAAAGGGTATAAGGTCATGAATATCTCAACTAAGGTTGTACAAGTTTCTAGAGATGTAGTATTCTATGAGAGACATTTTCCATACCACATTAATCCTTCATCTACTTCATCTAAATCTTCTTCTTTCTCTATTTTTCTTCCTTTTGAAACCTTACCTGATCACATTATCTCTGTTTTCAATTTTTCTGATTCTCAAACTTCTCAAAACACACAAAATTCACAACATTCTCTGAATTCTCCCAATTCACAAACTTCTCAAAATTCTCAACTTTCTATCCCAAATATTCATGTTCCCAATACTGTCTTTGTTCCTAAAGTTAGAAAGTCTTCAAGATCATCCAAACCACCATCTTGGATGAGTAAATATGTTTGCAGTTTGGCTGTTACTGAACCTACAGAACATTGGTGTAATTTTGTTGCATATGAGAAAGTCAGTTCACATCATAAGACTCTTGTTGCTGAGTATGAGTTTGTTAGGGAACCAGAGTCTTATACAAAAGCATCTAAGTCACCACAGTGGGTGGAAGCCATGAACAAGGAGTTGAAAAACTTGGTGATAATAACACTTGGGATGTTGTTCAGCCCAGTTGGAAAAAAGGCCATAGGATGTAAATGGGTATTCAAGTTGAAAAGAAAAGCAGATGGAAGTACAGAAAGGTTCATTAGTGGCAAAAGGTTATACACAGAAGTATGGGATAGACTTCTTTGAAACCTTTTCTCCTGTTGTTAAAATGGCAACAGTCAGGTGTTTGCTTTCTTTGGCAGCTTGTAAAAATTGGAAAGTCTTCCAATTAGATGTTAACAATGCTTTTTTGCATGGAAACCTTCATGAGGAGGTATACATGAAAGTTCCAAAAGGTTTTAGTGCTCCAAAGAATGTTGTATGCAGACTTAAGAAGTCACTATATGGGTTAAAACAGGCTTCAAGGCAGTGGTTTGCAAGGTTAGTGCAAGAATTGAAGGTTCAAGGTTTTGTTCAATCAAAAAATGATTATTCACTCTTTATCAGAAATTCTGAGGAGAAGTTGACAATAGTGATTGTATATGTGGATGACATTCTGGTGACTGGTTCAGATGAAGTTAGTATACAAGCTTTGAAGGAACACTTACATAGAGTGTTCAGCATTAAGGATCTGGGTGAAGTCAGTTATTTTTTGGGGCTAGAGGTCTCAAGGTCACCTGAGGGTTTTGTTATGACACAGAAAAAATTTACAAAAGAATTGCTTCAGAGTTCTGGTTTTGATCTGACAAAGTATGCTGTAAATCCATTGCCAATCAATCTGAAGCTTACTGCAGAAGATGGTGATCCTGTTTCAGATCCTTCTTTCTATAGGTGTCTGGTAGGAAAACAAATTTCCTCACAAACACCACGCCAGATTTGTCCTTTACAGTACAAGCTTTAAGTCAGTTTCTGCATGATCCTAGGACATCTCATATGGCAGCTTTGCATCATACTTTGAGGTATGTGGCTGGGACAGCAGGACAAGGTATTATTCTAAGGGCTGCAGATAAGCTAAAGCTACAAGCTTTTTCGGATTCTGACTGGGGTGCATGTGCAGACTCCAGAAGATCAATAACAGGCTGGTTGATGATGTTTGGGAATTCCCCAATTTCCTGGAAATCAAAGAAACAGGCAATTGTTTCTAAGAGTTCTTCAGAAGCTGAGTATAGAGCCATGTCAAGTGCAGCTTCTGAGATAACTTGGTTGGTGAGGCTTCTAGAAGAAATTGGAGTTCAAGGTCTCAAACCTGTTGCTCTCAAATGTGACAACCAATCAGCTATCTATATTGCTAAGAATTCTGTCTTTCATGACAGAACAAAGCATATAGAAATTGATTGTCACTTTACAAGGGATAAAGTGATGGAAGGCTTAATTGCTTTGTGTTCTCTGCCCACAAAAGAACAACTTGTTGATTTGTTTACCAAAGTTCTTCCTTCAGCACAATTTAATGAATTGCTTTCCAAGCTGGGAATGTTGCATCCAGATTCCAGCTTGAGGGGGGGTGTGAAGAGTAGTGGTTGGTTAGCCACGTCAGCATTCATTTGTTTGTTACTTTGTTATTACAGCTGGCTTAGTAGTTAGTTAGGTGGGCCACAATTTGTTATAAATATAGCTGACCCCTGTATTGTACACTTTACTGATTCATTAATAAAAATTCCCTTTTTTAAACTTTCTCTCTCTAAATTTCTTCTCTCTTAATCTCTTCTTCTTCGATTACTTACACTCAAAAACAGCAAAGTTAACAAGGCTCTCTAACCTCAAATCGAGGGTGAATACTGAACATTAACCTTGAACGTGAGGCGGTTACTGGCCTTACTGCCCCCTAAAATGCCAGAATGCAGGCCAAACTCACAAGATCATCATCCAACACAAATTCATGCCAATTTTCAAATCCAGGGTTCTCAAACCAATATCATCAAACTCTACAAAAACTACTCTCTATCAAATAGATGCGATATCCTTAATTTTCCTCACCTTAAGGCTGTGCCTCAAAACACACAAAGCCTTAAACCCTTACTACATTGAAACAAAATTCAACACAATGCTCATAAGGTTACACAAAAAGAATCATGTAAATTACATTTCTGCTAGTTTTCTGTAATTCAGTGCTCCATAAAATGCTTAACTGACAATAAACACTGAAACAATCTTACCACTTGGATTTTAGTCAAACAAATGATATAATTTATACTTAGAATGAGCAAATATCAAACTCACCTAATCTCATTGCTTATTTCCAACAAAATTAGCTTCAAAGAGGAGGGATAACAGCAACTCTAATGCCACAAATCCCTGCATTGTATAACAAAATTTCCCATGTCAGAATTTCTTATTTCAACCTGGGATCAAATCTCGTCTACATTATTAACACGTCACAGAACCTTATCACATTAAATCTATTCCTAAAACATAAAATTAGGAAAGAAAACTTACTATAAATTGCAGCTTTCGATTTGGATATTAGAACCACGAGCATCTAAATGCATGAAAAATGTAAGGTATATATGAAAAATTAATATTACCCTTAACTCAAAATCAACCAGAAAATGCTATTTCCCAATTAAAATCTAAGAAAACCCACAATTTTTTTTATGGGTTTTCAACTTATTTTTGCAGTTTTATAGTTTTTTTTTTTTTTTTTTTTTTTCTTGGATTTTTCAAGTGAAGTAACTCAGTGTGGAAAAAAAGGCGGAATTTTGAGAATTCCTAAAACCCAGAAAAAATGAATAATTAAAGAAGTAAAAAACAAGAACTCACATGTAAGATACTACTTATTTCAACACCACTATGACAGACATCTCGTGCTCTTCAAAAAAGGAATTGTTGATTAAATTAAAAAAAAATAAAAAAATAAAACACATACTAACATATTGTATTTTCTTGATTTTTTCAAGGAAAAAATAGAAAAAAAAAATTAAAAATAGAATCAATATAACGAGAAAATAAAAGCTGTTGTGCCATACTAAAAGCTGAAAGTGGTCGGTTCCAGCAAAGCATTGACTGTAGGACCCACTGAAAATGATTTGACTTTACTCTTCTTTTCTGGTTGATTTTGGCGCGTAATTTTCACGCTAACATAGTTTTGTATTTTATCTGTGTTTTAATAGGCTAGAGATGCACGAGTTTTAAATGGTTTAACAAAATACTCCTGTTGTCTCCAAAAGTTCGATTTTTTTGGCCTAATTTTAATCCTAAAATGATTGATCCATTTGCATTAAAATACCCATTAATTTACAACAATATTTATGCAAAATTAGCTTTTTTATGCTCCCTCCATCCCGGAAAGAACGGCCCATTTGGCCAAATTTTAGTCCCAAAAAAAAAGACCCATTAGCATTAAAATACCGACCAATTTGCAACAATATTTGTGCAAAATTAGCTTTCCCATATAAAATTTTGTTTTTTCATATACTTTTATTACTATCTCTCTTTACTTTTTTATAAACCTCATTTAAATTTATCTTTCCAATATACTTTTACTTCTTTTATTTAACTTTATTAATACCCGCGAAATCAACCCAATAAGGTTGTTCTTTCGGGGATAGAGGGAGTATAAAATTTTGTTTTTTCATGTATTTTTAATACTTCCTCTCTTTAGTTTTTTACAAAACCCAAGTAAATTTATCTTTCCAATATACTTTTACTTCTAACCCGCGAAATCAACCCAAAAGTGTCGTTCTTTCAGGGACGAAGGGAGTAAGATGTTAGTGGGATAGATAAGGTTACTCCATATTATTTCATTGTAAAGTAAGGTGGTGTGAGAGGGAGTAGGGATTATTGGAGGAGCTAGTGAGAAATAATAAAGTAATAAAGAGTGGGGACATTAGTGTTTTAAGATGTATTATTAAATTGTAAGAGATTTTCAAAAATGGGACTCTAACTTATAAAAAAACAGACGAAAATAGTAACTCTAGCATATAAAAAAACGAATGGGGTACAATTTGACCGGCACATAGTTTTATATAATTAAACTAGGTTAGGTCCCGTGCCATGCACGGTAATTTTCAATAACTATTTTTAAATGAATATTATATTAAATGTTTGACTTTCATATGTTATATTCATATCAGTTAAATGCTGAAAAACAAAAAAAAATGGTAGGAAAAAAATCACACTAAGAATGTTAAATACGGGTCTAGGCCACACCCGTCACGGGAGAGTGCAAGTCCACCACTTTACAAGACCGAGGAGGTTCCACCTCAAAACCATATGACAATGAGGGGAGTAGCCCCTTAGCCTTATATTGTGATGGTAACTCTTGAATTCTTTCAATGTGGGATTCCATTACCACTACACTCCCCCTTTTTAGTGTTTTAGAGTGGAACAAGAGAATGCTCACATGTGGGTTATTCCTAAACTCAACACTCCCCCTCACATGTGAGCTGTCCATAATTTTTGGCCCAGTATAGTTTAGTCATCAAGGCCCCAATCGTGAGATCGTGGGTCTGACTCTGATACCATGTTAAATACGGGTCTGGGCCGCACCCGTCACGGGAGAGTGCAAGTCCACTACTTTACAAGACCGAGGAGGTTCCACCTCAAAACCATATGGCAATGAGCTAGGGGAGTATCCCCTTAGCCTTATATTTGTGGTGGTAACTCTTGAATTCTTTCAATGTGTGATTCTATTACCACTACACTCCCCCTTTTTATTGTTTTAGTGTGGGACAAGAGAATGCTCACATGTAGGTTATTCATGGGCTCAACAAAGAATAATCAACATGTGTCGTTCTTGGCAAGTATTATTAAAGTGTCCATAGTTAATTATAGGTTATTAATTATTTAAAATTTTAATCATAAATTATTCAAGGAAATAACAAAAGTATCCTTTCTTGAATTGATATTCACATTTCATTGTTTAAATTTGTAGCTTTGAAATTTTGAAAAATAAATAAATTCAAGAAAAAATTATATATGATCTTGTTATAATAATTTTAGTACATTTTTTTTAACCCAACGTAGTACATTTCTTTTAAAAAAAAAATGTTAATTATTTTTTATTTTATTACTTAAGTTTACAATTGTTAATATGTTTTTTTTTTGGAAGGATATGATACATCAAATCTTCTATTACACACCATAAGATATTATTACAGTATTATATACGTAAAGATTTGTTTCTTAAATATAATTTTTTTTTTTTTTTTTTAAAAAAAAAATAAAAAAAAAAAAAAAAAAAAAACTAAGGACACACCAGGAGATGACACGTGTCATTGGTGGTGTGTCTTATAGTATATAGTTATTGATGATTGAATTAAACAAAATACAAAGTAGTCGTAAGAGGTAAGTGGGGTAGTTAGAGTATTAAGGAATTGTAAAAGAAAAATAGTTGGGTTAATAACTTATTGAAAAGTAATAAATGTGATAGAATGGAAATAATAATAATAAAAAATAGTAGTGTGGTTGGGTGGGAACCAAGAAAAGAAATATATAATATTATATTGAAAATATATACTTCCTCCGTTACTTTATAATTGCAACACACATTCATCATGGTATTTAAGATTATTGGATATCACATGATATAATACACTTAAACTGGAGTTAAGAAGTTGTTAGGAGTATAATCAAGTGTACCATGAACTTTAAATAAAGGTAACAAAGCAATAAAAATTTTCCTTTTATAGTGTGTGTAGACACCCAAATGTGTCTCCCCAAAACCAAACCCAGTGATGAATACCTTTCACATCATTTGATTATCGAACGAAGTGAAAGTGTGAAAAGTCTAGTGATGAGGATGTTTTTATTTAAATATTTCTCTTTCTGTTTTCAAAAATATTTCTTTTCTTACTCTATTTATGAAAATAGCCAGTCAAATTTGGTTTGGTCCATGATAAGAGTTCAATAATAGTGTAGTTGGATTGGGCTTGAAAAGAGCTTTCCAACGATATATTATAAGCCCAATTCCGATGAATAATGAGGAAGTTATGGATTAAATTAAATTAGGCCTAATGATTTTAAATGTGGCCCAATGATCTAGAGTAGGGCCTATTAATTACTATTCCTAAAGTAATTAGGATTGATTCTTATAGATGTTTTATTTTGAATAAAATATATTATTTTATCACAAATATGATTTTAATCTGCTTAGACGCGGAATTACCTGCTTAACCGTTTTAAGAAGATGATTCCGCGTACAAAGCGCGTTGTACTTTTGAATCAGCGCGAGACGACAGAGCTATCGCCTGGCGCTAACAGCTGTCGCTTAGCGCTGACAGTTGTCACCTGGCGCTTCCCTTGTCGTTTGGCGCTGACTCCTATCGTTGGCGACAGGAGGTATTTTATACCGAATACGACTTGATTTGATCCCGTGCTATTTTTTCTATATATAGGGGTCGTATCTCCTCGTTTTTAATCATTCACAACCATCATCTCTCTCTCTCTAAAAGCTAGAAGCTTTCTCTCTCTCTATTCTTTTTCTAAACCTTCCCTCTCTCAAAATTCCTCATACATTAGTTCTAGACACACCTAACCAAGTTCGAAGTTGCCTTCGCCCTAAACGTAAAAGGTTGATACTTTCTAAGGGTTTGGTCCCAAATCTCTATTTCAATTATTTAATTTAATTGTTTGATTTATTATTTTCCTTGAAGTTACTAACGTGTGTATTTTGTTATTAGAAAGAGGTACGAGGCATCGAAGTAAGTAATTTAATCTCTTTATTGATCTTTTGATATAGAAATCATGCTTAGATTATTTTGTTGATTCCTAATATCATGTTAGGATGTTTTTATTGTTTCCTAGTATCATGTTTAGGGTTAACTAAAATTTCTAATAATATGTATGTTTTTATGATGCTTCCTATTTTCTTTCCTAATATCATGTTAGTGTCATGTTAGGGCTAATTGATCTTTAATGTTTAGTGACATGTTAGTGTTTGTTATTAATTTTGTTAGTATCATGCTTAGGATCTTGCTATTGTTATGCTTTATTTTTAACATGATTACTATTATGATGATGTTTATTATTATATATTGTTGCTTGATATTATATTATTATTGTTATTGCTTGGTCACGCATGTTATGCATGTTTAAAGGGAATCTTGCTATTATTATGCTTTAACATGATTATTATAATGATGATTATTATGATCATTGTTATTATGTTGCTTGATGCTTATTATTGTTATTTCTTGATCACACCTTTTATGCATGTTTAAAGGGAATTTGTACTCGTAATCACGCTTAATAAGATAATGAATAATCTTGTTTAGGCTAATATGATTATAATTCAAGTGATCGCCAATAATAGGTTTATTTGTGCATTAATATTCAACCAACATAGATAAACATGTTTAGGGTAAACCTATTGATTGCATGTTAGTCAGAAAGCGCACATGAATACGAGAAAAATAAAGTAGAGGCCTATTTTTAGGGCAAGTTCAATCTTTTTTAGGTTGGATTTGTACCTTCATCCCCGAACTTCTAGTCATGGTTCCAGACCTATTGAAGTTAACAATCTCCTGGATCGTTAAGGGGTGTAACCTTCACCCTGTGAACGGTTTACAAGTTCCTAAAACTTGTTGGCGACTCTTTTACTCTAGCTTCCTTCACTTTGGACGCCACCATACTTAAGTGTATGATCACAGTGGGGCTCAAGTGTGGGATGCTTGAAATATTCCCTACAGTTTTTTGGTGACTCCGCTGGGGAGGATTTCTATTTTAATTCCTGAAATTTATTTTGGCAATAATTTAGAATGAGTGGATGAGACTCTAAAATTTCTAAGTATTTCATGTGCGTAATTTTGGTTAACATTATTGGCATAAGCATAAAAAAGTTCGCATTGGAAAGACCATCCGTAATGCGTCAAAAACATAGGTTTTTTACACGTAAGAAATTAGGGGAATATCTTTCACAACTAAAGTCGAAATAACGCTAAGAAAAAAAACTTGAAAATTCAAGAACAGAAAGCTGCCGAGGCATGTAGGAATTAGCGCTGAGAAAACAGCGTCAGCGCCGAACGATGGCGCTGTCGCCTGGCGACAGAAATTTTCGTCTGGCAACAGTGGCATCGTCTGGCGACAGACGCTATTTTCTCGCGCCGAATTCTTCCAATACCGAGCCAGAAATCTACCTTCTTGTTTCAACTAGTTTTCTAGTACTGTTTGCTCGGTTTTACTTCCTGATTGAGTTTTTCCCTTTTTTCCGAAACCCATATGTGTTCTACATATGGCCATAACCCTCTGGGATTCACGCTCCATCTACCAATGGAACGCTCCTGGCAACGAAGGGTACATCCGAGTTTGTTGAATTCACCAAACCATGGAAGCGAGTTTAACTCGCGGGGTCCCATCCACTCGCGCCAACCCTTCCAAAGGTAAGGCTTCTGCGCGGTGCATCTGGACTCATAACCATGGACCCTTTTTGACTAACCCATATCCTGAACTTTAGAGAACTAGAGCCATGGTTAGGTTGCAAACTCATTGCATCATATTTTGACTATATGACTACTTGTGCATTATTTGTTGTGCATATTTTATATGTGTTTTCCCTAACCGTTTGTTTAACTTGTGAATAAGTTAAATAAATTAATTAATGACTAAAGGACTTTGCTAATTTAATTAATTAATTAATAAATGATTAAAGTCTAAATAAATTGATTAAACTTAACTTAGTACGACTTTTAGGCATGCCCATTTAGAGTAAAATACTTGAAACAGTCCTAGATCGATGTTCCAGTAATGGCGCAGAGATCTGGACTGAAGCGCCACGTGCTAATGAATAGCGCCAGACGACAATCTTGTCGTGTCGTCTGGCGCTGACCCTTAGCGTCTAGCGACAGTCCTGTCGTCTGACGACAGTCCATATTTTTGCTCGAGTCTTCACGACGAGTCTAACTAATCAATTTGCTAAAACGGTTTAATCGGTTTTTTAATGACAGTAATCATGTTTAGTCCTTAATTGAGTCTAGGCACATAGTCTCATGGTCTCACACAAGAGTCAAGGTATGTCACTCACATTCACTATTAAAGCACACACATAATATGTCACATTTTGACCATGTCTAGAGAGTCTTGTATGCGCGTATTTTCCGTCATTTTTTTTAGGGGGGTAAGTCGGATATTAATCCTCCAATTAAACCATACTTGTTTGAACCCTTATTTGATCCTTAAAAATACACCCTATTTTTGCCTTTTTTTTTTGTTTTTAAAACCAATAAAGTCAAAGTCAATTTGAGTCAAGTCATTAAAACAAATAAATGGTTTAATTTACAGCGCTTGGTCAAGAAAGGAAGGGCGATTAATCAAAGACAATACATTTGTTCAAGTACTCCTTTTTGATAAACCAATCAGTCGGAAAAGAAAAGCCAAGAAGATAATGGTGTCTCAAGAAGAAGTTAATGAACTCAGGAAGGACGTGGCCAACCTAACTGAATTGATGAAGAGTATGGCTCTTCAAATCAATGACCCTGTGAAGCAACAACAAATGGAGCTCATGCAAGAAAGCTTGAGCAAAATATCTAATGATTACAGATTACAGGACATTAGCTCACAAGGGGTCTCAGTGGACAAGGAACTTCTTCCGCAGAAATTCAATGCCAATGAAATCCCTAGGTTCAAGGCAACAG
This sequence comes from Chenopodium album, assembly GCF_948465745.1. Lineage (NCBI taxonomy): Eukaryota > Viridiplantae > Streptophyta > Magnoliopsida > Caryophyllales > Amaranthaceae > Chenopodium > Chenopodium album. The sequence continues at coordinate 15,246,872 of NC_137846.1, forward strand.
ATAATCCTTACTTCCACTTAAGAGCTTTCGAGACAATAATGAACATTAAGGGGATAGATAAGAAAATTTTTCATTCACTGTTTTCTTTATCACTCGAAACCGTTTGTCAACAATGGTTCTTTTCCCTTGACAAAGAGAAAACCTCTACTTGGGATGCCATTGTAAACGCTTTCATTGATAGGTACAAATGTAATATTCAAGTTGAAACTGATCATAGGGAACTTGAGATACTTAAACAAAAAGAGAATGAAGGTTTTACTTCTTTCTTTAATAAGTGGAGGGAAACCTCTGCTAAGATGATTGAGGTACCTACCGAAAAGGAATTTGTGAGATTATTCATAAAGAATCTCCAGGAAAAATATTCCAAACATCTCAAGTATCAAAGAAACTTGAATACTTTCAAGGCCGTCTATGACATTGGAATTAATATTGAAGACGACCTTGCAAAGCAAAAAGCTGCTAACACTAACTCCAACAGTAGCTGAAAAGGAAAGAAGAACGACAATCCTTCTTCTTCCAAAACTAACCACTCAAATAATGTTAGCACCTTTAATTTGAATGAAGTCATCACCATGAACAATTAAGGACAAAAGAAACCATTTAGGAGAAATTTTACTCCTATTGGTATGAGTTATGACATCGCGTTTGACCGTCTTCATGCAAAAGGTCTTATAACTCCTATTAGACCATTTGGGGATCCACCAATAAAAAAGAGAACGGCTAATTGGAACCCCAACGCACACTGCAAATACCCATCAAGGTAGGGGCCATCTTACTGAGAATTGCTGGAAGCTAAAGGAAGCTATCCAGGACTTGATCGACAACAATAAACTCCCAGTGCCTCCTGCAAGCAAGAAGCCAAGCATCAACAGTGCACCACTTTTTGACTCCTTGGCTATATCTGATGAGGAAAGTTGTGTTGATCCCTCATCTTTAATCAAACCAGTCGAGGAAACTCATGTCTTTGAAGAAGAAGAAAAAGTATTCTTCGACGCCATGAGTGAATGGTCCCCAATGCAACAATCGGCCACTAAAGAAGATGTGTTGCTCTTCATATATACGGTGGAGAAAATGATATGCATGTGTAGAAAAGTTCCTGAACGCACGAAACAAGAACAAAATAAACATGTCAATGAAGAGATAACACCTATAAAGACTACTATGAAGAAACCATTCTCTCTTCAAGTAGTCGAAACACCCAAAAGGAGCCATAAGTCCTACACTCCAATTGGGACCACCTATGCGAATATGTTCAAAATGCTCTCCGAGAGTGGCAAGATTAAACCTCTCGAACCGAGACCATTTGAATCGCTAAAAAGGACGAACATATTCTACTGTCCATATCATCAGTCAGGGGGACACACAATAGAACACTATTTTAAATTTAAGGATTTAATTCAGAAATTGATTGATGATAAAAAGATAGTCCAAATTCCACAAGAGAAATATGCTACTATTAATGGAGTTTGGGACAGTGACGATGAGGATGTCTACCTTAAGGATATGGAGGAAACCCCACCCTCCACAATATATCCAGTGGACGATATTTGGAATGAAGAAGATTCACCCATAGATGTTCTCACAAGATCCAGAATGCAACCTCCCATTACCATGCAACAACCTATCCCTACTAATCAGCAAGTTCCCATACCCATCATAGAAGACAACGATGTTGTCAAACAACTAAAGAAGACTAAAGTTGATATGAATGTATGGAAACTTTTAGCTACATCCCATCAACATAGGTTGGCAGTGATGAATGCTTTGGATAAAATAGGAATAGATTCTGAAACCACTCCTGAGGGTTCGGCTAACTTTCTCACAAGTGATCTTCCTAGTCCCATCAACTTGATCACCTTTTCTGACAAAGACCTACCTCTAGAGGGTGACAAACATAATAAAGCATTAAATCTCATAGTAATCTGCAAGAGGATGAATGTCCCAATGACTCTTGTAGATAATGGATCAGCGATTAATGTCTGTCCACTCCGAACTGCGAGAATGTTAGGGATAAAGGATGAAGACTTGTCTCCGTCTACACAGGGAATAAGAGCCTATGACAACACTCGCCGCTAAGCTCTAGGAACTATCACTATGAATGTAATGGCATGAGTCATAGAACATGGTACTACTTTTCAAGTGGTAGACATTAAAGCATCTTTCAACCTATTGTTGGGACGCCCTTGGCTTCACGACCTAAAGGCCGTCCCTTCATCCCTTCATCAATAAGTGAAGGCTATAGTTGGAGAAATCCCTGTCACAATTGATGCTTCACCAATGAGAATCAAGGCTATTGAGAATCCCATCATAAATGTGGAGCACGATGAAGATGACGAATACTTGTGGGGCTTTAACAAAGAGGTCTCCTTAATTGAGGAGGATGAAAGGACCCCTCTTCACTACGACCTCCACTCTAACATGACAGTAAATGCTATCCTCCGAAAACAGGGACACTTTCCCGGAATGACTCTTGGAAAGACGGAAAGGATAGCAAAGCAAATGGGACTACTTGGCCTCCCTAAATTGGACACTTTCGGACTTGGTTTTGAACTGACTTCGGAAGACCTTAAGCGAGCCCGAGAAAAGGCCAATGCGCGTAGGAATGCTCGTACCCAAAAGAAAGCAATCCCAAAGGATCATTATCCTATAACCCTAAATGGACAATTCATAAAAGAGGGAGAGGACTATTGTAGACACCCAAATGTGTCTCCCCAAAACCAAACCCAATGACGAATACCTTTCATGTTATTTGATTATCAAACGAGGTGAAAGTGTGAAAGGTCACGTGTTGTGGTTAGTTTTATTAAAATTCTTTCTTTCTGTTTTCGAAAACAACTCTATTTTATGAAAACAGCCAATCCAGTTTTATTTGGTCCATGACAAGGGTCCAATAATAATGTAGTTGAATGGGTCTTGCATAGAGCTTTCCAACGATATATTATAATCCCAATTCCGATAAATAATGAGGAAGTTATGGCCAAAATACTAAACTGGGCCCGGTTTGATCTTTACATGTGGCCCGATGATCTAGGGGAGGGCCCAATGTTAATTATTATTCCTAAAGTTATTAGAATTAATTATATTCTTATAGAATTCTCTAAAAGGTTCTTTTTAGTCCTAATAAAATTAAAATTAATAATTATATTTTTATGAGTTTTACTTGGAATAAAATATTATTTTATGAAAATACGATTTCAGTTTTCATACGGACTTTACAAGTCGATTTTGATCGATAGGTGGACTCCATGTTTGAAAGAGCATAGGAGTCCAGGCTGTCGCCAAACGACAGGCCTGTCGCCAAGCTACAGAGCTTGTCGCCAGGCGACAAGGTCGGTTTTGCGGCGACAGCGTGAAGTTTTATTCCTTATCAAATTCTACCTATTTCCGGACTGTTTTCTTATAAATAGGGTCCTGAACCTCCATGTTTAATCATCTACAATCATCAACAATCATCAATCTTCTCTAGGCTCTCTCTCTATTCTTTTTCTAAACCTTCTCTCTCAAAATTCCGCATACACGAGATCTAGACACATCTAGCCAAGTTCGAAGTTGCCTTCGCCCTAGACGTGAAAGGTTATAGTTTTTGAGGGTTTGGTCCCTAATCTCTCTTTCAATTATTTGATTCAATTGTTTGATTTTATACTTTTACTTGAAGTTACTAACGCGTGTATTTTGTTATTAGAAAGAGGCATGAGGCATTAAAGTATGTAGTCTTATTGCTCTATTCTTGTAGAAAGCATGTTTATTATTTATTAATTCCTAGAATCATGTTAGGATGTTATTATTGCTTTATGGTATCATGTTTAGGGTGCCTCCTATGCTTTCTAATATCATATCAATATCATGTTAGTACCATGTTAGGGCTAAAGCTTTGATCTTTATTGTTTAGTGACATGCTAGGGTTTGTTATTAATCTTGTTAGTATCATGCCTAGGATCTTGCTATTATTATGCTTTAGCGTTATTATGATTATTATGATTATAATTATGATGATTGATTATCATGTTGCTTGATGCTTATTTATTTTTATTGCTTGATCTAGCCTTTTATGCATGTTTAAAGGGAATTTGTACTTGTAATCACGCTTAATAAGATAATTAATAATCTTGTTTAGGGTTAATTTGATTATAATTCAAGTGATCGCCAATAATAGTTTACTTGTGCATTAAATTCAACCAACATAGATAAACAGGTTTAGGGTTAACCTATTGTTTGCATGTTAGTCAGAAAGCGCACATGAATACGAGAAGAGCCTATTTTTAGGGCAGGTTCAATCTCTTTTAGGTTGGATTTGTACCTTCATCCCCGAACCCTATTTGGTTCAAGACCTTTTGGAGTTGACGATCTCCTTGATCGTTAAGGGGTGTAATCTTCACCTTGTGAACGGTTTACAAGTTCTTAAAACTTGTTGGCGACTCTTTTGCTCTAGCTTCCTTCCCTTTTGACGCCACCATGCTTAAGTGTATGATCACAGTGGGGTTCAAGCTTGGGGTTAATGGCTTGAAATATTCCCTACAGTTTTGGGCGACTCCACTGGGGAGGATTTCTATTTTAATTCCTGAAATTTATTTCGGCAATGATTTAGAATGAGTGGATGAGACTCGAAAAGTTCTAAGTATTTCATGTGCGTAATTTTGATTAGCATTATTGTAATATGCATAAAAAAGGTCCTCATTGGATAGACCATCCAAAATGAGTAAAAAACATAGGATTATTTACACGTAGGAAATTTGAGAAATATCTTTCACAACTAGAATTGAAATAACGCTGCGAAATCTGGAAAATTCTAAGAACGTAGATACCTGCTAAGGCATGTAGGAACTAGCGCGTAGAAAACAGGATCGTCGCCTGTAAAGTGCTTCTGTCGCCTGGCGACAGTTCTGTCGCTTGGCGACAGGGGTACTTTTGCGGCGACAGTCCCTGTAGTCTGGCGCCAAGTTCTTCCAATACCGAGCCAGAACTCTGCCTTCTTGTTTTGACCATTTCTAGCACTGTTGGCTCGATTCTACTTCTTGATTGAGTTTTTCTCACTTTTTTGAAACCCATATGTGTTCTACATATGGACATAACCCTCTGGGGGTTCAGGCTCCATCTACCCAATCGAACGCTCCTGGCAACGACTGGTACATCCGAGTTTGTGAATCCACCAAACCATGGAAGCGAGTTTAACTCGCGGGGTCCCATCCACTTGCGCCAACCCTTCCAAAGGTAAGGCTTCCGCGCGGTGCATCCGGACTCATAACCATGGACCCTCTTTGACTAACCCATATCCTAAACTTTAGAGAACTAGAGCCATGGTTAGGTTGCAAACTCATTGCATCTTGTGACTATTTGAATTATTTGTGCATTCTTTGCTTGTGCATACCTTACATGTGCTAACCGTTTGTTTAACTTCTGTTTAAGTCTAAATAAACCAATTAATGACTAAAAAGGACTTTGTCTAATTAATTAATTAATTAATTTGACTAATTAAAGACTAATAAAGTAATTAATCTGGCTTAGTACGACTGTAGGCATGTCCCCTATAGTGAGCTTACTGGAAACAATCCCAGATTAATGTTCCAGCAATGGCGCAGGAGTTTGGGCCGTGGTGCCGCATTTTAATGCTTGTCGCCTGGCGACAGATTTGTCGTTTGTTGACAAGCTTCAAACTGTGGCGACAATTCTGTTGTTTCGGCGACAGTCCAGATTCTTACTCGAGTCATCACGACGAGTCTAATTAAACAGTCTGCTAATCAGTTTAACCAATTTATTAATGGCTTTAGCCATGTTTAAGTCCTTAATTGAGTCTAAACACTTAGTCCTGTGGTCATACACAAGAGTCAAAGCATGTCACTTGCACGCACTCATAAAGCACACACTTAACATGTATGTTACACCTTGACCATGTCTAGAGAGTCTTGAATTCGTGTTTTCCGTCATTTTTTTAGGGGGGTAAGTCGGATATTAATCCTCCAATTAAACCACTTGTTTGAACCCATTCCCCAAAAATATGCACCCCATTTTTCTTTTTTTAAACCATAAAATCAAAGTCAACTTGAGTCAAGTCATCAAAACAAATATGGTTTAATCTACAGCGCGTGGTTAAGAAAGGAAGGACGTTTAATCAAGGACAACACTTTCGTTCAAGTCTCACTTTTTGATAAGCCAATCGGTTGAAAAAGGAAAGCTAAGAAGATAATGGCAAGTCAGGAAGAAGTCAACGAGCTCAAGGGACAGGTAGCTAACATGGCTGAAATGTTGAAGAATCTGGCTCTTCAAATCAATGACCCTGCGAGACAACAACAGATGGAGCTCATCCAGGAAAGTTTGAGCAGATTATCCAATGACTATAAATTGCAGGGCATTAGCTCACAAGGGGTCTCGGTGGACAAGGATCTTCTTTCGCAGAAGTTCAATGCCAACGACATCCCGAAATTCAAGGCAATGGATAACCCTTATTTTCATTTAAGAGCCTTTAAAACTGTAATGAATATTAAGGGAATAGACAAGAAAGCTTTTCATTCTGTGTTTTCTCTATCTTTAGAAACCGTTTGTCAGCAATGGTACTTTTCTCTTGATAAAGAGAAAACCTCTAGTTGGGAGTCAATTGTAAACGCTTTCATTGATAGATATAAATGCAATATTCAAGTAGAAACTAATCATAGGGAACTTGAAATACTTAAGCAGAAAAAGAATGAAGGATTTACTTCTTTATTTAATAAATGGAGGGAAACTTCTGCAAAGATGGTTGAGGTGCCTAGTGAGAAAGAATCTGTGAGAATGTTCATCAAGAATCTCCAAGAAAAATATTCTAAGCATCTCAAATACCAAAATAACTTGCACACTTTCAAGGCCGTCTATGACATTGGTATCAATATTGAAGATGACCTAGCTAAACAGAAAGCTGCTAACAACAGTAACTCTAATAGTGGCTGGAAAGGCAAGAAGAATGACAATCCTTCTTCTTCCAAAACCACCCACTCAAATAATTTTAGCACCTTTAATTTGAATGAAGTCCTCGCTATGAATAATCAAGGACAAAAGAAACCATTTAGGAGGGACTTTACTCCTATTAGTATGAGTTATGACACCGCATTCGATCGCCTACATGCAAAAGGTTTTATAACTCCCATAGGACCGTTTGGGGACCCACCTGTCGAAAAGAGGACGGCTAGCTGGAACCCCAATGCACATTGCAAGTATCATCAGGGTAGGGGCCATCTCATGGAAAATTGTTGGAAGTTAAAGGAAGCAATTCAAGATTTAATTTATAACAACAAACTTCCATTGCCCCCTGCAAGCAAGAAGCCAAGTATCAATAATGCACCACTGTCGGATTCCTTGGCTATTTCCAATGAGGAAAATCAGATTGACCCCTCGAACCTCATTACACCTGTCGAAACCATTGAGGAAGAGGAGGAAATCTTCGAGGATGCCGAGGATCATTTTCCTTGTGGACAAGAACCTGCAACTAAGCAAGAAGTGTGCATCCTTATTCAGGTTGTATTGGAAGCGAGAGAATTATTACGTGAGGCCATGGAGGTTGTAAAGGAACGAAACGAACTACTCAAAAGTAGACCTCTACCTAAAGAGAAGAAATCATTCTCCCTCCAAGCAATTGACACACCCAAGAGGAGCAATAGGCCGTACACTCCAATTGGGACTTCTTATGCAAACATGTTCAGAATGCTCTTCAAGAATGGTAAAATTCAACCTATCGAACCGAGACCATTTGAATCACTAAAGAGGACAGATAGGTACTACTGTCCATATCATCAATCAGGAGGACATACCATAGAAAATTGTTTCATGTTCAAAGACGTGGTCCAAAGATTGATTGATAACAAGAAACTAGTTCAAATCCCACAAGAACAAGATGCTACCATTAATGGGGTTTGGGATAGTGATGACGAGGATGTCTACCTCAAGGACGTCGAAGAAACTCCACTTTCGACAATATATCCAGTAGGTGACATTTGGGATGAAGAGGATTCACCTATAGATGTCCTCACTAGATCCGGGAGAATACAACCTCCCATTACTACACAACCTATTCCCACTACTCAGCAAGTTCTCATACCAATCATAGAAGACAACGATGTTGTCAAACAATTAAAAAAGACTAAGGTCGAAATGAACGTATGGAAACTTCTAGCTACATCCCGAGAACATAGAGTTGCGGTCATGGATGCTTTAGCTAAAGTAGGGATAGAATCGGACACCACTCCTGAGGGGTTGGCAAACTTCCTCACGAGTGATCTCCCAAGTCCTACTAATTTGATAACTTTTTCCGACAAAGATCTACCACCGGAAGGTGACAAGCACAACAAAGCTCTCAACCTCACAGTAATTTGCAAGAGAATGAACGTCCCTATGACTCTTGTAGATAATGGATCGACAATTAACGTTTGCCCACTTAGAACTGCGAGGATGTTAGGGATAAGAGATGAAGATTTATCTCCATCAACACAAGGGATAAGACCCTACGATAACTCACGTCGCCAAGCATTAGGCACAATTACTATGAAAATAACGACGGGAGTAATTGAGCATGCCACCATATTCCAAGTAGTGGATATTAAGGCTTCGTTCAACTTACTGTTGGGACGCCCTTGGCTTCATGACCTAAAGGCCATCCCTTCTTCTCTTCACCAACAAGTGAAAGCCATAGTTGGAGGAGTACCAATTACAATCGATGCTTCACCCATGAGGATCAAAACAGTAGAAAATCCACTAATCAATGTGGAGCACGATGAGAATGACGAAGATCTGTGGGGCTTTAATGAAGAGGTCTCCTTAATCGAGGAAGATAAAAGGACCCCTCTTCGCTATGACCTCCACTCCAACATGATAACCAATGCTATCCTGAGAAAACAAGGACACTTCCCTGGAATGACTCTAGGAAAGAAGAAAGAAATAGCAAAACATATAGGACTACCTGGCCTCCCTAAATTAGATACTTTCGGACTTGGTTTCGAACCGACTCTCAAAGATCTAAAGCAAGCCCAGGAAAAATCAAAAGCACGTAGAATTGCTCACGCACAAAAGAAAACAATCTCAATGGATCAATACCCTCTTACTTTAAATGGACAGTTCATAAGAGAGGGAGAAGATTATCCATGTTACGAATTTCCAGAACCCTTTGTTGTAAACGACATAAGACAACCTGGATTCGAAATATTTCTGGATTGTTGCTTTCTAGATGAGATCCCAACTCCTATCCATAAAGAAAAAGCACCCCCATGCTTTAACTTTAATGTCATGGGACTTCTCTTCGGGCAAGAAAAGAATGAGCCAAGATATATAGAGGATAACTCTTCACTCATTCAAACAGTCCTACAAAGCAAGAACTTTGATCCTTCCAAACTCATCACTCCAGCAAAGGATTTAGTGCGAGGATGGCGCAAGACAGTGAAGTTGACTGCTGCAAACGGAAAGAAGATCTCAATAACTACAGGACAAGGGCCAATGTTCGAAGAATCGTCTGAGTCAGAGTCTGAGTCAGAGTCTTCCCCTATCGAGTCATCTAAGTCTTTAGTTGTAGCACCTCCCTCTAGCTCTTCTATTTCAGCATCCACTCCTAAGATAGTTAGCAATCAAGTCCCAATGGACATTTCTTTGTTTGATGTAATGATTTCTGAGTTTAATAATATGTCTTCTTCCCCTTATTCCTCGTGTTTTTCTTTAACTCAAGATGACGAGTATTGCTTAACTAACGATGAAAATGACAAAGAAATTATTAAAGCAATGGAAACACTTGAAAATAAGACACCAATAATTGAGGACACTGAAACGGTTGATATCTCAAAAGATCCAACCAGTAAAAGAGAAGTTAAAATCGGACTCACACTAAACAAAGATGAAAGAACCGATTTAATTAATCTACTTAAAGAATTCATCGATGTATTCGCATGGTTATATGAAGATATGCCAGGCATTAATAGAGAAATAGCTCAGTACACTATACCACTAATCCTAGGAATGAAACTTGTAAAACAAAAGTTGCGTCGAATGAAACCCGACGTAGCTCTTAAAATAAAAGAAGAAGTACAAAAACAAATAACTGCAGGTTTTATCAGGGTATCCAAATACCCCGAATGGGTTGCAAATGTAGTCCCAGTTCCAAAAAAGGATGGTAGGGTTCGAATGTGTGTCGACTATCGAGATCTAAATAAGGCAAGTCCAAAGGATGACTTCCCTTTACCACACATCGATATTTTGGTAGATAATACAGCATATCACGCACTTCTCTCATTTATGGATGGATACGCAGGGTACAACCAGATTCTCATGGCCGAAGAAGACATGGAGAAAACAACATTCATAACGCCTTGGGGTACTTACTGTTAAACGGTAATGCCATTCGGGTTGAAAAACGCGGGTGCCACTTACCAACGAGCAGCAACTGCCCTACTCCATGACATGATGCACAAAGAAGTCGAAGTGTATGTGGACGACATGATCGTGAAATCTAAAGACCGCCTAGGACATCAAGTGGCCTGAAGAAAATTCTTCGAGAGGATAAGAAAATATAACATGAGGTTGAATCCATCCAAATGTGCTTTTGGAGTAACCTCAGGCAAACTCTTGGGATATGTCATAAGCTCTAGAGGAATAGAGATAGACCCAACCAAGATAAAAGCAATCATGTCAATGCCACCGCCCAAAATTGAGAAGCAAATTCGAGGATTTATTAGCCGGTTGCAATATATAAGTAGGTTCATATCTAAGCTAACAACAATATGTGAACCGATATTCAAGAAGCTTAAGAAAAACGTGCCAGTAATATGGGACGACGAGTGTCAAAAAGCCTTTGAGAACATCAAAGCCTATCTCGCCAATCCTCCCGTATTAGCCCCAGCGCTTCTAAGAATCCCTCTAAGGTTGTACTTAATAGTCACCAAAGAAACAATGGGAGCTATGCTCGCACAAGAGGTAGAAGGAAAAGAAAACGCCATCTACCACCTAAGTAAAAAGATGCTCGAATATGAAGCACGCTATACACCACTTGAGAAACTGTGCCTCGCATTGGTGTGGGCCACAACCAAATTAAGACACAACATGCTTGTTCACACAGTCTTTGTAGTGTCACGAATGGATCCTCTCAAGTACTTATTCGAAAAATCCACGCTTAACGGACGCATCTCAAGGTTGATCGGGCTAGGATAGGTCGTTAAACTATTAACCCTAATCAAATTAACTATTTATAAAACCTAGACTTCACACTAAACTAGTTAGTGGCAAGCAAGGGTCGATCCGCTGAGGAAGCTTTCTCATTTAATATCAAAATCACCATGCAAGAGTAAGAAAGGGGTATATTTTGTTGGAATTTGGAATGTAGACACTAGAACTATAAATAAACAAGTAAAAGGGTGATTAAATCAAGGAATAACAACGCTAGGGATTTGGGGGTTTCAAACATGATTAAAATGAAGGAAAACAATGATAAGCATCATGATTAACATGCCAAAGAATATAAAATTCTACCTAAACAACTCATTTTCATGCAATAGTTTAGGCAAACCAATGAAAGTGGTCTAAGCTAATTAGGATCATTTTCATGCATCCCATTAGGCACAAGCTAACCCAAGAATAAAGAGGCACAATACATGGAACTCTATTTTAACAACTCATTCTCATGCAATCATTAAGATAGAGGTGATCTAAATCTAGTTCAAATCATTTTCATGCATTTAAACTAGAAGGCAATCAAATAAAGTACTACAATAATCTCAAGCCAATAAAAATCATATCTTTCATCAATTTAAGGCATGTAATCAATCCACTATCATCATTCATACATCATTCAATACATATTTTACACCCCCTTCCCCTAGCTAAGAGATTAGCCTAGAAAAAGGGGACTAAACATGATAACAAAACTAGATGAAAACACAATAAACATGAAAGCAAACATGATCAAAAACAATGAAAATACCAAAATATATTAATCCACAAAATAGATAGAAATAAACAACTAGAGTGCAAATAAACAAGACTAAGAGAAAGGATTAGAGATTACTAAGTAGGAAACAATAGAAAGATTAAAACTTGCAAAGTTACTTGATGGATTGAAATGAAACTTGAGCCAAAGTTGCATACATGGAAATAACTTGAGTAATACTACACTTTCTCTCTCTAAGATTAGGGTTTAATTGTTTCTAAGATAATGCTAGATGCCCCACTAATTCACCCTACGGCCTATATATATAGCTCCACTAAAAAGAAACAAGAATTCGAAATAAAAAAAAAACTGAAACCCAGCGGTGCGCGCCCGCGCATAAACACTGCGCGCCCGCACAGCTGCCACGCGTGCGCCCTCTCCGATCTTGTGCGCCCGCAGATCTGTGGGTACGGAGGAATTAGACCCATGGATGCGCGCCTTCTCCCAGCTACTGCGCGCTCGCGCATGATGAGTGCGCGCCCGCACACATGTCGCACATGTGGCGCGCACAACTCTCTGTTTTGGCTCTGCTTCTGCTGCTATCTCGTGCGGGTTCTCACAGGGCTGCGCGCCCGCACAGTTTAAAGGCGCGCTCCCGCGCATAAGCCGCGCACAAGGCGCTCAAAACCTTCTGTTTCTGTTCTGCTCTTGAGGCAATCCTGCGCGGGTTCTCATAGTGCTGCGCGCCCGCACATAGGGGATATGAGGATGGATTGCTCTTCTTCCAATGCCTTGATTCCTACAAAACGAAAACAAAGAAAACAAGGAGAAAGGCAAACAAAGAAAAGAAGAACAAAAAGGGGGCAAACAAGCTACAAGTGGGAGGAAAAACCCGTAAAATGAGCACTAAATCGTGGCATAAATGCCACTCATCAAAGGTGGATAGTCAACCTAGCCCAATTTGATGTAAGATTCATGCCTCAAAAGGCTATTAAAGGATTTGTAGTCTCGGACTTCTTAGCGGACTTTTCAATAGAAGATTCGACACCAATACACGACAATGAATTTCCAAATGAAGACTTGATGGTCACGGAAGATGATACTTGGACTTTATACTTCGATGGAGCCTCGAACCAAAAGGGATGTGGCGTAGGAGTCCTATTAGTATCACCTAAAGAGGAGCATGTTCCAATCTCAATAAAGTTAGACTTCGACGTTACCAACAACGCTGCAGAATATGAAGCATGCGTGGTAGGCCTCGAAACAGCTTTAGCATTGGGTGTAAAGAAACTTCGAATATTCGGAGACTCTTCTTTGATCATCAACCAAATCTCCTAAAGATGGAAAGTAAGGAGCGAAAGCTTAGCCCCTTACCAAACCTATCTCGAAACTCTCACCGATCAACTAGAAAAGGTAGAATACACATATCTACCTAGAGAAGAAAACCAATTTGCTGATGCCTTGGCAAGACTAGCCTCAATGGTCAGGATTCCTAAAGAAATTGAGCAAATGCCTCTAACTATAGAGAAAAGACACAAACCAGCATATATTCAGGCTATAGAGGATGATGAAACAATCTAAGAAGAGGAAGAAGAAGAACCATGGTATACTGATATACTCAATTATGTCACCAAAGGAGAATACCCTCCTCATGCTGACAAAAGAGCAAAACGAGCTTTAAGACTTTTGGCTTCTCAATACGTACTCATAAATGATGAGTTACACAAAAGGGTACCTAAAGGTCGAGCCCTATTATGTGTAGGCAAGAAAGACGCTCAAAGAACTATGAGAATAGTCCACGAAGGAGTATGTGGAACGCATGTTAACGGCAAAATGCTAGTCCAAAAGATAATGCGAGAAGGATATTATTGGACTACCATGAATAGGGATTGTCATCAGTATGTAAAAAGATGCCCTAAGTGCCAAATTTATGCAAATTTGCAACATATTCCTCCATCTCTTCTCTACACCTACACCTCACCATGGCCATTCTCAACATGGGGAATCGATATAATCGGAAAAATCACACCTCCTGGAACAGGAGGTCACGAGTACATCTTGGTAGCAATTGATTACTTCACAAAGTGGGTTGAAGCACAATCATATGCTAAACTCACTGCGAAACATGTAGCACTCTTTATCGAAAGGAACATAATTTGTCGATACGGAGTCCCACATGAGATGATAACTGACAATGGAACTCACTTTCGAGCCGAATGTGAAGAATTGTTACAAAAGTATGGTATTCAACATCACCATTCTTCCCCTTATAGACCTCAAGCAAATGGAGCAGTTGAGGCAGCTAATAAAAATTTAAAGACTATCATCGAGAAAACGACAGAAAATTACAAAGATTGGCCTGACAAACTCCATTTTGCACTTTGGGGTTATCGCACGTCAATTCGAACGTCAACAGGAAACACGCCATTCGCCCTAGTCTATGGAATGGATTTCGTACACCCTGTAGAGCTAGAAATACCTTCTCTACGCATTACGTTAGAAAGTAAACTCGATGAAGTCGAATGGACTAAAGCACGGTATGAAGAGTTAATTCTACTTGATGAAAAACGACTAGAAGCTCTACATCATACCTAATGCTACCAAACTCGTATGGCTAGACACTTCAACAAGAAATTCAAGACAAGAAACATCAAGGTTGGAGACTTGGTACTAAAAGCACTAAGGAAAAATGTTTTGGATCCAAGAGGCAAATTCAGGCCCAATTGGTCCGGACCATACATTGTCAAAGCAATGTTGTCAGGAGGAGCATCTCAATTAACTGACATGGATGACAATGAATTCTCAAACATGACCAATCTTAACCAACTTAAGAAGTACTACCCATAATTACTTGAGTAGGACACTCTAGAGAGCTACGTTTGGCCTGATTTCTTAAGAAAGGATACGTAGGCAACCCCTTAAAGGGTGCAGCCACTTTAATTATCAAGCATTTCGTGTCCTAGCATCGACAAAAGCAAAAAGCAAAAAAAAAAAAAATAAAATAAAATAAAATTGTCGCCAAACGACAACTGTGTCGCCAGGCGACAAGTATAAAAGTCTGGCGACAGACTCATATGAGCAGCGCCAATTTTCTGCAGACGTCTGGACAACTTCGGTGCATTCTGGAAATTTTTTCGACTTCCGTACTTGAAGAAATTTTTTCGGAAAAAATATTTTAAGATGTTTTCATTGCTTTAAATAACATATGTAACGTTAATTTAATTAAAAAGCTGAAATAAATAAAGAATTACATTATTAATGGAATTCAAATAAAGCTTAAAAAATTAAAATTAACTTAAATTGTCTAATAAATTGAAGGAAAAGTAATACTCTAATCTTTCTTCTCTTTCTTAATCCTTTTCCAATTCTTGTCAGAAGCTTCCTCTTCATCCATCACTTTTGCTAAGAGACATCCATTAGAGGATCTACATTCGATTTTAGTATGAATAGTCTCTCCTACAGCTAAAACTCCATTCTTCTTCTCTACCCAAATCTTCTTTTCTGTAGAGTCGACCTTTCTTTTCCCTTTGTCTTTATTAGCACTCTTCTTCTTAGGCATCACAGGAGTCTTCAACTCAACTCTTTCACCTAGGCATTCCGTAGCAGGAAATTTCTTGTCACCAAGGCGAGTCTTCATATTGGTCTTCTCCACTTTGGTTCGGTTCTTTTGAGATCTACCAGTCAACCATTGTTTCACATCATTTGACAGAGAAGGTGGAACCTTTTGGGTAATCACTTTCCATAAAGGCCTAGCACACCAATACTTGTCAAATCGTTCAACTTCTTGTGAAACGGGAAATTCATAAGGGCGGCGAAGATCTCCCCTGGGAATGGTTTGCGCAATCCCATATTGCCTCTTTACTCTGCAGGGATAATAAAAGGTCAATTTTGACAAACTAGGAAGACGACAAAAGGGTTGGGTATTACAACCAATCATCTTTTCAAGCTTCCACCAGGAAACGACCCATTTAATGGAGAAGTCACAACAGGCAAAAACTTTGCCCCACTCACGGCGACCCATCTTCAAGGAGAAACGTTTCTTTCGTCGAACAAAGTAATTAGGGGTATATTTGTCAATATTATCAGGAGGACTAATCAATTCTAGTCTCTCCATGAGCCACATCTGAAAAAAATCAATGCACATAATCAATATTGCTATACGAAAATATGTTTTTAATTTATGTAATTAAGAATATTATATTTCTACCTGTAATAAAATCGGAGAGCCTCGAAGGGGTGCTTCTGGATTCTTTTTCAATTCATCAAGACTAAGCATAGTCTCTCCAACGATTAATGGCATTGGATTTCTCCCAGATTCGATTTGTTCTAGCATAGATATTATAATTGCTTGACCATCATTATTTTTACCATTAGTAAGAAAATATTGGCTAAGCATGCAAAAGAGGAAAGCTCTTCTCCTATAAACATGAAAAGATTCAGAGCGTGGTCTATCAAAATAAAAACGTGCAAATTCTTTTAAATCAACATTATTACCATGCACTATGTTTTTTAGATCTTTACCCCTAAGCTCAAGGAAACGCTCATAATCTTTGTAATAATACTCACTCACCATAGGCATTACCACAAGATTTAATGAAGGAAAGCCTAGAATGGCACCAAACTCTTCTGGTAAAGGGCAAATTTCATCATCGCCTAATCTAAAGCAATGAGTATTAGAATCCCAATATTCTAAGGCGGTAGGAATGAAGTCTATATCAAGATCTACCTCCTTTATGCCATAAATACCCCCCATATGGAAAAAGTCAAGTTCTTTTCTCTCCTTAGCAGTTAAAGAACGACACCACTCACGAGTGAAATAAAAAAAAAACTCTTTTTAATTA
Organism: Chenopodium album; assembly: GCF_948465745.1. Taxonomy (NCBI): domain Eukaryota; kingdom Viridiplantae; phylum Streptophyta; class Magnoliopsida; order Caryophyllales; family Amaranthaceae; genus Chenopodium; species Chenopodium album. The sequence continues at coordinate 15,263,579 of NC_137846.1, forward strand.
AAGCCATGATTAATTTTTGAGTTAATCTGTTCAAATTATACAGAAATTGTCAGATTTGGGGGCTATTTATAAACAATTTTTGGCAGATTTCGAATTCTGAAAGGATTTGGAAAAATAAGTCTGTCGCCAAACGACAAGCTTGTCGCGTGGCGACAATGTGTGTCGCGTGACGACAAATCTTGTCGCCTGGCGACAAAAGGATACGCGTGGCGACAACGCACCTGGGCCAGCGACAATTACGCGCCATACAAACCGTGTTTTTCTGACTTCGATTCGACTTTGATTTTGCACATTACACCCCGTTATTCAATACCCTCATATTCAAATCCAATCCATATTGCTTTTGATTAAATTGAGCTTAGGCTTCTTTTAGTCGAAATCATTTTATTTTTCATTTTTTCTTTTGGGGGAGAAAGTCGGATACCCTCCATTAATAATAAAAATGACGGAAATTTTTACGCAAATATTAAGTCACAATTTGCACACACTTACATGCACATAAAATGAAAAATAAAATGCAAAGATAAAACAGGCTTAATATAAAAGTTTGTATATACAATATGTGAGTCATATAATACAACGGACAAAGTCCTATGAAGTCAAACAAAAAATAAATACAGGTATAAACTATGGTGCCGGAGGCCGTAGATGATCAGGTACGCCCATCATATCAAAGAACGCTGTAGTCCGGGGAGTAAGCCCCTCACCATCCCCTGACCCACCAGTCGGCGGAAACCTCAGCTCAGGGCCAGTCCACCCAGGCTCATCAATCGACAACGGCTGAGGCTGCAAGGGCTGCTGCGACGATGAGCCAACCTCGTATGTCCCACCACCCATCGAAGGAGCCGATGTTACGCCTCCTTGGCCCGCCGGCCCAGCAAAAACATCCTCAGGCGAAGAAACCGAGTCCTCGATTGGAGCAGCCTCAGACCGGCCACCTCGGCCACCATCAGAAGTGCGGCGACTCCTTGAGCCAGATCTAGTCGGCTCTCTCCTGGCCTCGGGTCTCGACCGAGTGCGGGGTGAAGGAATAGGCTGTCCCTGCAAAAGTAAATCAAGTCAGATACCAAGTAAAGGATATAATAAAAGGTGACACAAAAGAAAGACAAGAGAGATACCTCCTCAACATCGTTCCTCCGACAGGTAGCTCGGTTCCGTAACCTCACGAGCTGGCTGCGAAAGGCGTCTATACACCTCGCTATAGCTGTCACCACCTCGCGAGAAAACCGTCAAAGGAATAAATTTAGTGATAATACAGAATAAATACAAAAGCAAGAAAATAGATAAACTCACCCGAGTCTGGTGACGAGGAATGGAGCGCTCCACAAAACGTTGATCCTCGGGGGCTGGAGGAATCATCTCCTCGATCGGTCCGAACGTACCCTGGTAATAGATAGACATCGTCGGAGGGACGAATTCCCTAGGACCAGCCTGATAAAATAAAATTCAAATGATCAGAATTCACTTGGGGGATACCTAAAGAAAAATAAAAAGTAAAGCATACCGCTGCCTCCTCAGACAAAACAGGGGTCGGCGCTAGCAAAGGCAGCAAGTCATCCTCGTAACTCTGCTCCAAATGGACATGAGACCGCCAGGGAGTGCCAGGAGACGGCCGACTCGCGGAGTCACGCATCAACGCCTCATGAAACATATGCTGAGGCGGGCAAGTGGGGACGACGAAAACATCCGAGGAGTGCTGAATCGCTACTCTCTCGCCCAGATACACTGTAGCGTCATATGTCCCCTGAAAATAACGACGCTCGGTAGTATACCGCGCGGCCAGCGCAGGTATAGCCAAATCAGCCCATGGTCGGTATACCACGTCAGGCTCCTACAAAACAGCTATGTAAGATAAATGCACTCAAAAGAGTAATATCAAAAAATAAGTGTTCACGAGAACCTACCGAGAGGATCAGATCTCGAATATGTGCAGTCTCAACCTGACCAGTGCGACCTCCCCAACCAGCGCCAACAGGAAGCTCGCGAGGTGAAGGTCTCACCAGCGCAAGCGAGGGGAATTACTCGTAGAACCAAATCTACATAGATAAGAGAAAGTCAGCAAATGCTTGCATAAGTCTAGAGCTAATTTCAAAAGGATAGAAATATACCTCTACGACCCTCCAGAAACTGGAAAGTGCGACCTCTCCAGACAAGGCCTTATGACGGCAGGAACATCGCAGGCCCAGAAAAAAGTCAGCATAGGCCAAGCTGGCCCAGTCATACGTCCCGACCAGGTGAAGGTCGCGAAAAACTATCAGATAGTAGAGGAGCACTCAACTACCCTTGTTAGGAGAAAAGGTCCCTAACAGCAAAATAAGAACAAAGATGCGCACCCGCTGCTCGCGAGTGATCGCATCATCCTCAAAAGCCGCTACCAAGGTGGAACGTCGAATGCACCGGGAACTAAGCTGTCCCGGCTGAGCCTCAACACGGGCTCGAATAGCAATCGGACCCAATAACTCCGAAACCATCGGTGAATAGACAGTAATATCACTGTCAAATTGCAGTGGAAAAGAACGAAACTCCAAACCTGTGATGAGACTGAATTCGGCAGGAGTGACCGTCATCTTACCCCAGGGAAAGTGAAAGGTGTTGGTGGTGTCCCAAAAGAACTCCACCAAAGCTCGAATGACGAGGTTACCCCCATCATAGGAATACATGGCCTGAGTAGCCCGAAAGAGGGGAGTCAACCCACAGGACTCCCACAGCTGTCGTAGCGCCTCGTCTCTGCTGAAATACGCTTTGTATAGCGTACCGATGACATTGTTGCCAGAACCATGACTGCGAGTCCTCCCACTGATGAGCCCGCGTCGCACCCGCTCAGAAATATGGTGCTCGGGAGAAAAGAAAAGAGTGTGCTCATCCCACTCTAGAAAAGGTCCAAGTCTAGTAGAGGGGTTCTCACCCTCGCTGACAGGCTCGTCCTCCTGGCGCGAGTCCCTCGACTGAGAACCAGAGCCGCGTTGCATAACCATGCTATATTATGCAAATAATAAAGATTAAGGCTCTATAGTATCTAAGGTTCGCTTAGCCGCATGATACTATGTTCACAAAACATGGAGTACGTAGTACTAAAATAGAGCACAACTTCAATATAAGCATAATTAGCATTTTCAAGCAACCAAAAAATTTCTTGCAATACTATGACAAATATTGTGACAAATTGTACAAGAAGAACTAGTAAAAACGCAAAGAACGGATCACATTGTTCTTCACGGCCTCAAGAGGTCCAACAATGGTGAATCGCTCATTTCTTCACCAAATTGAGTCAAACAAGTCTCAAAACACTCCCAAGGCAATGCATAAGCATAATTAAGCGAGTTCAAGGCATAAAATTCAGCAAATAAAGCAAATTAAGCAAGAACATGTTCGAATTTTCGGAAAATTCGTGAACAAAGAATGCATAATTCAGCAAAAATCGAGTTGAGTTTGAATAAAACTTACATGGATCGGGAAAATAGACAAAATAAGCTTTGATTTGCAACAAGTTTAAGCAAATTCGGTTGAGAATTGAGCGAGAACGAGAAAATTAAAGTTTTAAGTAAATGTAGAAAAAACAGAACAGCAGCAGCGGAAAATGAAGAAGAAAGGGAGGGTATTTAAAAACCCCGACCCTGTCGCCAAACGACAAATTTTTCGCGTGGCGACAAAGCCTGTCGCTTGGCGACAAGAAGAAATATCGGCGACAATCTGTTCCGGCTAGCGCTGGAGCGGCGACAGAGTACAGAGCTCCATAATATGGTTATGTGAACCTCGTGCAGCGATTTTGGGTTCCTTGGTACGCCAGTTAGCCCCTCTAAGCAAGTTCACATGATTTAATGATCGGCTCGATCACGATTAAATCAAGTGATCGACCTGGTAAAAAGATCGTCTCGCTTGGCTTAAAGCGCCTAAACATTGGCTCAAAGGCACCGACATAATGGTTCATAAACAGCAAAGGCACCGACGTAATGGTTCACAAGCAATCAAAAGTGCCGACGTACTGGCGTAGTGGAAGTAAAGTTCAAGCGAACTTTAAAGGATCAACAGACATTGGTCTTCGGTGATATTCTTCGGAGTATTGTCGCAAACAACTGAAGATGGCTACAAGCAGAGTTACCTTCGATTGTGTTCCCTAGGATGTGGAAGATGGTCACAAACAACTGAAGATGGCTACAAGCAGAGTTATCTTCGATCGTGTTCCCTAGGATGTGGAAGATGTTCACAAGTGTTCCCTAGGATGTGGAAGATGGTCACAAACAACTGAAGATGGCTACAAGCAGAGTTATCTTCGATCTTGTTCCCTAGGATGTGGAAGATGGTCACAAGCGGCAGAGAATTACTACAAGCAGAGTCGTCTTCGATGAAATAGGAGGCAGCTACAAGCAGAGCGGTCATCAACAAAATGCAACAAATCGGTTACTTTCAGAGACGTGTGCTCGACGGTGCAAGATACGCATTTATTAACTCTTTTATCTATTTAACTAACACTAGTTTGTAGGTATCTGCGTTACAAGGATGATTTGGGATCGCAGAACGTTCTGAATCATTCTCCGTCCCTATCGCTACTTTGACTTTTGTTTTCGAAACTTGCGTTTCTCCAAACTCAGTCAAAGTGGGGGCTTCTGTAGACACCCAAATGTGTCTCTCCAAAACCAAACCCAGTGATGAATATCTTTCATGTCATTTGATTATCGAACGAGGTGAAAGTGTGAAAGGTCACGTGTTGCGGTTAGTTTTATTAAAATTCTTTCTTTCTGTTTTCGAAAACAACTCTATTTTATGAAAACAGCCAATCTAGTTTAGTTTGGTCCACGACAAGGGTCCAATAAAGTGTAATTGGATGGGCTTGCAAAGAGCTTTCCAACGATATATTATAAGCCCAATTCCGATGAATAATGAGGAAGTTATGGCCAAAATACTAAACTGGGCCTGGTTTGATCTTTACATGTGGCCCGATAATGTAGGGGAGGGCCCAATGTTAATTATTATTTCTAAAGTTATTAGAATTAATTATAGTCTTCTAGAATTCTCTAAAAGGTTCTTTTTAGTCTTCATAAAATTAGAATTAATAATTATATTTTTATGATTTTTACTTGGAATAAAATATTATTTTATGAAAATACGATTTCAGTTTTCATACGGACTTTACAAGTCGATTTTGATAGATAGGTGGACTCCGTGTTTGAAAGCGCATAGGAATCCAGGCTGTCGCCAAGCGACAAGCCTTGTCGCCACGCGACAGAGCTTGTCGGCAGGCGACAAGCCTTGTCGCCACGCGACAGAGCTTGTCGGCAGGCGACAAGGTCGGTTTTGCGGCGACAGCGTGGAGTTTTATTCCTTATCAAATTCTACCTATTTCCGGACTGTTTTCTTATAAATAGGGTCCTAAACCTCCGTGTTTAATCATCTACAATCATCAACAATCATCAATATTCTCTAGGCTCTCTCTCTATTCTTTTTCTAAACCTTCTCTCTCAAAATTCCGCATACACGAGATCTAGACACACCTAGCCAACTTCGAAGTTGCCTTCGCCCTAGACGTGGAAGGTTATAATTTCTGATGGTTTGGTTCCGAATCTCTCTTTCAATTATTTGATTTAATTGTTTGATTTTATACTTTTACTTGAAGTTACTAACGCGTGTATTTTGTTATTAGAAAGAGGCACGATGCATTAAAGTATGTAGTCTTATTGCTCTATTCTTGTAGAAAGCATGTTTATTATTTATTAATTCCTAGAATCATGTTAGGATGTTATTATTGCTTTCTAGTATCATGTTTAGGGTGCTTCCTATGCTTTCTAATATCATATTAATATCATGTTAGTACCATGTTAGGGCTAAAGCTTTGATCTTTATTGTTTAGTGACATGCTAGGGTTTGTTATTAATCTTGTTAGTATCATGCCTAGGATCTTGCTATTATTATGCTTTAGCGTTATTATGATTATAATTATGATGATTGATTATCATGTTGCTTGATGCTTATTTATTGTTATTGCTTGATCACGCCTTTTATGCATGTTTAAAGGGAATTTGTACTTGTAATCACGCTTAATAAGATAATTAATAATCTTGTTTAGGGTTAATTTGATTATAATTCAAGTGATCCCCAATAATAGTTTACTTGTGCAATAAATTAAACCAACATAGATAAACAGGTTTAGGGTTAACCTATTGTTTGCATGTTAGTCAGAAAGCGCACATGAATACGAGAAGAATGAAGTAGAGGCCTATTTTAAGGGCAGGTTCAATCTCTTTTAGGTTGGATTTGTACCTTCATCCCCGAACCCTATTTGGTTCAAGACCTTTTGGAGTTGACGATCTCCTGGATCGTTAAGGGGTGTAGTCTTCACCTTGTGAACGGTTTACAAGTTCCTAAAACTTGTTGGAAACTCTTTTGCTCTAGCTTCCTTCCTTTTGGCTGCCACCATGCTTAAGTGTATGATCACAGTGGGGTTCAAGCTTGGGGTTAATGGCTTAAAATATTCCCTACAACTATCCATGCCATGAATTTCCTGAACCCTTTGTTAGGAATGGGATAAGATAACCTGGATTTGAAATATTCTTGGATTGTAATTTTCTAGAAGATGTCCCAACTCCCATTCATAAGGAGAAAGCACCCCCATGCTTTGACTTTAATGTCATGGGACTTCTGTTTGGGTATGACAAGAATGAGCCAACTTATGTTGAGGACAATTCCTTGCTCATTCAAACAGTACTACAAAGTGATAACTTTGATCCTTCCAAGCTTATCACTCTAGCAGAGGTTCTAGTTCAAGGATGGCGAAAGACCGTGAAGATGACTACTCCAAGTGGAAGAAAAATCTCCATAACAACAGGACAAGGACCAATGTTCGAAGAATCGTCTGAGTCAAAGTCCGAGTCAGAGTCTTCCCCTATCGAGTCTTCTAAGTCCTTAGTTATAGCACCTTCTCCTAGTTCTTCTGTTTTAGCACCTTCTCCTAGTTCTTCTGTTTTAGCACCTTCTCCTAGAATAGTTAGTAATCAAGTCCCAACGGACTTGGCTTTATTTGATGTAATGGTTTCCGAATTTAATAATATGTCCTCTTTTTCTTACTCCTTGTGTCATTCTTTAACCCAAGATGATGAGCATTGCTAAACTAACAATGAAAATGACAAAGAAATAATTAAAGCAATGGAAACACTTGAAAACAAAACACCGGTAATTGAAGATACTGAAACGGTTGATATCTCAAAAGATCCAACCATTAAAAGAGAAGTTAAAATCAGACTAACACTTAATAAATATGAAAGAACCGATTTTAGTAATTTATTAAAAGAATTTATCGATGTATTCGCTTAGTCATATGAAGATATGCCAGGAATTAATAGAGAAATAGCTCAACACACAATTCCACTAATTCCAGGAATGAATCTTGTAAAAAAAAAGTTACGTCAAATGAAACCCGACGTAGCCCTTAAAATAAAAGAAGAAGTACAAAAACAGATAATAGCAGGTTTTATTAGGGTATCCAAATACCCCGAATGGGTCGCAAATGTAGTCCCAGTTCCGAAGAAGGATGGAAGGGTACGAATGTGTGTCGACTATCGAGATCTAAATAAGGCAAGTCCAAAGGATGACTTCCCTTTACACCACATCGATATTCTAGTAGATAATACAGCAAACCATGCACTTCTCTCATTTATGGATGGATACACAAAGTATAATTAGATTCTCATGACAGAAAAAGACATGGAGAAGACAACATTCATAACACCTTAGGGCACTTACTGTTACACGGTGATGCCATTCGGGTTGAAAACGCGGGTGCCACTTACCAACGAGCAGCGACTTCTTTACTCCGTGACATGATGCACAAGTCGAAGTCTATGTAGATGACATGATTGTGAAATCAAAGGATCGCCCAAGGCATTTGGTATCCCTAAGAAAATTCTTTGAAAGGTTAAGAAAATACAACATGAGGTTGAACCCATCCAAGTGTGCTTTTGGAGTCACCTCAGGAAAACTCTTGGGATATGTCATTAGCTCTAGAGCAATAGAGATAGACCCAACCAAGATCAAAGCAATCATGTCAATGCCATCGCCCAAAACCGAAAAGCAAATTCGGGGATTCATTAGCCGGTTGTAATACATAAGTAGGTTCATATCTAAATTGACAACAATATGTGAACCAATATTCAAGAAGCTCAAAAAGAATGTGCCAGTAATATGGGACGATGAGTGTCAACAAGCCTTTGAGAAGATCAAAGCCTATCTCGCTAATCCTCCCGTATTAGCACCAGCACTCCCAGGAATCCCTCTTAGGTTGTACTTAACAGTCACCAAAGAGACAATAGGGGCTATGCTCACACAAGAAGTAGAAGGAAAGGAGAATGCCATCTACTATCTAAGTAAAAAGATGCTCGAGTATGAAATACACTATACACCACTTGAGAAATTATGCCTCGCATTAGTGTGGGCCACAACCAAGTTAAGACATTACATGCTCGTTCATACAGTCTTCGTAGTATCTCGAATGAATCCACTCAAGTATCTTTTCGAGAAATCTACACTAAATGGGCGAATATCAAGATGGATAGTCAACTTAGCCCAATTCGATGTAAGATTCATGCCCCAAAAGGCTATTAAAGGATCCGTGGTTTCAGATTTCTTAGCAGATTTCCCAATAGAAGATTCCACGCCTATACACGAGAATGACTTTCTAGACGAAGACTTGATGGTCACAGAAGATGATATTTAGACTCTCTACTTCGACGGAGCCTCAAACCAAAAGGGATGTGGTGTAGGAGTACTAGTGGTATCACCTAAAGAAGAACATGTTCCAATCTCCATAAATCTAGATTTCGACGTTACCAACAACGCTGTAGAATATGAAGCATGCGTGGTAGGCCTCGAAACAACATTGGCGTTGGGAGTAAAGAAACTTTGAATATTTGGGGATTCCTCGTTGATCATCAATCAAATTTCCAAGAGATGGAAAGTAAGGAGTGAAAGCTTGGCCCCTTACCAAACCTACCTGGAAACTCTCACAAACCAACTGGAAAAGGCAGAGTACATGTATCTACCTAGAGATGAAAATCAATTTGCTGATGCCTTGGCAAGACTAGCCTCAATGGTTAGGATTCCTACGGAAATTGAGCAAATGCCTTTAACAATAGAAAAGAGGCATAAACCGGCTTATATCCAAGCAATAGAGGATGATGAAGTAACCCAAGAAGAAGAAGAAGAGGAAGAGCCTTGGTATACAAACATCCTCAATTATGTCACAAAGGGAGAATATCCACTTCATGCTGACAAAAGAGCAAAACAAGCCTTAAGACCCTTGGCTTCCCAATATGTTCTCATTAACGATGAGTTACACAAAAGGGTACCTAAAGGCCGAGCTCTTCTATGTGTAGGCAAAAAGGAAGCCCAAAAGGCTATGAGAATAGTCCACGAAGGAGTATGTGGAACACATGTAAATGGCAAAATGCTAGTCCAAAAGATAATGCGCGAAGGATATTATTGGACTACCATGAATAGGGACTGTCATCAATATGTCAAAAGATGCCCTAAATGCCAAATATATGCTAACTTGCAACATGTTCCTCCATCTCTCCTCTACACCTATACATCACCATGGCCATTCTCAACATGGGGAATAGATATTATTGGAGGAATTACTCCTTCGGGAATAGGAGGCCATGAATACATATTAGTGGCAATTGACTACTTCACTAAATGGGTTGAAGCAAAATCATACGCCAAGCTCACTGCAAAACATGTAGAACTCTTTATCAAAAGAAACATTATTTGTCGATATGGAGTCCCACATGAAATGATAAGTGACAATGGAACTCACTTTCAAGCAGAATGTGAAGAATTGTTACAAAAGTATGGCATTCAACACCATCACTCTTATCCATACAGACCTCAGGAAAATGGTGCAGTTGAGGTAGCTAATAAAAATTTAAAGACTATCATCGAGAAAATGACAAAAAATTACAAAGATTGACCTGACAAACTCCACTTTGCTCTGTGGGGTTATCGCACGTAAATTCACTCGTCGACAGGAAATACGCCATTTTCCTTAGTCTATGGGATGGATTCCGTACAACCTGTAGAGCTAGAAATACCTTCCCTACGCATCGCGTTGGAAAGTAAGCTCGATGAAGTAGAATGGACTAGAGCGAGATATGAAGAGCTAATTCTACTTGATGAAAAGCGACTAGAGGCTCTACATCATACTCAATGTTATCAAACTCGTATGGCTAGACACTTCAATAAGAAAGTCAAGACAAGATATATTAAAGTAGGAGACTTGGTGTTAAAAGCATTAAGGAAAAATGTTTTAGACCCAAGCGGCAAGTTTAGACCCAATTGGTCTGGGCCATATATTGTCAAAACTATCCTATCTACAGGTGCTGCAAAACTGACAGATATGGATGGCAATGAGTTTTCAAACATGACAAATCTTGACCAACTTAAGAAGTACTACCCATAAATTACTTGAGTAGGATACTCAAAAGAGCTACGTTTGGCTTGATTCCTTAGGAAAGGATACGTAGACAACTCTTATAGGGTGCGGCCACTTTAATTTTTACAAATCTCATATCCTAGCATCGAAGAGTTAACTCAGAGCAATTAGCGCGGAAATTTTCAAATGCATCCCAGAAAAGTTGTCGCCTGACGACAGACGTCAGGGTCTACCGACAACAGCAGCGTCTGGCGATAAGGTTAGCGCCAGGCGACGAATAGCAGCGTCTGGCGACAGACTTTAAACTGCAACGCCAATTTTTCCGCATTAAACTGGGCGAGTTTCGGTGTATTTCGGAAATTTTTGACTTCCGTACTCGAATAATTTTCAGAAAATTAATTAAGTGTTTTCATTGCTTTAATGGAAATTAGAATGTAAATGTTAATTTAATTTAAAAAGCTGAAAATTACATTAATAAAAATAAAATAAAATTACATTATTAATGGAATTTAAATGAAAGCTTAAAAAATAAATTAACTTAAAAATTAAAATTGTCTAATAAATTGAAAGTAAAGCAATGTTCTAATCTTTTTTCTCTTTCTTTGCCCTCTTCCAATTTTTGTCAGCTTCTTCTTCTTCAACCATCACTTTTGCTAGCAAGCATCCTTTAGAGGGTCTGCATTCAATTTTGGTGTCAATAGTTTCCTTTAGCCATCACACCATGTTTCTTCTCTACCCACACTTTCTTTTATGTAGAGTCAACTTTTCTTTTCTCTTTGCCTTTAGTAGTGTTATTCTTCTTAGGCATGATAGGAGTTTTAAATTCAATTTTTTCACCTAGGCGTTCCTTAACAGGAGCTATCTTGTATCCCAGACGATTCTTCACATTGGTTTTATTTTGAACTTTCTTCTTGTCCTTTTTAGGCCTATCAAGTAGCCAATGCTTCATATCCTTAGACAAAGATGGAGGAACCTTTTGGGTAACAACTTCCCATAAAGGCCTAGCACTCCAATAAGTATCAAACCTCTCTACATCTTGTGAAATAGGAAACTCATAAGGACGACGAAGATCTCTAGAAGGAATGGTTTGGGAAAGGCCATACTGCCTTTTTACCCTATAGGGCTAATAAAAAGTCAATCTGGATAAGCTAGGGAGACGACAGAAGGGTTGCTTGTTGACACCAACCATCTTCTCAATTTTCCACCAAGGGATGATCCACTTGATAGAAAAATCACAAGAGGCGAATATTTTGCTCCACTCTTGGCGGCCCATCTTTATGGAAAAGCTTTTCTTTCGCCTAACAAAGCAGTTTGGTGTATATTTGTCAATGTTGTCAGGAGGACTAATTAATTCTAGCCTCTCCATTAGCCACATTTGCAAAAATTCAATGCAAATAATTAGTATTACTATACAAAAATATATGTTTTTGATTTCTGTAATTAAAAATATTATTTTTTTACCTGTAATAAAATTGGAGAGCCTCGAAAAGGCGCTTTTGGATTTTTCTTTAATTCATCCAAACTAAGCATAGTTTCTCCAATAATTAATGGCATTAGATTCCTCCCTGATTCAATTTGTTCCATGACAGACACTAAAATTGCTTGACCCTCACGATTATTTCCACTAGTGAGGAGATATTGGCTAAACATGCAAAAGAGAAAAGCTCTTCTCCTATAAACATGAAAAGACTCAGAATATGGTCTATCAAAGTAATGGCGTGCAAATTCTTTCAGATTAACTACAATTCCATCTACAATATTTGTTAGATCCCTGTCTTTAAGGTTAAAGAAACGCTCAAAATCTTTATAATAATATTCGCTCATATTAGGAATTACCGCAAGATCCATGGAAGGAAAGCCTAGCATATCACCAAATTCATCCGGTAAAGGATTAATTTCGTCACAGCCTAGTCTAAAGCAATGGGTGTCTAGATCCCAATATTCTAAGGCGGTATGAATAAAATCTATATCTATGTCTACCCCCTTAATACCATAAATACCTCCCAGGTGAAAGAAATCAAGCTCTTTTCTCTCCTTAGCAGTCAAAGATCGGCACCACTCATGAGTAAAATCACTAAAACTTTTAGACATGATTGCTTAAAGAGAATTAAAGCTATAACTATTGTTTTAATCTGTTCGAAATATACAAAAATCGGCAGATTTGGGGGCTATTTATGCACAAAATTGGTACAGTTTGTTTCCCGAAAGGATTCGGAGAAAAAAGTTCAGCGCCAGACGACAGGAACAGCATCTGGCGACAAGGCCTGTCGCCTGGCGACAAGATCAGCGTTTGGCGACAGAGAGTCGGCTCGACGCCGCTTTTCGCGCTATGCAAATCATGTTTTTTTTATTACGACTCGATTTTGTACATTGACTTTACGTTTTTTGGAAATTCTTTCCAAACACTTTTCGATTAATTTATGCTTAATTAATTTTAGGCTTATGTTAGTCAAAGTTTATTTTATTTTTCATTTTTTTCTTTTTGGGGGAGAAAGTTGGATACCCTCCATTGATAAAAAAATGACGGAAATTTTTTGCGGAAAAATTAGTCATAATTTTTCACACACTCACATGCACATAAAATGAAAAATAAAAATGCAGAGATAAAGTAAGCATAATAAGTTTGTATATACAGTGTGTATAACATAGAAGTCATATAATACAAGCTAGAAAAGTCCTAAATAAAATAAATACATGTACAACTACGGTGCCGGAGGACGCAAATGGGGAGGCACTCCCAAGGTGTCAAAGAATAAAGTAGATCGTGGAGTATGTCCCTCACTGGCTCCAGGATTGCTGACACTCGGGATCGACAAAGTAGGGCCAGCCCTTCTAGGCTCACCCTGATGCTGAATAGCCAACGACTGAGGCTGCGGCGGCTGCTGGGACGACGAGCCAACCTCGTACGCCCCACCACCCCCAAAGGAGTTGATGTCACGCCTCCTTGGCCTGTCGGCCTACCATATGCACCCTTAGACGAAGATCCTGAACCCTCCGATCTCTTAGCAGGAGCCGTCTGTAGACATCTAATTTTGGCCTCCTATCCCAACAGGAAGTGCAATGACGATAAATAAAACCATCTTCGTGTTAGATCGAAGTGAAGAATGCTTATGGATGACTGGCTAAACCGCAAAGACACAAAAAGACTAGCTTAACACAAAACAAATACAAAACAAGGTCCAATTAACTAAACCCGATCATAATTAGGCTTAAGCCCGTGCTTAAGACCCAATAATGACGGATTTAGAGGTGCCTAGGTTAAATTTAATGCTGTCGCAGAAAAATCCGCTCGCATCTCAATGAGTCCCACTAGTCTGGCATGCGTAACTAATTACCCAGCGCAAGTACTAGAGATGCGCTCGCGGAAGATTCAGAGTTTTATAAAAAAATAAAATCGAATCTTACCATAATGCCACGCGCAAGACATTCAGTTGCGCTGGCCATAGCAGCGCAACTAAATCACTTGCGCTGGGATGCCGCGCGCAACTCGTCTAGATGCGCGCGACACCTGTTGCGGCAGATTGCTTAAAACCCTAATTGCACCCATTTCCTATAAATATGGGCTTAATAAGAGGCTTAAACACACAGAAATTAACCTAAAATCCTGGCAGAAACTCTTGTGAACTTGTGCTACCAAACCCTCTTGTCCTAAACACTCACCCCTCTTAATCTTTGTTACTACGGTGGAGGTTCCCGAACAAGAAGGAGTCCATAAGTGTTCTAAACGGAGATCTAGCAAAGAGAAGTGGTAAATTCCCGAGCACTTAGATAAATCACATTTACTTTTCTCGTTTAAAAGAACTTTAATCAACAAAATTGTGTTATTTGACCACTTTAAAAGGATATTTAATTAATCGATTCCACATAGTATCTTGTGTTAAATAAGATTAAAATTGAATAATAAATTGATTGATTGATCACCTAAGCCAAGGCAAATCTTGTTTACTTTTGCTCCTTTCATGAATTTGAATTAAATAAATAATAATGACTTTGCAATGTAATTCCTACGTGATTAATGCTTGTAAATAAAATCAACTAACTTAGTTTTAGGTATCACGTTGCATATATTTTTTGGTGATGAAATTGTAAAAAAAGGAAGAGCTAGTAGAAGCCGTACTAGGGCTAGAATAGCGATTCTACTTTAAAGGGAACGTTATTTTAGTACCCTCGTTCCCGAACTCATTTCTGGTTTATGTAGACCAATTTGGGCATGGGTGAACTTATGATTTGTGCTAATTATCCCTTGAAATCCACATGGGAGAAAGGCATGAACGAGGTTTATGGGTTTTCCCAAAACTCATTGGCAACTCCTACTTGTTTCTTTTCCCAAAACTCATTGGCGACTCCTACTTGTTTCTTACAAAAAAGCGTGATGATAGAATCAATTCTAATTCAAGGTCCCCTAAACAATCAGGAATTCAAATCCTAATACACCCTAACAAGTGTAATGTCCTAGGCTTTTAAATGGCCATGGGCATCTAAGGAAGGATCCCCTACGATGGGAACACCCTCCTTACAGTGGTGACTCTGCTGGGGACTTAGAGGTTACAAGATTAGTTCTTAGTTATGGTCCAAGGTTTCCAACACTAGGTTGCCTATGGGTTGTAATGGGAAGTAACTTGGATAATCTCTAGTTAGAGAGCAAGACTTGAACGCATAATATCTTCTTTTTGGACAAAAGTAAAAACCAAACAAGCAACATTGCATCATGCATAATCATAGCACATTTTAACCTTTGGGGATTGGCTCATTGACTAGGGGTTGCCAACACTAGGCTTCCATTCCGAAATCAATAACAATCATCCCACCCATATCATCAACAAAATATTGAGAGAGCGATGTTAATTAAAAAAAAAATCTTACGAGCAGGTGGCGCGCGCAACCCAATGAGTGGCGCAACCCCAGCCACCGCAAGTGATTCGGATGCACGCTCCAGCCGCGCACAGCCTAGTCACTTGCGCGTGCCTACTGTTACGAGCCACTTTGATTTTTGTGAAAACAAATTGGCTCGTTCAAACAATATCTTCATTGAAGAATTGTTTAAAGGTGATGTTATCCGTTCGAATATATCTTGCGTTCTTTCCCCTTCTTTTTTCTAAAACAAGCGTATCGATTTACTTATCCTTTCGTACTTCTTTTAGGGCCAGTTTTCAAGATTGGGAACGAAGACTCCCGGACGCTCACATTCTACGTTTACTATCAAACAATCCACCCCTTTCAAACCACCTTCCCTCGACAACTAGTTCTAGTCCAACAACAATGTCAACTATTGAGCAACTTCAAGAAGAGATTGCTCACTTGAGAGAAGAAAAGGCTCAAGAGGCCGAGGAAAGAAGAATTAAGAAACTTGAAAGGGCTGAAAAGAAAAATGCCGAGACTCTAGCCTTATAACAAAAGATGGAACAATTATCCGTCAAAGAAAAGTCGTTGGAGAAGCTTGTTCTTCGTTCTATAATGGGGAATAAGTACTTCGACGCAGAAAAGTTTGCTCCTCCCGAAGGACTTGCTTTACCGGAAAAGTTCATAGTTATGGATTTGCCAATATTTAAGGTGACCAGTAATCCACAAAACCACTTAATGTGTTTTACTGGCACCATGGCATTAAAGGGAGTTGATCCTAAGCTTTATGCTTTGACTTTCCCTTTATCTCTAGACCTAACCGCGAGAGAGTGGTACTATGGGCTAGATCCAAAATTCAAAACAACATGGGAAGATGTAGTTTCGGATTTCATTACCCAATATGAGAGTAACGTAGAGTTCAAATCGACTCTACGCACTACAAGAAAAATGGGTTTGGGCAACGACTAAACTCGAAGCCCAAAACAAATTTTCGTCGCCCAAAGTCTTGGGCGACAAATTGGGCCTAGACATGGGTTCGACACCCAAAGGTCGAAGCCCATTACATATTGGGCGACGAATTTGTATTTTGTTGCACAAAGGTTATTTTGTGCGACGAACTTATTGGTTGCCTATGTGCTGTCTATATCGTTGCCCATAATATTGTGGGCGACGAAGAAGTTCGTTGCCCTATCTTTGATTCTTTGGGCGAAAAAGTGTTTTTCGTTGCCCATAATAGTTTGGGCAACGAACCTATTCGACGCCCATCTTTGTGCCCCATACGTGCTACCTCGTTGTCCATAGTACTTTGTGCAACGAAGTTACTCGTTGCCCATATTTGTCGGCATCATACAATGCTTTGTTTATGTGTTTTTTTTATATATATATTTTTTATATGGGTATAACCTATTAAAAATCAAATTAATCTGAATAATTCAAATACCAAACATGTTGAATAATGACTAAATGAAATAGTTTATTTTATAAATAACATACTAAGAAATGTGCATACTATAAGATAATCCCACTTTGTCAACAATGTACATGATCCTTTAAAAATTAAATAATAGAAACATAACACTATTTACAGACTTAATTCAATCGGCCCCTTCTCAACGCTGCTCATATATTTCACCTTCAATAATTGCGATCATCCATCTTTCATTGCTAGCCCATGTTATTCCTATGTAAGTGAAACATAAGTTAGTAACATACAAATAATTATTGAGAGCATCCTAAATTTTCACAAATATAAACTTCATATAGACTTTATTACACAAAAGTATTAAACCTGCTGCATCCAAAAATATATACTAGTCATTTTCCCTCATACTACTGCAAATTTTTGTTTGAAAACAACTAACAATTTGACAAAACTAACTACATTCATAAAACGAAAAACCCATCAGAAACAATTTCAGTTTCTGTAGTATGAACCATTTCAATTTCTGTACTATGAACAATTTATAGAGTGAAATAAAAAATGTGTTGGAAGAGAAAAGAGTATATATATAAGCCATAGTGGGGAGTTTTAGAACAATAGTGGGCTAATATCAGACTAGCAGGTATTGTTCTCGACAGAATTTCAATTACCTTATCTTGGTTTTTTTTTTTTTTTTTTTTTTTTTTTGACGGGAGTCTTATTAAGTTATTAGTCATGAACTACTACGCAAAAACAAATCACTTGGATCTTAAAACTTAAGAAAATGGGGTGGAAAAAAGTCACCACTCACTAGTCAGTAGTCACAAGACTATGATAACAGTATAAAATAAAATGCTAGCAATTTAAACTCCTAATTCTGAAGCCTTACATCAAGCTAATCATAGTCACACTTTATATAAAGCAAAAGGATAATTTAATGCCTCAAGTATATTCTCATATTCTTCTGTATAGTTAACATGACAATCCTCTTTAGTTTAAACAATCACATGCAAGTCACTTTGTAGGATGGAGAACTAACTAAATGGCATTTGATAAGGAAGGTTCAGCAACAACACAGAACTTATGCAGGAATGAAGAATCAGATCCGTCCTGATGTTTTGTTTCAGGACAAGTTATTATCAGATGTGCATAACCTTGAACGATGAACGAAACGAGCCTAGTTTAGAGGAGATAGAAACTTTGGAATATTCTTTAGGTGATATGTAAAACCATAACGAAAAAAAAAAACAAAAAAAACATCTGGAAAAATACAATGACAGACCAATACTCATCAGGAAAGAACTCTAAAGGTAATTAAAACAGTGTCTCTACTAAGCTTATGTAATCTCCCTCAACCTAGCTTTAGCAGGCTAATTAACCTAATTTAACACCAGGTGGTAATGGACTGGTGGTAGTTGCCTCTGATGGACTGATCTTATAAGCTTCCTGGTGAATACGAAGAAGCCATAGTGGGGAGTTTTAGAACAATATATTATAGGTTTACATGACCAATAGAATATATGTTATCATCTGTGTATATCAATTCTATTTGACTGCATACTCCATCCAAGCATTCAGTTTGCTTAAGCTTATTAAGTTCAATAGTTAAGGTCATCTAACCTCATCCATATATAATTCTGATATTCTATTCAAATATTCATTCATTTCTAAATTTCAGTCCTAATTTAGTTCTGATGTTCAATAGTGACTTGTCATCGTCAATTCTAATCTTTAGTGCACTGGTGGAAAAGAAATAGCTAATAGACACTAAAAGGAACCATAACAGCAACAACACGCAGCAACATATTGTTTTGATAATAGCTAAAATATATATCTCATTTAGAAGATGAGAAAGTGCCATACCTAAGTTGTTTAAACATTTTCATCATATCATCTCTGAGCTTCTTTTCACGTTTTTTAGCTTCTATGTTGATTCTAGATACGACCGCTTTAAGTTCATCATTTGATGCTATAAGCTCTTCGTTTGAGGTTCTAAGCTCTTCATTAGATTCCTTCAGGGTTTCAATTTGAGATACAAGTACACCCTCACGTGTTGCGACATCCTCTTTTAATTGTTGAATCTCAGCCGATAATTCCACTCTAACTTCATTAGTTTCTCCTTCAACTCTTCTTTTCTTTGGTGGACGAGCTCCAGGACCAAGTCCCTTGACATATCCAGACTTTTGTTTGAAAACCTCCATGTATGCTACTTTGACACTTAGTGTATCTTCACCATGCTCATCCACTTCTTTTTCATGAAGGTTTATTAGCGCTTCATACTCTTTTTCAACATTAGGTTCAAATTCCCTGTCTTTATGCCTAGCATATTAAATTAAGCACAACAATAAACAACTTAATTCAATAATTTTTAAAAAAATTTTAATAAAAAACTTATATAAAAAGATACTAAAAAAAAACCCACCAAGGGATCATTGAGTACTTTTTAGTTTTCTCAAATAAGGTGATGTACAGAGGATCCTGTTGAGTTTCAAGAGGATTATCTGATGATCCTTCATTTTCTTGACTACCTTGAGATTGTTGCACATTCATCTGCATTTATGATAAGCAATGCCAAATTATACAATGAAATGTGATCAGTGCTAAAATAATAGTAACAGTCCAAAAGCTAGCAGAACTGATCTACCATGAAATAATTCATTCGCCTTTAAGCATAAATTAGTTTATAAACATTTTCCGAGCTTCTCCTAAAGCAGACATGCACCACTTTATACAAATTATAATATAAATCATTGCAAATATATAGAGGTCGTACCAGTTCATGGAAAATTCTTGCGGTAGACCTTGCACCATTTGCAGGAGTTTTAGTTTGCTTAAGCTTATTTTCCGTGTTAACTTTACTAATACGCTATAAGCCATAAAAAACAAGGCACTAGCAGATTATCGAAATATAACTTCAATTAATGGTCAGGTAAAAAAAAAGAAAAGAGTCAGAGGGAATTTTACCTTTTGCTTTTCATCATTCCAATACTCACATACTAGCCATGTCCATTGGTTAGGATCAATATTATCTGGTTTGCTGTTTATTGCATCTGCAATGGACTTTTTTTCTAAAGTATTGCTCTTTAAGCCTGAATCTCCAATGTTTATACAACATGGAGCACTGAAAGCTCAACGCTTCAGTAACATCGACACCAGCAACTTTATCAGGTAAATCATATTTACCCTGCCAACGTAAATCATAATAAATATCCATCCATGCTAAACACATTCAGACATTTTAAATGGTCTCAAATACTTAAAAACTTACCCGAATCTTTTTATACAACCTCTCTTTTGAACCTGAATCCATCTTAGCTCAATTCCTGTCAAGAATGAAGTAAAGTCAAAGTCATAAACATAACTTTTGCAGCATATATTAAAAAATCTTATAAGTTATAGCACATACAATGACCTGAGGGGACAAAATTCTTTCACCCAATTGCTACAATCACATATGAATTCATCTGCCTTTTCACCAACCACGCATCGAAGCTCATCCATGAAATTTATTTTAATCTTTTCTTCAGAATTAGGATTCCACATTCTAGTAACATATTTCTTACCCCTAGTTAGCCCACGCCTCTTACGATCAGGAAATTTTAGTCGATGTTCAGCTTGTTCAAGCCTTCGTTTCTCTCGATATGTCAACCTAGTCTCTCTAGTTTGTTCACTAGTTGTTGCTTCTGCATCAGGCTGCTGCTCCACATTTGTTTGTTGTTGATACTGCACATTTTGTTGTTGCTGCTGCCCCACAATTTGTTGTTGTTGTTGTTCAATTTGTTCTTGTTGATGTTGCTGCTCTGTATTTTGATGTTGTTGTTGCACATCATCCACCTGCTGCTCATTCAGTTGTTGCCCTGCATTTGACACTTGCCTTGTCTTACGCAAATGCGATGCATACTGCTGCACTTGCTGAATTGCCATTTCACTGTAATAATTTCTTTTCCATGATATTAGTAATATTAAAATAAGCATTAGAGAATTGCTGACAAAATAACTGCAGTTTGCTTATTAGCATTAACACTTTCTTAATACAATAATAATCAACAATCTATATATAAAATAAAATCAATCAAGTAACTAATATATGTGATAACCCTTATTTTATAAAAACATCAAAATAGAGCCTGAAAATGCAACAATCTCCGCGGCTGCTTAATGCCTACAATGATATTAATACAATAAATTTATTAAAATAGACAAACATGAGGTCAAGTGACACATTTACTTCATTTAGTTTAGATAACACCAATTACCAAGAACTAAGAGGGAAAATCTGTAGAACTATCGTTGTCATATTCTACATCATCAAGATCCTCATCTAACTCATGCGCACTAGAGCTTGTGTCCAGATCATCTTCATCATCCTCTTCACTTTTTGCATCTTGCTCATCGTCATTATCCATGTCAGCATTATTAATAGCTTCTAAGATGACCTCTGCGTCAACCAACTCTGTTTCAAAATCATCTCTAACCATATTGATTTCCTCATCACTCAATGCAGCGAACTCTTCAAGGTTAGTTGCTCCTTCTTCAACAATATTCCATAGAGATTCATCTTGTTCAGTGTCTTCATCATTTGGGAAATCAAAAAAGTTACGTGGATTGGCTTTAATTACAAATTTCCAATGTCTTTCATCATGAGAAGAGACATAGAAAACTTGTTCAATCTGAGAAGCTAATGCAAAAGGCTCATTTGTTTGCAATGTACGAGAAACATTGACAAGTATAGACCCAAATTTGTCCTTTTTAACCCCCCTTCCTTCACTAAATACATCAAACCACTTACACTTGAACAATACCACTTTAGGACTTGTTCGATTTTCTAAGGCATCATACTCTAGCACAATAACCTTTTCCAAATTCCCGTAAAAGTCCTTCCCTCCACTCTCTGCATCCCCTTTCACAATAACGCCACTATTTTGAGTTTTACGATGTCTTTGCCACTTTTTAGTGTGAAATCTAAACCCATTAATAATATATCCATCAAAAGTCACAATACTCTTCATTGGTCCTCGTGCTAGGCTCAACAATTCTTCTGTAACTCTATCATCCTTATCATCCCAAAGTTGTGTAATCTATTTTTCAATGTAAATAAGAAAGAAAAAAATAAATATGCATGCTAAAATTTGATGTATTTATATATCATAAATATATGAATAACACACTATCTTACTCTATTCTCAAACCACTGGCAGAATTCAACGTCTTGATGACCTATGCTGTTCTCATATTCACTATTTAAAAAAAAAAAAGTTGTTTAGCAACATTTTGTTTGCTTAATTATATATTTATAATTTCACACACTTACTCAAAGAAAGGTTGTGCTTCATCACAGTTCTGCAAAACATATAATTGAGCTTTTCTTCGGTCTTCAATACTCAATTGCTTTAAATTTGGCTTTCCTAGTGGCTTGCCAGTGGTATAAAACACTGAAAGAGTATGAAGTCGTGGATAGTTTATGTCCTCATTTCGATCTAAACGATTGAATTGTATCTCAATCTTAGAAAGATATCTAGCACAAAATGCCAAGAATTCTTTCTGAACATACCCTTCAGCAATTGATCCTTCAGGGTGAGCTTTGTTTCTTACAAATGACTTAAATGTCCGCATTGCTCTAAAAATGAAGATTATAATTAGTTTAATAACAATCACTGTTACATTTACATATTGAGATAAAAAAAAAGTATACTTGACCTTTCAAATCTATACATCCAACGATAATGCACAGGCCTAGCCAATTTTGCTTCTGTAGCTAAATGTATGGGATGATGAATCATGACATCAAAGAAAGCTGGAACAAAGATACGTTCCAGCTTGCATAATGTGATTGCTATGTTTGCTTCCATTCGTTCTAAGTCAGCTACTTTTAAGGTCTTGGCACATAGTTGCTTAAAAAACAAACTAATCTCTCTTAAAGGTTCTAAAACTTTTTCATCTAAGACACCTTGAAAGGCCGGGTTAAGCAAATCTTGCATGAAAACGTGAAAATCATGAGTTTTCATTCCTATGATTTTTCCATCATGCAAAGAAGCACATCGAGATATATTAGATGAATAACCATCCGGGAATGCCAATTTCGATAAAAATGTGACTATTTTCCTCCTTTCGTTTAAGGTCAGGTTGAAAGGGGCTCGTGGAATTTCATATTTGTCCCCTACACTCTTTGGTCGAAGATCATCATGCATTTTCATGGCTTCTAAATCCAACTGAGCATTTAAGGAGTCTTTGTTCTTTCCAGGTAAGTCAAGCAATGTGCCTAATATATTTTCACAAATATTTTTTTCCACATGCATTACATCCAAGTTATGACAAACTAGCAGATGTCTCCAATATGGCAATTGGAAAAAAACACTTATTTTTTTCCACTGGTGAACAATATATCTTTCGCCTCTTTTACGTTTTCCTTTATCATCTTTCCCAAACTCCACATTAGGGTATCCATGTAGCTGCTCCAAAGCATCATTCCCTGATAATGGATTAGGTGGTGGACGCCTTTCAACTTTTTTACCAAAGAGCCTCTTATTAAGTCTCCATTTATGATCTGGTTCTAAAAACACACGATGACACATATAACACCATTTGTGGCCATTCTTCAACCATTCAGAATTCGTGTCTTTGTGGCAATTAGGGCAAGCCATGGCCCCTTTAGTGCTCCAGCCAGACAGATTAGCATATGCCGGAAAATCACTAATTGTCCACATTAACACAGCTCGCATATTAAATGTCTCCTTATTGTGTGCATCAAAAGTTTGTACCCCACTCTCCCATAATTCCTTCAACTCATCTATTAGAGGTTGTAGAAATACATCTATGTCATTACCAGGAGATTTAGGACCGGGAATTAATAATGACAACATCATGTTGTCACTTTTCATGCACATCCAGGGAGGTAAATTATAAGGTACTAACATCACGGGCCATATGCTATATCTACTACTCATGTTTGCCCCTGGATTAAACCCATCACTAGCTACAGCCAAGCGTACATTACGTGCATCGACAGCAAATTCAGGATATAGCTCATCTAAAGACTTCCACGATTTCGAATCTCTTGGGTGTCTCATAATGCCATCGTCATCATCACCAGGATGTTCTTTCTTATGCCACTTCATATGCATTGCTAGCTTGGAGCACATGAACATCCTTTGGAGCCTTGGAATAAGTGGAAAATGACGTAATACTAATTGAGGTACTCGTGTTTTTCTCTTGACACCCTCAACCTCATCTGAATTCTCATCATCTTCACATACATCCTGCTTCCATCTAGGTGCTGAACACTTAGGACAATTAACTTCATTTGCATCCTCCTTTCGAAATAAAACACAATGGTTGACACATGCATCAATCTTAACATAGTCTAAGCCTAGAGCTTTTGTATATTTTTTTGCTTCATAGGAGCTTGAAGGAAAATTGTTATCATAATTAAATGCCCTATGTAACGCATTCAATAACATTGAAAAAGACTTGTCACTCCAATTGTTACTAACTTTAATGTGCAACAATGATATAATAAACTCCAATCTCTTATATGTTTTACACCCCGCATACAAATCAGCCTCCATATCCTCCATTAATTTTTGGAGCAGCATAGGTGTTTCACTAGTGCCATTATTTGATTCTAAATTTGTAGTTCTCTCATTTTCATTAATAGATGTAGAATTTATAGAATTCCACGCATTTGTTGCATCAAAAACAAACGGGGCCATGTCATCAAAAGGCATTTCATCATTCTCATTATCTGAAACCTCCCCTATATATTGTTCTTCATAATTATCAATTTGCTCTACACTCTCTCCGTGACTCACCCATGGGTTGTAAGTATGATCGATGCCATATACTAGTAAGTGACATTGCATATTTTTACGATTTTGAGATAAAACCAACCGACAGTTAAGACAAGGACATTTCAGCATTGTTTCGCTACTTTTCCCCCTAAAAGCATATTGTAGAAATTCATTAACACCAGCTATGTACTCCGGTTTTTGTCTATCCTTTACACCATTATGATTCATCCAACTTCGATCCATATTCATTCTTAAACACAATAAAAGAAAAGGTTACAAATAAGAAAATTATAATGATTTATTTAGCAGATTTATGTTTAAATATGAATTTATATATGATGTATTAAAAGAGAATTGAAAGCGGGAAAATGAAAAAAGTATGGAGGAGAATGCACTATTTTACATATAATAAAATTATGTTATTTCTGTATAAACTACAGTTACAAGGTATCCTATACATGTAAAATTAGTTTAAAAGAAAGTAAGTAGATTAAGGTGATTTCAATTCTAGATTTTCTAATTTAACGAATAAATTTAGATGGGTAAACTAATTAAATAACAATATAGGTATATTGTATAAGATAAAAAGAAGAATGAAATTGGTACTAGAAAGAAATTTTACCACTTAATTGCTTTAAATATGCTTCAATATTTTAAAGCTAAATTGTCAATAATAAGATGTAGATTCCTTGGTACTTATCTCGTGGGATGTTGTAGCTGACATTATTTGATTAAGATCTTTTATCAAACAAAACAAAAAGTTACTTGTCATCAGTTAAGAATCTAGATCAAACCTAAGCTAACAAAAAGTTACTTATTTTAAATAAAGGTTATGCATATCCTTATATCTAAGCTCTAATTTTATGATTATCCCTGACAACAACAATATACAACTACTCTGTATTGTATTTCTTGTTCGCACAATGACTGACAGTACATGAAAAATAGCCTTCTATATTATATTTCAAGATATCATACATGCATGCAAAGATATATTGAAAAATTCTTTCTGAAAAACATATACTTCGTACATTAACAGTGAGACCATATAATTAAATGGTTCTACGACACTCTAATTCTCAATTTCCCAATTAAAACAGGTTAAACACTCTAAATTACCAATAAATAAAATCATATACTACCTGTAATTGCTCCAAAATACCAATCAGTAATTGATTTAATATAAATCAAATGCCCCAAATTAGTAAGTGTCGATTAACATCAAATCAAACTCCAATTAAATTATCAACCAACAATTGAATTGGGATCAATCAATTCAAACAAAATAATATGTTCCAAACTACCATCAATTGAATTTGTGAAGCAGTAAGACCAAATTTAACAAAAAAAATTATAAAATAAAAGATAAAAAGGTTGAATTACCTAGGAAAAAGAAGGTGACGCTGCCGTCGCTACTACTAGTATAAGACGCTTGAGGCTGCCGGAGAGAACCCAGTCAGAGTGATCACCGAAATCGCAGAAGTACGAGGGTCTTTGATGGCAGATGTAAGGGGTAATATTCGTGAGAGGGTTTAATAGCTTAAAAAAATTGATATTTATAATTGAGTATTTGAGGGGAAGAAGGAATATGAGGTGGGGTGGGAGTAGAAAACTAAATTAGAGTTCTTTTTTTGGAAAAGAAACCGCGAGATAACCCTACTAGTACTACTCTAAACGTGGGAATTTTGCAAAATAAAAACAAAATTTCCGCCTTTTTTTTTAGATTTTGGGCAACGATAAAATTATAATATTCCATCGCCTTATCAGGTCTGGGGAAAGGAAAAACAAATTACTAGCCTATATAATTCAACTCGTTGCACAAAACCTATTTTGGGCTACGAGTGTATATGTCGTCGCCCAAAATACAAATTTGGGCAACGAAACTGAACTGGAAGCCCATTTCATCAGTATTGGGCTTTGGAAAAAAAATTAGTCCCCCATGTTAATATGACTCGTCGCCCAAACCCATTTTTCTTGTAGTGACGTGAACTCGAAATGCTTAAGCATGGCGACGATGAAGGTTTACTTGCTTTCTATGGTAGATGGCGAGAAAAGGCGGCTTACCTTGCCCAAAGGCCACCTGAACTCGAGTTAGTACAAAAATTCATTGACAATTGTCATGAAAAGTACAACAAGCATCTACGTTACCTTGGTTTAGACACTTTTCAAAAGGTCTATTCTGTAGCTACTAGGATTGAAGATGATCTTGCTAAAGAAAAAGCAAACAAACCTTATCATCATCAACCTAGGAATAACTACAAAAAGGGGAATGATAATACTTCATCCTCTATTGATGTATTTGAGACCTCCAAGCAATATAATAATTGTAATGATCCTCGGAGAAGATGGACAAAAGAAAGAAAATTTACACCATTTCCTGTGATCTATAAAGAACTATTAGAAAAATTGAGTGAAAAAGGTCTACTTACACCAACAGGGCCAACACCACCCACTCCACCAGGAAGAAGGTACGCTCAATGGGATGGTAGTGCTTATTGTGCTTATCATAGGGGCGTTGGGCATGTTGCCGAACGTTGCTATGTCCTAAAACACAAAGTACAAGATCTAGTAGATGATGGGAGAATCCCCTCGCCTAAAACTAATAACAATGTATCCCCACTAGGGGTATTTTACATTGATGAGGACCATATGGGAAGTGATACGTTTAATCCTTTGGACTATATCACACCTATAGGGAAACCTCTAACCACAACACTCATAGGGGCAACTAATGAAATGTGTGGGTTATGGGACGACGACTTCCAAGACTTATATGTCTCTAAATACGCCGCCGTCCCACCTCCATCTTGTCTTCAAAATGAGACAAATGGAGCGCTTGATTGGGATCATTTCTTGGGGAAGTCACAAGACTTATCAAATCTCTCCTTGGATGAACAATGGCATTAAGCACAACTCATGGAACATCTTGAAATGGAGGCACGTTTAAATCCTTTAGAAGAAAGTTGGTTCATGAGTCCTACAACTAACCCAAATGAAATAGATCATCTAACTCGTTCTGGGCGAGTTTACCAAGCACCACCAAATGGATCTTCGACCACACAAAATCAAACTCAAGGTCAAGTACAAAACCCAATACCACCTCTACTTGAGGTGGAAGACTAATTGGTCAAACAACTTCACCAATCCAAGGCGAATGTTAGCATTTGGGAACTCCTAACTACTTCTAAAGAACATAGGAATTCTTTTATGAATGCTCTAACGGCTTTGTCTGTAAGTACAGACACAACCACCCAGGATCTCGTTAGCTTTCTTACTAGAGAGAAATCTGACAAATCAATCATTTTCACTAATGATGATTTGCCTTCAAAAGACACTAAGCACAACAATGCATTTTACTTAACTGTGGAGTGTAAAGAGTACAATATCCCTCTCACTTTAGTAGGAAATGGGTCGGCTGTAAATGTGTGCCCATTACGGACAACAAAATATCTAGACCTTAATCTAGAAAAAGATTTTCAATCAACAACACAAAGCATTAGGGATTATGACAACTCGAGGAGATCGGTGTGTGGAACTATTAAGCTACGAGTTACCACATGCCCAATTCAAAAGATGGTTGAATTCCACATCATGGACATTAAACCCACATTCAACCTTCTACTTAGACGTCCTTGGATACATGAGCTTGGTGCAATACCATCCCCACTTCATCAAATAATTAGGTTGAACTATCAAGGGCTTCCTATGACTATACATGCTTCTCCTCTCAAAATAGCCATAAATGACCAATCGCTTCTAGAAATAAACCATGATAATGATGAAGAGGACATGTGGGGATTTGCCGCCGAGCCAATCTGCACAATCGAAATGGAAGAAAGCCTTGAAGAACCATTCAAGCTTGATCCATATTCCACCCGGATAGTAAACAACATCTTGTTTAAGAGTAGTTACTTTCCTGGGATGCCTTTGGGAATATGAATGAAGGAATCTCTTTTACTTCCTATCCCAAAGAAAAGTTTCTATTTTGGATTGGGATACAAACCAACCAAGGAAGAACTAGAGTCTCACGATGCTAAAAACAAAGCACGTAGAGACAACAATAAAAAAGGGATAATCACTTTGCTCCCATCTTACCAACAAACCCTTAATGGATAATTCATTAGGGAGGGAGAAGATTACCCTTGCTATGACTTTCCAGAACCATTAGTTTTGGGAGGAATTAGGAAGCCTAGATTTGAGATATTTATGATTGCTACTTCTTGAATGACGATCTCGAAATCGTTGAATCAAAACACCCAACCCCAGGGTGCTATGATAGGCAAGCATTCAACTTGCTATTTGGACTAGAGCAAAACCATGTTGCTACCATGACTAATCAGAATGCCATCCAAGATGAAGCTTTTGACCCAACCTCGTTGATCACCCCTTCTAATGAAACCTTCGAGCATGGATGGAGGAAATCTTTCAAGTAGACCAATCATAAAGGTGACAAGCTGGAAATCGTCACAGGCGAAGGGAAGATTTTGAAGAATCGGATGACGAGTTTAGCTTAGACTTTAAGGAAGCTAAAAATTTGAGCCTTGTGGCCATTACTGAATCTTTATTTTCTAGTTCTAAGGACGAAGATCCCAAAAAAGATTCTTCTCTTAATGTACTCTCTTTTGAATTCAATAATATGAGCTCTATTTCCGAGTATATGCCTTCTCTTGAATCTTTTGAATGCTATAACAATCAATCTGATGAAGATGATAATATTAATAAATTGGTTGAACTAATGAATGAACGAGAACAAAAGAACCCTATAATTGAAGAAACTGAAACATTCAATATAGGAACTAATGAAAACAAAAGGGAAGTCAAAATTGGCTTAACTTTAAATCCGGAAGAGCGATCGATTCTTATATCGACGCTCAAAGAATTCGAAGACGTGTTCGCTTGGTCATACAAGGACATGCCTAGAATAGATAGGGAAATTGCGGAACATACCATTCCCTTGAACCCTACCTCTAAACCAGTAAAGCAAAAACTTCGACGAATGAAACCTGATGTCGCTTTGAAAATAAAAGAAGAAGTACAAAAGCAATTAGACGCAGGTTTCATTCGCGTATGTAATCACCCAGAATGGGTAGCGAACATCGTCCTAGTCCCTAAAAAGGATGGACCAGTTCGCATGTGTGTCGACTTTAGGGACCTTAACAAGGCTAGCCTTAAAGACGACTTTCCTCTACCTCATATTTATATATTGGTAGATAACACGGCTGAACATGCGATGTTATCCTTTATGGATGGATACGCAGGTTACAACCAAATCCTAATGGCAAAAGAAGATGAAGAAAAGACATGCTTTATCACCCCTTGGGGTACATATTGCTACACAGTCATGCCATTTGGTTTAAAAAATGCAGGAGCTACGTACCAAAGAACGGCTACGACTCTCTTGCATGATATGATGCATAAAGAAATAGAAGTGTATGTGGATGATATGATTGTAAAGTCCAAAGACAGAATGGGACACATAAAAGCTTTACGCAAATTTTTCACTCGCATAAAAGAATATAAAATAAGATTGAATCCACAAAAATGCGCCATCGGAGTAACTTCCGGTAAGTTACTCGGATACGTAGTAAGCACACGTGGTATTGAGATCGATCCCTCTAAAATAAAGGAAATCGTTGATACGCCTCCCCCTCAAACAGAAAAAGAAATTAGGGGGTTTCTTGGCAAACTACAATACATTAGTCGGTTTATCAACAAATTGACTATGACCTGTGAGCCAATATTTAAAAAATTGAAAAAAGAAGAAAAACATGAATGAGACGATCAATGCCAAAGGGCCTTTGAGAAAATCAAAGATTATCTCAAAATTCCACCATTTTTAGCACCACCAGTATCCAAACTACCTCTTAGGCTATACATCACGGTTACAGACACGGCCATAGGTGCCATGCTAGCACAAGAGGTAGAAAAAGTCGAGCGTGCAATATACTATATAAGTAAAAAATTCATTCAATATGAAACAAAAAATAGCACCTTGGAAAAAACAAGTTTAGCATTAGTGTGGGCAACTAAAAAACTACGACATTACATGCTACCACACACTAATCATGTGATTTCTCAACAAAATCCGATAATGTATTTGTTTGAACAACCACCTATACAAGGAAGAATATCCAAGTGGCTGGTGATGTTGGCCGAATTTGGACGAAAATATATTCCTGAAAAATCAATAAAAGGAAAAGTAATTTCCAATTTTCTGGCCCAACATCTTATTCAAACAAGTCACGTAGAAACTACTCATCTTCCGGATGAAGAGATTCTCATGACGCAAGATGACAAATGGGTAATGTACTTCGACGGTGCATCCAATCAAAAAGGATGTGGCGTGGGAGTGTTACTCATAAGTCCAGAGGGAGCACATACTCCAATCTCCGTCAAACTAGACTTTGAGGTTACTAATAATGCCGCGGAATGTGAAGCGTACATTATTGGATTAGAAGCAGCAGCTAGCATAGATGTGCAAAAATTAGAGGTATATGGAGATTCTAGTTTGATTATAAATCATATACTAAAAAAATGGAAAATAAAGAACTCCACAATGATATTATACCAAGCACACCTAGAGCAACTCATCGAGCATTTTGAACATATTGATTTTAAATACCTCCCAAGGGATGATAATCAATTTGCCAATGCGATAGCAAAATTAGCCTCAATGATCAACATTCCAGATCACTTAAATATGATGCCATTATGCGTTGATAGAAGAGAAGAACCAGCATATTGCAACGCAATAGAGGAAATAAATGACATTAAAGGAGACAATCCTTGGTATGATCATATCCTCCAATATATTACCAATGGCACATATCCTGAAAATACTTCATCGAAAGACCAACGAGCCCTAAGAACACTTGCAGCCCAAAAAAGGGGCCTACTAGTCAAAGCTTATTGTGTATAGACCAACTTGAATCCACACGCCTTATGGAGAATACTCACAAAGGCATTTGTGGACCTCACATGAATGGTAAAATGCTTGCTAAAATAATTTGACGACAAGGGTACTATTGGTCCACCATGGAACATGATTGCATACAATATGTTAAAAAATGTCGAGAGTGTCAAATGTTCGCTAACTTACAACACCTTCCACCATCCGAACTATATAATCTCACTTCCCCTTGACCCTTTTTCGACTTGGGGAATTGACATAATTGGAAAAATATCTCCAACAGGAGCAGGAGGGCGCGAGTACGTATTAGTAGCCATCGATTACTTTACTAAGTGGATTGAGGCCGTTTCTTACATGAATATCACTTCTAAACATGTCGCAAAGTTTCTCGAAAGAAACATATTTTGTAGATATGAAGTTCCACACGAACTAATTAGTGATCATGGATCTCAATTCAAAGCTGAAGTCGAGACCCTCTTAACTCGTTACAAAGTAAAACATCATCACTCATCTCCATATAGACCTCAAATGAATGGAGCTGTAGAATCGGCAAATAAAAACATAACAATCATCATTAAGAAAATGGCAAAAAATTATAAAGACTGGCCGAATAAACTACACTTCGCTCTATGGGGTTATAAAACGTCCATACGAACATCAATAGGAGTAACTCCATAATCCTTAGTTTTTGGAATGGACGCAGTTCAACCAATCGAACTGGAAATACCATCCCTACGCATCGTACTCGAAAGTTAGCTACCGGAAGCTGAATGGGTAAGAGCGAGGTATGAAGAGCTGTTATTCCTCGATGAACGGCGATTAAGAGCTTTGCATCATGTAAAAGTCTACCAACAACGCATTGCGCGACATTTTAACAAAAGGGTACTACCTAGAAATATCAAAGAAGGTGACTTTGTACTAAAAGAGGTTAGAGGTCCACCAACCGATTCAAGAGGGAAATTCAAACCTAATTGGATAGGGTCCTACCGCGTAATTAAAATTCTATCAGGAAAAGCTGTCAGATTAATGGATATTGGAGGTGATGAAATTCAACAAATAATAAACATTGATCAACTTAAAAAATATTACATATGAAATCCGGATAAACTCGTTCATTCATTAAATAAATCATTTTTTTTAGCATTCAATTAAAAGATTCTAAGTGTTACGCACTTTACCGAATAACACGGTGAAGTTCATACTACTTGGGGGGGTAATTTAAAAAGAAAACATAGACCATTCAAGTGTTCAGATTTTTTTGAACATCACGAAAAAACTCTTCACACTTGGGGGGTAATAATGCGAAAAAAATAATAATTTAACGCTCGTAGCACAGGTGTAGCGCGCAACCAAAACAGTTGCGCGCGGATGTCACGCACAACGAAATCAGTTGCGCGCGACAGGCTCGCGCAACCTTAGACGTTGTGCGCGCCACCTGATGACGAAATGCGAACCCATAATTTTTTTTACGCGAGAATAAAATTGCGATTTTTACTTACGATAAAAAAGAGGGCGTTTCTCGAAAATAACATATACTCAGAAAATAAAAAATTAAGCTTTGATTAAAATTATTAAACAAAGTTTGATTAATTTTTCATTCAATTTCTACATAAGAGGTTGAAGAAAAAAAAACACATAATACAAAATTGCAAAGAACTACGGAAAGACCTGATTTCGTAATACGAATATGTAGGCAATCTTTATGATTCGGTCATAAAATATATATATACATATAATAAAGCTCGTTTTATTCCATTTGAAATTCAAAAAAAAAAAAAACAAGAGGCATTGTTGAACTAGATAATAAATTAAAAAAAAACATAGTAGTGATTACACTTTATTCGAATTAAACTAATGACAAATTGTGTAACTGTAGGCGTTGTTCGAAGTGCGCCTATGTTAAAGCATGTGTGAATATGCTTGGCACTCATAGGAAGTGGGAATTGACATTACGAATAGGGACAAAGCAAAGTAGGGAGCCACCAACAAGTTTTTAAGGAACTTGTAAACCATTCACGGATCATAAAAGGCAACCACGATTAAGGGACAACGAAAGGCAACAACGATTGACCCGTGAAGGTTACACCCCATTCATAATCCATGAGATTACTAACTCCATATGGTTCGGAACCACAAAAGGAGGATCGGGGTTGATGGTACGAAGTGAGTCATGGAGTCACATTCGCCCGTATTGGCCTCTACTCGATTCTTATTGTGAAAAGTGATTCCTGGGATCTCAAAGGCATACAAACAAAATATTCAATTTGCTCCAAACTATTATTAAGCTAAATTGGTCGAATATTAATGCAACACATAATTCTAAAATATTAGTGATCACTTTAATTAACAACAAGGTTAAAAAGGAACCTAAACCGGTTATCCAAATTATCTTATTAGGCGTGATTTTCAATTACATATTCCCTTTAACATGCAATATGGTGATAAAAATAATAATAGAATAATCATTAATATTGGAAGCAATTTAACAATAAATCCAACAATATAAAATCGTTAGAAAAATAAAAGAAATAAGAGGAACATAATTCTTACTTTGATTTTGTTTGCTTGCAACTATAACACAATAAACGAGTTAGTAACTTCAAGGAAAATTAATAAAACGACAATTAAATTAAATTAAATTAAATTGATTTGACTTGGGGCCAAACCCTCAAACAGTTCTACCTTTCACGCCTTGGTTTAAGGACAGAACCTCGAGTAAAGTACGGACTCCTTGGAGTGCTTAAGGAAGGAATTTTGAAAGAATAGGGTGGCTAGTGTTTAGGTTAGAGCATAGAAGAGAGAATGAGAATTAATTGATGCCCCGTATCTCAGAAATGAGGGGGTATTTATAGGGAAAATAAGTAGAGGGAACACACGGAACCCTAAAAAGGATAAGAACCCTAAAAACACTGCCGCGACACGGCAAAAATTACCGTGACACGGGAAAATGTGGGGACGCGGCATGCACTAGAGTGACGTGGGAAATATCTGACCTACAAGAGGTAAAACGCGTGAAGGGTTTACGCGGAAAAGACACGGGATTGTCCCGTGTCACGGGGAACCGCACCGTGGCGCGGCAGTGAGTCCCGTGACGCGGCACTGTTTGTCGTGACGCGGCAGACCCAGTGTCCCATTTTCCGTCTAAATACATTTTTGCCCTAATAAAATTCAGCCTTTTTAAGTGTCGATTCACATTTTCGGGCCATTTTTGGTTTATTATTTATTAATTGGGCTAAAATAATAATAAAAAATAAATAATAAGGTTTGGGCCAAAATAAAAATTAAACTATGCTTTGACTAAACATCAAGACTGATTTGTTGACCATTTGAAAATCTGAATTTAATTAAATATGATTTTTTAAGCATTCTCGGGATTAAATACTGAACCCGACCAATAATGGCGGTGAAAGGTTGTTCATCATCGGGTTTGGTTTCAGGGAGACATTTTTAGGTGTCTTTAGAAGCCCCCACTTTGACTGAGTTTGTAGAAACGTCAGTTTCGAAAACGATAGTCAAAGTAGTCGATAGGGACGGAGAATGATTTAAGACGTTCTGCGATCCTAAATCACTCTGTGTATGCCGATACCTGTAGAAGAATTTTAGTTCCACAGATAAAAGAGTAAAGGGATAGAATGCGTATCTGACACCAGTGTATTGGCGACAAATGAATTTGGTAGTTTTCTATGCTTGAAGGAATCCACCGGATGACGTTTCGTTGAAATACTTTCCATGCTTGAGGAAAGTCGACTGATGATTTTGGTAGCTTTCTAAGCCTGAAGAAACCTACCGGATGATACTTTCCATGCTTGAGGAAAGTCGACATATGAATTTGGCGTTTTTCTATGCTTGAAGAAACCCACCGATATTACTTTCCATACTTGAGGAAAGCCGACAGAATAATTTGGCTATTTTTCTATACTTGAAGAAATCCACCGATAATACTCTCCATGCTTGAGGAAAGCCGACTTGGTGGTTTTCTATACTTGAAGAAATCCACCGATAATACTTTCCATGCTTGAGGAAAGCAGACTTGGCGGTTTTCTATACTTGAAGAAATCCACCGATAATACTTTCCATGCTTGAGGAAAGCCGACTTGGAGGTTTTCTATACTTGAAGAAATCCACCTATAATACTTTCCATGCTTGAGGAAAGCCGACAACTGATATAATCGCTGACTTCTTTACTTTGAGAGGTGATAACGTCCGATAGTTTTCCATGCTTGAGGAAAAAACTTGTCGAATGAAATTTGCAAGTCTCATGAAGTTATGATGGTTCGATTGTCCCCGAACGTGGGCCGTAGATGATTTACCTTCAAGTCGACTATTCGACCATATTAGGTGTTTAAAATGTCGAAAATGTGACTCTGATGCTTGTTAGGGGTAAATTGGTAATTTTGGTACCCTTTAAATACCAATTAGAATTTTCCGCGTAATTCTGGTGAGAAAATAACTGTCCAAAAGCTATGGAAAATCGTTCAAACTTAGTCAAAAATGTCAAAAATATTCGCCAGGAGCTTTCAAGAGCGTATAGGACACGCAGCAGTGCACCGCGTCACGTGGCATTATGCCGTGACACGGTGCCCAGTCCCGTCAGACGGTGGAGAGTCCCGTGAAGCAGGATTCTTTTTTTGCTGAACTAGTCAACATTGCTTCGATTTAGGCGTCGAGCCACGTCAGGAAAGCCGTTATGCGGTAACTGTCATCGTGGCACGGTAATCGGGGCCGTGTAACGGGATTCCTTTTTTGCTTTAAATTCGAGCCCTTTCATGCCTGCTTTCCCATTTTATTTTGTTACTTCTTCTTCGCCATTTTCGTTTTATCGTTCTTCTTCTGCTCTCTCTTCTCTTTTTTTTTTATTTCATTTAACTCACAGAGTACCGCGCCACGGCAATTCAAAACCAGCGCACGAACAGCTCCACTGTGTCCCGCCGTCAGACATCGTGACACGACGTTTTTGTTTTGCCGCTGCTGCTGTTTGAGCGCCTCGCAACTGCTACCGCCCTTTTTGCTTTGTCGCTTTGGCTGGGACTGCACCGTGACACGGCGTAAGCTACCATGTCACGGCGGGATCGACCGTGCCGCGGTGTTAGAGCTGCTGTTGCTGCGGTTTTTTGAGCTTTTTGAGCTCAATTCTTCACCAAGTTCACTCAAATTTCTTGCTCTCTTCCTCATTTCCGAATTCTTACAAGGATCCATGTAAGTTTTCTTTGCTTTTTGTCTCAAATCATGTTGTAAATGCCATCTTTGCTTGAAACCCTGAAAAAATCAAATTGGGGTTTTTTTTAATTTTGAGCTTCTATGTCAAAATTCTTGCCATGTATTAGCTTTTATATGAATGTATGATTGTTTGTGAGCAATTTGAGACCAAGTTTGTGTGATTTGGTGAAGAAACGAGCAAATCACCATTTTTTGGTACTACTTGTGCGTGAAATGGTGTTCTTGTTGTTCATGTTATTTCATTACACTTGAAATGACGATATACTGGTTGTAGATCTTGTAAAATATGCCATGATGTGCCGATCTATTGTTTTTATGCAATTTCGAAACATGCTCTATTTTGTGTATGTACTATATTGTCATGGAGAACATAGTATCATGCAATTTAAGAGAACTGTAGTATTAGTTCGTCATGGAGAAACTAAGTACTAGAAATAATTCTATTATTTTGCTAATTTTTAGCCTTGAGGTAAAAATTTTGCGTATAACAGAAAATGCAACTAGAGGTAGTCATTAAATTTTATGTAAATAAATAACTAAATAGCTTAGGTAATGATGCTAAGTATTTAGATTTTTATTTTTGTTTGAATGTAATAGCATCCCTTGACAACGGGATCGCGACATTTCTACTCGTGGCCGGCGTCAGGCTTTTCAAGAGGACACTCCCACAGTTCCCGAGGGTATAGATGACGATGCCTTAGAGACTGAGCCTCGCCCTTCTAAGGGTAGGGGTAGGTGGACTCCACCTCCGTGGACACCAGACGAGTTGGTTTTCTGTCGTGAGAACCATATTTCTCACCGTCCACTTACCGGCATAGTCGATGGCATGCTTCGCCATCATGGATCAAGAGCTGGAGATTTGATTCCCCGGCTATACAGGATTATCACGAGGGATCCCGTCACTAACGCCTTATGGGAGTCTGCCGGTTTAGGAGATTTCTATTCAGTATTCGTAGGATTTTGCAGCCCCCGAGGTTGTGGTTCGACAGTTGTTCGAGCGTTGTTGGAGTATTTTTGGGATATTACCAACACTTTCCCCTTTGCTTGGGGGGAGATGACAGTGACCCCTCTGGATTTCAGCATGATCAGTGGCTTACGCTTCACCGAGCGGGTTGTACGGCAGATTCCTGACCTCACTTGGGGGGCGGCTGAGGTAGCAGAGTTGTTAGGTCATGTCGTTCAACATATCAGGACTCAGTCGGTGCCTCGAGGTGGTCCTAAGAGGGGGCAATCAGAGTTGGCTTCTGTTCTTGCCCATGGCATTGACATAGCTAAGACGACACCTGAGCAAGAGTGTGGATCTTTATCTTGATTCTCATTACTCTTTCTCATGATAGGAGTTCACGTGCGCTCGTTTGCTACCTACCTTCTCTGGTCAGGATCGGCGAGATAGGATCCTATAGTTGGGCTAGCATTGGATATGTTGATTTACTCTCGTCGCTGCGTCATGGCTGCAGGCAGCTGAATGACCAGGCCCCTGTTGCTGTACGAATAGGAGTTCGATAACCCCAAAGGGCGAAATGTAGCTTACTTGGCCAATCCTTGTAATTTTCCGTCATCTTTTCGATGATAGTTTTCACATTCTTGTTGGCCGATTCAACCGCACCATTTGTTTCTTGTCTGTAGGGTGATGATCTGTGATTCTTGATATGATATTTCTTTAATAGTTCTGCGCACTCGGCTTGGAAATGCGTTCCATTATCACTGATCATCTCATGAGTTACCCCATAGCGGCATATGATATTTTTCTCAATGAATTGAGCTACATGCTTTGCTGTGAGCTTAGCATATGAGGCAGCTTCGACCCATTTAGTGAAGTAGTAGATTGCTACAAGGATGAACTCATATCCCCCTTGCCCTGGTGGCGTTATCTTTCCAATGATGTCGATACCCCAAGTAGAGAAAGACCATGGAGAAGTATATGTATAGAGAAGCGAAGGTGGAATGTGCTGCAAATTTGCGTAGACTTGACACTTCATACATTTCTTGATGTATTCATGACAGTCTCTCTCCATGGTAGTCCAATAATAACCTTGTCGTTGAATCTTTTGGACTAACATTTTAGCATTCATATGTGTTCCGCATATTCCGGCATGAAGGTTTTCCATAGTTTTATATGCTTCTTTCTTGGCTATGCATAAGAGTTTTCTCCCTTGAGCGGTCCTTTTGTGGATTTCTTCCTTGATGAGCACATACTGTGAGGCCAGGAGCCTCAAAGCACGGTGTGCCCTTTTATTAGTGTTGGGAGGGTATTCTCCCTTCGTTACATAATTAAGGATATCTGTATACCATGGCTCTTCATCTTCTTCTTGTGATTCTTGTTCATCATCAAGTGCATGAACATAAGCCGGCTCATATCTTCTTTCTATGGTTAATGGCATTCTGATTGTGTCTGTTGGAATTCGCACCATTGATACTAATTTAGCCAGCGTATCGGCAAACTGGTTTTCTAGCTTCTCTAGGCAAGTACGTATATTCCACTTCATCTAGTTGATCCGTGAGAGTTTCCAGATGAGCTTCATATGTAGCGAGACTTTCACTTCTCACCTTCCATCTTTTGGAGATCTGGTTGATGATTAATGACTAGTCGCCGTAGATTCTGAGCTTTTTAATTCCAAGGGCCACATCTGTTTCCAATCCTAAGATGCATGCTTCATATTCTGCAGCATTGTTGGTGACATCAAAGTCGAGCTTCATGGAAATCGGGATGTGTTCTTCGTTGGGTGATACGAGCAAGACTCCTACACCACAACCCTTTTGGTTCGAAGCTCCATCGAAATAAAGCGTCCAACTATCATCTTCGGTCATGAGTAGATCTTCGTCAGGGAAATCATACTCTTCTTCTTCTTTCTCAACTTCTTCTAGTGGGAAATCTGCTAGGAAGTCAGAAACCGCAGAACCTTTGATAGCCCACACGAGTGCGAGACACAACTTTTCAAGTGGTGTGTACCTGGTCTCATAACCTTGAGGCTTTTTACTCAAGTAGTAGATCACGTTCTCCTTACTTTCGATCTCCTGTGTTAGCATTGCCCCCATTGTTTCTCTTGTGACCATAAGGTAGAGTCGAAGAGGAAAGTCAAGCATTGTTGGCGCTAGCACGGGTGGGTTTGCCAAGTTTTCCTTGATCTTGTCGAAAGCTTTTTGGCAGTCATCATCCCATGTAACTAGAACTTTCTTCTTGAGCTTCTTAAATATAGGTTCACATATCGTAGTGAGTTTGGATATAAACCTACTTATATATTGTAATCTTCCGATAAATCCCCGAATCTCCTTCTCAGTCTTGGGTGGTGGCATGGCCATGATTGCTTTGACTTTTGTTGGATCAATTTCAATTCCTCGAGAACTGATCACATAGCCAAGTAGCTTGCCTGATGTAACTCCGAATGCACATTTTGCTGGGTTCAACCTCATGTTATACTTGCAGAGTCTTTTAAAGAATTTGCGAAGCGCAATGATGTGGCCTGGTCGATCTTTTGACTTGACAATCATATCATCAACATACACCTCCACCTCTTTATGCATCATATCATGTAATAATGCTGTGGCTACTCTTTGGTAGGTGGCACCTGCGTTTTTCAACCCGAATGGCATTACCGTATAGCAATATGTACCACATTGTGTGATGAATGTGGTTTTATCCATGTCTTCCTCGGCCATCAATACTTGATTATATCCAGCGTAGCCGTCCATGAATGATAGGAGTGCATGGTTTGCTGTATTGTCAACCAGAATGTCAATGTGAGGTAGAGGGAATCCCTGTAATCAACACACATTCTGACCCTTCCATCTTTCTTCGGAACTAGAACCACATTAGCTATCCATTCCGGATACTTGGATACTTTGATGAAACCTGCAGCCAATTGTTTTCTGATTTCTTCCTTGATTTTGAGAGCCACATCTGGTTTCATACGGCGTAGCTTTTGCTTGACAGGCTTCATACCATGAACGAGTGGTATCGTATGCTGGGCTATATCCTTGTAGATTCCTGGCATATCTTGGTATGACCAAGCAAATACATCAACAAATTCACTAAGCAAGTTAATTAGCTCTTTGCGTTCGCCTTGACTTAGTGTTATCCAATTTTAACTTCTTTGATAGTCGTA
This sequence comes from Chenopodium album, assembly GCF_948465745.1. Lineage (NCBI taxonomy): Eukaryota > Viridiplantae > Streptophyta > Magnoliopsida > Caryophyllales > Amaranthaceae > Chenopodium > Chenopodium album. The sequence continues at coordinate 15,304,275 of NC_137846.1, forward strand.
TCATTGGAAATATTAACTGTTTCTATATCTTCGATGATTGTTGTTTCATTTTTGTGTTCTTCCATTGCTTTTATTATTTCTTTATCATTTTTATCATTAGCAAAGCAATATTGATCAGGGTTATGGGAATGACACGCATCGTAAGCAAAGGTACTCATTTCATTTAATTCATTGGTCATTACATCAAGGAGGGCAAGGTCAGTTGTGACCTCGCCGAAATTATTTGGGATAGAGGGAGGAGACTCGACAAGAGACTCAACATTAGGAGGAACTACATTAGACTCAATAGCAGAAAGGGGGTCGGCCTCAGATCCTAAAGACTTGTCTATAGACTCAGACTCGGACTTAGACCCGAACGATTCAGATTCATCAAACATAAGGCCTTCGCCAGCGGTCACTTCCAACTTCTCTCCACTTGGCGTAGTGATCTTCACCGTCTTGCGCCATCCCTTTAAAACACCATCAGCCGGGGCAATTAACTCAGAGGGGTCAAAATCTTTGCTTGATATGACAGCTTGAATGAGCTCAGAATCGTCATTGCGGACAGGCTTGGGTTCATTCTTTTCTAGTCCAAAAAGAATATTAATGTTCATATCGTCAGAGCTTGGACTAGCTGGTTTCTAAGCTGTGAAGAACTCATCACCTTCGTCGATGAAGTCACAATCAAGAAACATCTCGAAACCTGGCTCACACTTCCCATCGTGGACGAAAGGCTTAGGGAACTCATAGCTGTAGACACCTACTTTTGGCCTCCTATCCCGACAGGAAGTGTAATGACGATAAATAAAACCATCTTCGTGTTGGATCGAAGTGAAGAATGCTTAAGGATAACTGGTTAAACCACAAAACACAAAAGACTTGCCCAAACCAAGAAACGAAGCCAAATAAAGCCCAATTAACTAAATCTGATCATAATTAGGCTTAAGCCCGTGCTTAAAACCCAATAATGACGGATTTAGGAGCGCCTAGGTTAAAATAAGCGCTGCCGCATAAAATAACGTGCGCATCTCAAGGATTCGCGTTGGGCTGGCGCGCGCAACTAATTCAGAGTTGAGCTCGTGAAAGATTTAGAATTTCAGAAAATTGGAAAATCGAATCTTGCCATAAAGCCGCGCGCAAGAAAATTAGTTGCGCTGCCTATAGCAGCGCAGCTCAATCACCTGCGCTGGGTGGCCGTGCGTAACTAATCCTGTTGCGCGCGACACTTGCTGCGGCAGAATGTTCAAAACCCTAAACCTGAGTTCCCTATAAATAGAGGCTTAACCCGAGGCTTAAACAGACAGAAAATTAACCCTAAACTCTGGCGAAAAACTTGTGAACTTGTGCTACCTAACCCCTCTTGTCCTAAACACTCACCCCTTTGATATTTTGTTACTATGGTGGAGGTTCCTCAACAAGAAGGAGTCCATAAGTGTTCTAAACGGAGATCTAGCGAAGAGAAGTGGTAAATTCCCGAGCACTTAGATAAATCACTTTTATTTTCTTGTTTAAAAGAACTTTAATAAATTAATTAGTGTTGCTTGATCACTTTTAAAGGTTTAATTAATCAATTCCACATAGTTTCTTGCGTTAAATAAGATTTGAATTGAATAACTAATTGTTGGTTGATCACCTAAGCCAAGGCGAATATTGTTTATTTCTTGTCATATTCACGAATTTGATTAAACAAAGAATGACGACGTTGCAATGTAATTCCTACGTGAATTAATGTGTGTAAATAAAATTAACTAACTTAGTTTTAGGTATCGCGTTGCATATATTGTTTGGTGATGAAATTGTAAAAAAGGAAGAGTTAGTAGAGGCCGTACTAGGGCTAAAATAGCGATTCCTCCCTAAAGGGAATGTTATTTTAGTACCCTCGCTCCTGAACTCATTTCTGGTTTATGTAGACTAATTTGGCATGGGTAAACTTACGATTTGTGCTAATTATTCCATGAACTCTACATGGAAGAAAGGCATGAACGAGGTTTATGAGTTTTCCCAAAACTCGTTGGCGACTCCTACTTGTTTCTTATAAAAAAGCGTAATGATATAAACAATTCTAATTCAAGGTCCCCCAAACAGTCAGGAATTCAAATCCTACTACACCTTAGCAAGTGTAAAGTCCTAGGCTTTTAAATGGCCATGGGCATTTAGGGAAGGACCCCCTTACGATGGGATCACCCTCCTTACAATAGCATGGGAAGTTTTCCCCTTCTTTGATGTACTGGCCGTTGATAGTGAAGGGATATGGATCCATGGCCATTTCCGTCTTCATGGTTCGGGAATTGTTGCGAGCCTTCATCTTCAGGAGTGTCTGTTTCATATCTTCTTTTGTTGGCTTGAATCCCAAGCCAAAAGTATCCTTCTTGGGTGCACCAAGACGGCCCCAAAATTTCCTTGCTTCTAAATAATGGCATTAACATTGATGTTCGAATAAAGATCAAAGTTGAGGTGACACTTCTCCTCTTCTTCGATCATGAGAACATCATCTAGTGAAAACCCCTAGAGATCCTCATCTTCCTCATCATGTTCGAAATGGACAATGGGAGTATTAATAACTTGAATGCGCATGGGGGAGGCATCAATGGTAATTGGAATCCCTCCAATTATAGCTTTCACCTTTTGGTGTAACGACGACAAAATTGCCTTTAGCTCATGAAGCCAAGGACGACCTAACAGCAGATTGAAAGAAGCCTTAATGTCCACCACCTAAAACTTGGTGCGACGTTCAATGGCTCCAGTAGTTATATTTAGCATGATAGTACCCCGGCTTGACAACGAGTATTATCGTAAGCACGAATCCCTTGAGTAGAGGGAATCAATTCTTCATTTTTTATGCCCAACTTCTTTACAGTGCGCAGTGGGCATACATTGATTGTTGAGCCATTATCAACTAGGCTCATGGGAACATTCATCTGCCTACAAACCATAGTGAGGTGTAGGCCTTGTTATGTTGGTCCCCTTCCGGGGCAAATCCTTATTAGAGAAGGAAATTAGATTATTGGTACTTGGCAATTCAGTAGTGAGAAAGCTAACCAATCCTTGAGGAGTCATATCACTATCAACTCCTATTTTCACCAGAGCATTCATTACAGCCTTTCGATGCTCGTGAGAGGTGGCCAAAAGCTTCCATACATTCATTTCCACCTTAGTCTTTTGTAATTGTTTGATCACATCGTTGTTCACAGGGTCGATGGGATCAATTATTTGTTGTGATTGCGGTGGAGATGGAGGTGGACTAGGCTGTTGAAACCGTCCATTTCTGGTGAGAACCTTGACCTCAAGGTCTCCCCAAACATCTTCACTAGTGCCAAGAGATGAACAGGCTATATCTTTGAGATAGATGTCTTCATTGTCACTATCCCAAATTCCATTCACTTCTTCACAGCTTGAAACAAAGACAACTTTTGGTAGAGTTTCATTCATAGGTTGAATGAGTAGTGACGGATCAAAGGAGACTTCATCTTCCATGATAGCCAAAGCATCAGAAAGGGGACCTATTTGAATATTGGGCTTCTTGCCCCCTGGAGGGATAGGAAGTTGGTTAGCATCAATTAGGTCTTGGATCGCATCCTTCAACCTCCAACATTTCTCAGTAGTATGACCTTTGCCTTGATGAAACTTTCAATGAGCATTGGGGTCAAAGCTAGCAGTTCTATTCTCCGGTCGAGGTTCTGGAAATGGTCCAATTGGCATAATCAATCCTTGACTATGCAAACGATCAAAAGCAGCATCATAGCTCATTCCCAAAGGTGTGTAAACCCTCCTTTGCCTTTGGAATCTCTGAGTGGGAGCATTAAGAGCTAACACATCGTTGACGTTGATGTTATTGGTAGAATTATTGGGCTTGGAAGACGAAGAAGAAGGAGTGTCGTTCTTCTTGTTTTTCCAAGTGTTGTTGTTGTTGTTATTGTTGCTACCAACAGTCTTCTTCAATTCATCCTCAATATTGATCCCAATATCGTACACAACTTCGAAAGTATTCAAAGACAGCAACTTCAAGTGCTGCTTGTACTTATGAGTCAGATTTGCAATAAATAGGCGAACCATCTCCGTCTCCTTGGGAGGATCCACCAAGAGTGCAGCTGTTTCTCTCCACCTGCTTAGATAAGTAGTGAAGCCTTCTTTCTCCTTCTGTTTGAGATGGAGAGTTCACATTAGAATTCTTAGCTTGGATGTTACATTTGTAATGGTTCATGAAGCTTTCGGTAACATCCTCCCAAGTCGCAACATGCTTGGATTCCAAAGAGTAGAACCATTGTTGACAGGCATGCTCCAAGGAAAGAGGGAACACAGTAGGGAAGAGTGTCACATCTAATCCCTTAAGAGCCATGGTCGTAGAAAAAACCTTCAAGTGGAACATCGGATTATCAGTAGGCTTAAACTTGGGAATGTCAGCAGTGGAAAACTTCTCAGGAATCTTGTCCCTTATGGACGAAGAGGTGACAGGTTGCTCCACATAAGTGAACTCTTCAAAGATCTTACTCATTTGCTCTTTGATTTTGTCCATTGCAGCCACAGTGACATTGTTTTGATTATCTTGCTCTACCGTGTTGACTCTGGTAGTGAGATCTTGCATCATGGTAGACAACCTCTCGATAGACCTGTTAATGTTCTTAATATCCTCCTTAGAAGCCATTGGTTGAAAGTAAATTGGAGATGGACTTTGTGGAGATGATTGTGGTGGTTTCCTTAAACGCCTCTTTGGTATAAGAGGTTGTTGAGGTAGTGATTCGAACCGTAACAATCTACCCCTGCTTCTTCACCAAGTGCTGTGACATCGAAACAAACACACCTTTAATGACTAGACTTAACCTTGACCCATCCGGAAAAGAAAAGGCGGAATTTTTTTTTTAATTTAAAAAAAAAGTATGTATGGGAGGATACCATCCAACTTACTCCGAAAAAAAAAACGAAACAAAAAATAACACAAGACCATCCTAAAGTACGGTTATAAAATGGTGCACGACTCAAGGAGAAGTGTGTGAACTTAACACAACACGTGAGTGATAAGTGAGGTTATGGACGCGTGTTATGACCGTACAGCTAGACATGACATCAAACCGGACATACGAACCACATAAGCACGCACAAATACCAAAAAAGACTGATTGGACCAAACTCCTGGGCACCGTGTCACGGTGCTGACTGTCGTGACACGGTACAGTGCACCGTCAGACGGCACAAAGCACCGTGTCACGGCATTGCACACCGTGGCGCGGCAGAGCTGCCGTGACACGGTGCACAGTTCCAGGGCTAACTTTGTGTAACTTCTAGGTTTTAATCAATTTTAAGTCCGTACTAATTACTATGTGGAAATAAAAACCCTCGGTCATAGGTTAAACAAAATGAACAAACACATGTGGGTTAGCACCAAATAAACCACATAGCATTTAGTCACGATGATGCAAAAAAAGTTCGCGTTAGCAAGGAAGCCTCCCTTGAGGGTGTATGCCAATGGGCGGCTCCGCGAGTTCGTGATGAAATCGAACTCGACTCCATGGTTTGGGTGGATTTAATAACTCGAATGAACCCTTATTGCCATGAGCGTTTTTAGGTTGATAGAGCTTAAATCCCCCGGGGCTAAGACGTATGTAGAACACACACGTTTTTTCAGAAAAACTAAAGGAAGTTGACTGTGAGAAGAGAAAATAAGCCACTTGACAAATTTAAGGACTTCCGTGACACGGAAAAATGTACCGTGTCACGGTGCTGCACACCGTGTGATGGTGGCCAGCGCCTTGACACGGCAGCTTCTGTCGTGGCGCGGCAGTCAGAAGATCTAACTGGTGCCCTGTTTTCCTTCGCTCGCAATCAAGTTATTCAATTTTTCCTACGGGACAGACCTAATAGCGACGTGAAAATGTCTATGCTTATGCAAAAATGCCATTTTAATCACAGGAATATTTTCAAGAATCTTTTAAGTCTCATCCACTCATCCTAATTAAATACCGATCACTCAAATCGATAAATAACCAAGAATCCTCCCCAGTGGAGTCGCCAAATTATAGGCGTTGTTCGAAGTGCGCCTACGTTAAAGCACGTGTGAATATGCTTGGCACTCATAGGAAGTGGGAATTAACATTACGATTAGGGACAAAGCAAAGTAGGGAGCCGCCAACAAGTTTTTAAGGAACTTGTAAATCGTTCATGGATCATAAAAGGCAACCACGATTAAGGGACAAGGAAAGGCAACAACGATTGACCCATGAAGGTTACACCCCATTCATAATCAATAAGTTTACTAACTCCATATGGTTCGGAACCACGAAAGGAGGATCGGGGATGATGGTATGAAGTGAGTCATGGAGTCACATTCGCCCGTATTAGCCTCTACTCGATTCTTATTGTGAAAAGTGATTCCTGGGATCTCAAAGGCATACAAACAAAATATTCAATTTGCTCCAAACTATTATTAAGCTAAATTGGTTGAATATTAATGCAACACAAAATCCTATAATATTAGTGATCACTTTAATTAACAATAAGGTTAAAAAGGAACCTAAACCGGTTGTCCAAATTATCTTATTAGGCGTGATTTTCAATTACATATTCCCTTTAACATGCAATATGGTGATAAAAAATAATAATAGAATAATCATTAATATTGGAAGCAATTTAACAATAAATCCAACAATATAAAATCGTTAGAAAAATAATAGAAATAAGAGGAACATAATTCTTACTTTGATTTTAATTGCTTGCAACTATAAAACAATAAACGAGTTAGTAACTTCAAGGAAAATTAATAAAACAACAATTAAATTAAATAAAATTAAATAAAATAGATTTGACTTGGGGCCAAACCCTCAAACAGTTCTACCTTTCACGCCTTGGTTTAAGGACAGAACCTCGAGTAAAGTACGGACTCCTTGGAGTGCTTAAGGAAGGAATTTGGAAAGAAAATGGTGGCTAGTGTTTAGGCTAGAGCATAGAAGAGAGAAAATGAGAATTAATTGATGCCCCGTACCTCAAAAATTAGGGGTTATTTATAGGGAAAATGAGTAGAGGGAACACACGGAACCCTAAAAAGGATAAGAACCCTAAAAACACTGCCGTGACACGGCAAAATATGCCGCGACACGGCAAAAATTGCCGTGACACGGGAAAATGTTGTGTGACGCGGCATGCACTGGAGTGACGTGGGAAATATCTGACCTACGGGAGGTATAACGCGTGAAGGGTTTACGGGGAAAAGACACGGGACTGTCCTGTGTCACGGGGAACCACGCCGTGGCGTGGCAGTGAGTCCCATGACGCGGCACAATTTGCCGTGACGCGGCAGACCCAGTGTCCCATTTTCTGTCTAAATACATTTTTTCCTTAATAAAATTCAGCCTTTTTAAGTGTCGATTCACATTTTCGGGCCATTTCTGGTTTATTATTTATTAATTGGGCTAAAATAAAAATAAAAAATAAATAAAAAGTTTTGGGCCAAAATAAAAATTAAACTATGCTTTGACTAAACATCAAGACTGATTTGTTGACCATTTTAAAAACTGAATTTAATTAAATATGATTTTTTAAGCACTCTCGGGATTAAATACTGAACCGGACCAATAATGGCGGTGAAAGGATGTTCATCATCGGGTTTGGTTTCGGGGAGACATTTTTAGGGTCTACAGTAACACTCTAAGGTTTTACTATATCCTTAATTGTCACAGTAGACGGAGGAGTAGTTTCCATCGAAGTAGTTTCAGCAACCTTAGAGCTTTCCTCTTCGCTCTTTTTTTAACTCAAACATTGTTCTTCAATTTAGGAATTGGGGTCTTTGCAACTTGTTTTCCTTTTCCTTTAACAAATGTTGGGGTCTTCTTGCGAGTATTTGGTGAGGGTTCTTTAATCTTCACCCCTTGTTGCGCAGGTTTAGGAGGAGCCTTTCTCTTTGGTTTTTTTGAACTAGCCTTAGGAGATGAGAAGTCTAATTTTCCTCTCACTCCTTAGTTTTGGCCACTAGGAGGAGTAGTGGTGGCCGAATGCATCAAAGGTTTGGGTGGATTGCGAGTCGAGGCGGCTTGATTTTGTGATCGAGCCCTGTTTAGCTCACCCTGGTTCGCTGCATTCATCCAAGCCTTGTAGAAGGAGGATAACATAATACTCGTAGTAGGACTTTGTACTACCCGTCTAGGGAGACTTGACCAATATTCCATCCAACGAGGAATCCGTTCAGGTTTAAGGATCACATTTTTAGGGGCATCACAATCTTGAGGGGGGATAACTTGTTTCATTCCGTATTTTCTCATCACCCTACAAGGAAAGATGTAAGTGGTACTAGATAGGCCTAAAAGCCTAATATAGGGACAATTAAAACTATTCCCAACCATACTACTTATGTTCCACCAAGGAATCACAAAGCGTATGTTGGGAACCCCGTGACAGAAAAACGATGTCCATTCTTCTTCATTCTTGTGTTTGTAAAGAATTCGACGTCCAGGGAATGTTCTCACTCCATGAGCCTCAAAATTTTGTGGCTGTTCAACAATTCGCAAGCGCTCCATGAGCCAAATCTGAATAAAAAAAAGACGAAGAAAATTAATTTGCGACATTACACGAGCAGGTGGCGCGCACATCAAAATCAGTTGCGCCCCCCATCCGCGCGCATCGGAGAAGATTGTGCTGGTCAGGCCAGCGCAAATTCCTAACTTACGCTGCTTTACGACGAAAAAAAAACGTACGTGTAATAGGAGTGGACTTCCCGTGAAACCATTCTCGTTAGGGTCTCATCTAAGGAGATTCAAGCATAGAACGGTTTCCGCCAAAGCTAAAGGAGCGGGTGAATGACATCCCTCTATTTGCTCTACTATGGAAACCATGAAATAATCTTCGTATTCTTTACCTGTCCTAAGTAAACAATTGATAACAAGACAATAACATAAAGCACGAATTTTAAAACGTTGTTTAGTCAAGTTGTCACGAGGGGTGACGAAATGTTCAATAAATTGAATTAAATCCACGCCTTCTTCTTTTCCAATGTTAACCATATCATTGTCACTCAAACCAAAAAATCTTTGAAAAACAGGTTTGGGATCTGACAAGTTAGGGGCATATGTCACAGGGAGAGTATTTATAGGGAAGCGTAGTAGAGCCTCAAACTCGCCAGGTAATGGGACAATTTCATCCCCTTTGAAAAGAAAGAGATGGTGGTTCGAGTCCCAATGATTGACAGCGGCATGGAGAAAGTCAAAATTTATAACTAGTTGCATATAACTCAATAGAGGGTCAAGGTGGTATATTCTGAAGGCTAGTTTATCCTCAGTTGAAAGGGAAGTGACTCATTGCTTCAACCGTTGTTCAAAGGTTTTTGCCATTGATCAATGTGTAAAAAAAAGGGAGAGGGAAAGAATTTAGAGAGTTTAATTCTTTTTAATTCTTTATAGCACTATGAAGCGAATGAATGCGAGATGATCAAAAGCCTACACAAAACCACGCTTAAATAGACCCAAGAGGGGAAAATTTTCGACAATTTTCACTCTAAGGAAAGTTCACCCGCAGGTGGCGCGCGCAACTTATTTACATGCACGTGACAGCCGCCCGCAAGACATCCTGTTGCCCGCGTCTAGTCTGTCGCGACATGTTGTTTTGATTTATTTCCGTATTTTGAACTACATAATAACGCAATGTTGATGAAATCTTATCAATAATCATACGCTTAACTTTGTTAACTCTTGTGTCCTTTTTTATGATTTATTTTATTTTATTTTATTTTCTTATTTTCTTCTTATTTTCCTTTTCTCTTTCTTTTTTTTCCTTTTCTGTTTCACTTCCCTTTTCATGTCCTCTTTTTGTTCCTTTTTTGTTATTTTTTCGAGGGGGGTAAGTCGGGAACCCTTTCCCTCTCTCGGGAAATTTTTTGCTAAAAAAAAAAATCATGGAAACAAAAGAAAAATATAATGACATATATATAAAATGTATGTTATATGTACAAAAAAAATATATATAATAATAAAAAAAAATATGTACATATGTTTCCAAAAAAAATAAATACAAAGGAAGTCAAGATGCTAGGCGACTCTCGGACGGCTGCTGTACATCCTGTAAAATCCAGACAAAGATTAATACACAAACTGTGTAATAACTTTGATAAAAGAAAAAAGAAAAAAACTTACCACGACCATCCGATGATCATGGCATGATAAAGCCACGAGGGCTCTCCAATAAGCAGCTCGAAAAGCACGTATATTCCTCAGCATGCCGTTCACGGTCTCCCACGGTACCTGTTCCAAATACAGGGACAGTGAACGAACAAATGTATATGAAAAAAAAATGTAAAAACAAATACATATACAAAATAAACATACCGAATCAATCATCTCAGAAATAAATGGTATGTCCTCCTCCTCCTCCGCTGCTGGGAGAATTTCGCGAATTACCGATCCAAAAGCATTGGTATACGTGACCTCCGCCGTAGGAGGTACCCAACCACCTAGCTCGACTCCTTGAAAACGCAATAAAAGAGTCAAGGTTCCGAAAATAAAAGAAAAATAAAAAGAACACATATGGTAAAATACTAACCAGAACAAAACCTGGGAAAGGAGTTAGCCTGGATACGATGAAAGCTTGGTAAGATGCATCCGGCAGCACCAGCTGCTCCGCTGGATAACCGAGGATCGCCTGAGCTCGATCCTTGGTAGACCACAAGTCCGAACGCAACATCCGGATCGGAGGATCCGCAGGAACCGTAGGCTCCTTGGATGAAGACTGCTAGAGAACACGCTCACCTAAAAACCAAGCGTTTGTCCTTTGGAGCACTAGAAGCCCCTTATAAAGGGCCCGGAAACGGCAACGAATCATGCTAGATCGGACAGCCTCAAGGACTCCGAAGATCAAATTCTAAGGACGGAGATCGATCTACAAACACAACCACATGAAAATCATCAAAAAAAAATAATAATCGAAAAAAAGAAAGATGCACATGTGTTGTTAAAAGTACTCACCGACACACGAGTCGCCGAAAGGATCCACTGGCGAAAGTCGCCGGCTGAATTGGCTCGCCTCTTCTTAATCGTGACCAGTCGATGGCCGATAGGAAAGCGAGCAGCCCCGAGCGTCCTGGGGGCTAAGAAAGGCAGGTACGAATATCCCTAAGCCTATGAGAAGCGAAAAATAATAAGAAAAAGAAAACAAAAATGGCGATTAAAAGAAAAAAGGATAAGTACGTACCTCAAGGATACGACCATGACACGTAAGGGAGATCCGAGGCACCTCAGTAGCTGCCGCGGAATCCATCACCTGGGTCGCCTTGCCCATAGCTGTAAGCATACGGGCATACGACACCTCCGCCCAACTCAAGTTACCTACCTGCCCCAAATCACTAAGGCAAATAAGTAACCCAATGGCGAAACGCTCTCCTCGATCACTCAAGATAGTGACGGAAAGAACGTGAGAAATGTATATCCAAGCCAGCTACTCAGGTGTACACTGCCGATCAACCTTGTCAGCCGATAACTCATCGGCAAGAACCGAGTACGGACATGACTGCGCATACATGTGAAGGACCGCCGCAAGACGGTCCCCCACAAGGTCACGCTGTCTCTCGTCTGACCCCTTGACGACCTCCATAGCTACGGGCTCACCTTCGAAAGGAAAACCCGTAATCATAGAGAAATCGTAAGGGGTAACCATCATCTCTCCCCATGGAAAGTGAAAAGTTTTGGTAGAATCCCACCAAAACTCCAGAAATCTACGAAGGAAAGCCGATGACGCAGGCTGACTCAATAAATCTCGAAGAGCCTCTAGCTGGGAGCTGATCCACGAAAGCTCCACAATCTCCTTTACCACCTCGGGTAAACTCTCAAAACGACCTCGCAGATCACCAAAGCCATATAGACGCATGCTAGGCTCACTCTAAAAAAAAAAGAAGGGCACAAAATAGAGTAAAAAAAAAACTTGTTTCGAAGAAAAAAGAAAAAAAAAACGGAGGCGTAAAGGACTCACAATGCCGCGCCGACCCCTGATCGAGACGTGATGGTTTGGGTCCCACTTAAGGACCCTAGGGTCTCAGTTGGGAGGAGCCTCCCAAACCACATCCTCCTGGCGATATCGATCAGCTCCGACGCGTCGTTCCCGAACCTCTTCACGAGGACGGGTCACCCTCTTTTGAGGGCGAACCGCCTTGTCAGGCACGGGATCTCCTAGAACCTCCTCATCATCAACAAATGGAGGCGAATCCATGCTATGAATGGATAAAGTTCTTTATTAGTTTATTTTTTCTAAACTAAGCTAATATACATGTTATGGACCCATTTTGGCAGCATAACGGCTACCGAAAGGGCAAAACACGAAAATCGAATGCCACCCACGCTAGGGGGCTACGATACCTGCAGTTAAACTCAGTATATGGGGGCTTCTAACACCCATAAAAGCCATCATATACCAGTTTCAACTAAGAATTCAAGGGATTATGTTCCAAAATCTCAAATAATCAACTATGCCTAGGCGAATAATAGTAACAATAATGCAATTATCCTCTACCAAACAATCTTGAAGTTCGAACATGGCAAAAATAAGCTAAGTATACACTTCGCGCCAATTTTTAGATTCAAAATTTTCAAAACATTATTTATGAAGATATAACTAGTTCGAAGAAACAAAATTACTTAACCATAATCAACAAGTATAGCCAAAATGAGTAACCCAGATAACAAGAAACAAACCAAATTCGAAGAAAAGTGTAAAAAACGTACTCAAACAAAGGAATGCTCATACAAGGTTCAATACTTAACCATTTTTCATGAAATTTGTTGCAAAACACTCCTTAAACATAGCATAATAACATGGAACAAACAATTTCAAGAATAATGGTCTGAATGAAAAACCCCCCAAATTCGAAAATTGGGGTTTAATGGTTCAAAAAACACCCAAATTCCGCCAAAAACAAACGAATTTAAACAAAAAACTTACATTGGATTATGGCAAATGTGAATTAAGGGTGAGATCTACTTCCTTTGGCTTCGAAAATCACAAAAAAATCGAGTTTTTTAGAGAGAGAGATGAACGAAAATGGCGAAGGAAGACGAAGAAGAGTGCGAAATGAAAATCGCGCTCAACGATTTCATTTTGCTGACTTAAATGTTGCGAGCAACTGAAACAGTTGCGCGTGACAGACCAGCGCAACTCAGAACGATGCGCGCGCCTGGCCAGCGCAACCCACTGAGTTGCGCGGTGATACTAGTCACTAAAATTACCGGTATCCAGATTTTGATCCATTTGATTATTTTTCAATGGTTTTTGCTCGTTATTAGACATAATGGCGCGCAAATGATTAAAATATTTTTTAATTGCTTTGCATTTTGTAGTTTATTTTCTTCTTTGATAGTTTTTTGCATCATTTTGCATGCACACCGTTCTTTGTGCCTTCCCTAAGCATACGTTTTGAACGTTTTTCGTAAAAGTGTCTTAAGACGTTCCGTAGTGGTGCTTTACGTAAAAGCTCCCATAGACAGGTTTGTCATTTTACTGTACTGACGTTATAAATGTTCGACTTTTCTTCTTTTTTTACGTCCACAACAAAAAGGAAGGCGTCATCATGTAGCGTAAAAATGCAAGGCGTTATCATACAGCGTAAAATTGTATGGCGTAGGTGTTGCATAAAATTTCACTTCTTCCCCAGCTTTGCAAGATCTACCTCTCGGAACTAAAAGGTAGAGAATTACTTTACTTTAGGCGTTAGCTCACGAGTCGACAGACGCGCCGAACCATTCAGGAATAGACACTTCTTGATTGGAAGCAAATACGGTAGTTAGTGCGCTTACTAGCTTACCGGACAGTTAGGGTGTCGTCCACCCCTACATAAAGAGCGACAAGACGATGTCGCACCTATGTAGTCACGTGCCCCAAGTCATGAGACACGTGTACTCATCTTATGGACAAAACTGCTGAGAGAGTTGCTGATTTTCTTCTTTCTTACTGGATTTGGATATATGCCTCCAGTCCTGAGACATGTATTTCTATCTTGTGGACATCGAGTATTGCATTTTGACAAGAAAATTGTCAAGAACTCTATTCCGGCTGCAAAAGCCGAAATGTTTAGGCTGCGAAAGCCGAAACATTCTTTTTATCATCTTTTCAAATTGTTAAAATCAGGCTAAAGTTTCAATGACGTATCGAGGGAATTTAGACCAACGATGACATGATTGGGTGGACATCATCCCCTTTTAATCCTTTTTAAACCGATCTCTTCTCATGACATGGCATCACCCAGAACACCTTTACTTGTAAAAGCGTTCTACAATTGCAAAGGATTAATCTAGATTATTTAGCGCGTTAAGACTAGAAAATACTTTTCTAGCCTTAATAGCTACTTATTTCAAACACTTAGCGAATCAAGGATCGTTTCGACATCCTTAACATTTATGAAAGATTCTCTACTCTTTGAGAACTTCCCAGAATAAGTCTCGAATTTATTTCCTTGACCACTTTGATCCTCGTCTATCCTAGACTCAATCAAAGTGGGGGCTAACTGTAGACATCTACTTTTGGCCTCCTGTCCCGACAGGAATTGCAATGACGATAAATAAAACCATCTTCGTGTTGGATCGAAGTGAAGAATGCTTATGGATGACTGGCTAAACCGCAAAGACACAAAGAGACTAGCTTAACCCAAAACAAATACAAAACAAGGTTCAATTAACTAAACCCGATCATAATTAGGCTTAAGCCCGTGCTTAAGACCGAATAATGACGTATTTAGAGGCGTCTAGGTTAAATTTAATGCTGCCGAAGAAAAACCCGCTCGCATCTCAATGAGTCGCGCTGGTCTGGCGCGCGCAACTAATTCAGTTGCGCGCAACACCTAGCGCAACTACTAGAGATGCGCTCGCGGAAGATTCAGTATTTTATAAAAATATAAAATCGAATCTTACCATAATGCCGCGCGCAAGACATTCAGTTGCGCTGGCCATAGCAGCGCAACTAAATCACTTGCGCTGGGGTGCCGCGCACAACTCATCCAGATGCGCGCGACACCTGCTGTGGAAGATTGCTTAAAACCATAATTGCACCCATTCCCTATAAATAGGGGCTTAATACGAGGCTTAAACACACAGAAATTAACCTAAAACCCCTCTTAATCTTTGTTACTACGGTGGAGGTTCCCGAACAAGAAGGAGTCCATAAGTGTTCTAAACGGAGATCTAGCAAAGAGAAGTTGTAAATTCCCGAGCACTTAGATAAATCACATTTACTTTTCTCGTTTAAAAGAACTTTAATCAACAAAATAGTGTTGTTTGACCACTTTAAAAGGATATTTAATTAATCAATTCCACATACTATCTTGTGTTAAATAAGATTAGAATTGAATAATAATTGATTGATTGATCACCTAAGCCAAGGCGAATCTTGTTTACTTTTACTCCTTTCACGAATTTGAATTAAATAAAGAATAACGACTTTGCAATGTAATTTCTACGTGATTAATACTTGTAAATAAAATCAACTAACTTAGTTTTAGGTATCACATTGCATATATTGTTTGGTGATGAAATTGTAAAGAAAGGAAGAGCTAGTAAAGGCCGCACTAGGGCTAGAATAGCGATTCTCCTTTAAAGGGAATGTTATTTTAGTACCCTCGCTCCCAAACTCAGTTCTGGTTTATTTAGACCAATTTGGGCATGGGTGAACTTACGATTTGTGCTAATTATCCCATGAACTCCACATGGGAGAAAGGCATGAACGAGGTTTATGGGTTTTCCCAAAACTTATTGGCGACTCCTACTTGTTTTGTTATAAAAAAAGCGTGATGATAGAATCAATTCTAATTCAAGGTCCCCCAAACAGTCAGGAATTCAAATCCTAATACACCCTAACAAGTGTAAATTCCTAGGCTTTTAAATGGCTATGGGCATCTAAGGAAGGATCCCCTGCGATGGGAACACCCTCCTTACACCGTCTCCGACCGGCCACCCTCACCCTTGGAAGAGGTACGACGACGCCTTGAGCCGGAATCGGATCTTTCTCTCCTAGCCTCAGGTCTCGTCTGAGTTTGTGGAAAAGGAATAGGTTGTCCCTGCGAAAGTCAATCATGTCAGATGCTAAATGAGTAAATAAAGCATGAGATAAGGATAAGAGAAACACCTCTGCAGTGTCATCGCGACGACAAGAAGCTCGATCCCTCAATCTCACCAGCTGGTAGCGAAAGGCGTCCAAACCCCTCGCCATCCTCGTTACCACCTCGCGAGAGAATTGTCAAGAGACAAGTAAGTAAGAATCAAAGATATATGTACAAGTAAAACGGTAAATAAATAACTCACCCAAGTCTGGTGCTGAGGTATCGACCGTCAATAAAGCAGTGATCCGGAGGAGCCAAAGGAATCATCTCCTCAACAGGGCCATACATCCCCTGATAGGTGATGGATATAGGTGGAGCAACGAACTCCGTGCGCGCATCCTACAAAATAAATCTGAGTAGTCAATACCTACTTGGGGGCTATACAAGAGACAAATACAGAAGATGAAGAATACCTCCTCCGCTCCTTCTAGCAAAGCAGGTGGTGGAGCCAAGAGTGGCAGCAATGCCTCTATGTAGCATAGCTCCGGACGGGCATGAGTCCGCCAAGGTGTGCCCTCTGGTGACCTACTCGCCAAGGTCCTCAATCTCGCCTTATCAAACATATGCCGAGGAGGGCGAGTAGGAACAACAAAAGCCTCCGAGGAGTGCTGAATAGCCATTCTCTCACCTAGATACACCGTAGCGTCATATGTCCCGTGGAAGTACCGACGCTGAGCAGTGTACTGCGCAGCAAGTGCAGGAATGTTGAAATCGGCCAACGGCCGAAACTCTACGGCCTGCTCCTACAAAATGCATATTCATAAGATAAAATCCTACTAAAGGTATAAAAAAGCAAGTATTCGAGGAACATACCGAGAGAATCAACTCTCAAATGCGCCTAGTAGTAGCCGCATCACTGTGACGGCCTCCCCAACCGTCAGCAACGGGGAGCTCGCGAGGTGAAGGTCTCGTCGGCGCAAGAAACGGAAAGTACTCGTAGAACCAGATTTGTGAGGATAAAGAAATGTCAATAAATGCCAAAACAGATCTAGAGCTAACTTTAATAAAGGAAATAAAGTGTACCTTTACAACTCTCTAACAGCTTGAAAGCGCGATATCTCCCTCGAAAGAGCTATGACGACTAAGAAGTCGCAGTCCGACTAGGAAGTCCGCATAGGCCAAGCTAGCCCAATCATACGACCCGACCATGTGAAGGTCGCGAAGAGCAAGCAAGTAGTAGAGAAGCACTCGACTACCTCTGTCAGGCGAGAAGGTCCCTGACAACAAGATGAGAGCAAAGATGCGCACCCGCTACTCTAGGGTGGTCGCGCTATCCTGAAAAGCCTCCACAAGCGTGGACCGGCGAATACATCTAGAGTTGAGATGCATCGGCTCAGCCTCACTACGAGCCCGAATGGTGATAGGGCCCAACAGCTCCAGTACCTCTGGAGAAAAGACGGAGATCTCGCTATCGAATGGAAGCGCGACCGAAGTAAACTCCAATCCCGTGATGAGACTGAAGTCAGTAGGGGTAATAATCATCTCACTCCAAGGAAAATGGAAGGCGTTGGTGGTGTCCCAAAAGAACTCCACCAAAGCTCGGACCACGTAATGGCTCTATCCGAAAGAATACATAGCTCGAGTGACTTGCAACAAAGGAGTCGGGCCACAAGACTCCCACAGGAGGCGCAGACCGTTATGGTCGCGGAAGTAAGTGTCGTACAAAGAGTCGATGGTCGTGTTGCCAGAACCATGGCTACGAACTCTCCCGCTGTGAATCCCTCGCCGAACGCGCTCCAAAATGTGAAACTCGGGCGCAAAATACAGAGTGCGCTCGTCCCACTCTGGGAACCTCCCTAAGGAAAAGAGGTCTCTACGCCGGCATCAACGGGATTGTCCTCCCGATGAGCCTCCCTAGAACGAGAACCGGAACCTCGTTGTTTAGCCATGCTATATTATGCAAAATAACAGAAAATTAAGGTTCTATAGTATCTAAGGTTCGTCTAGCTGCATGATACTCTGTTCGCAAAAAAAAAAAAAGAGTACGTAGTACTAAAACAGAGTATAATTTCAATTCAAGCACAAATAGAAATTTTCAACAATCAAACAATTTCTTGCAATACTATGACAAATATTGTGAAAAATTGGACAAGAATGGCTAGCAAAAATACGAAGAACAAGCCACATTGTTCTCACGAACTCAATGGGTTCAACAATGGCAATTTGCTCATTTCTTCACCAAATTGGGTAAAACAAGTCTTAAAATGCTCTAAAGGTAATATATGAACATAATCAAGCAATTTCAAGGCATATGATTCAACAAACGGAGCAAATTAAGCACAATTGGGTTTGAAATTTTCGAAAACCCGCGCATGAATATATTCGAAATTAGCAAAAACCGAGACAAGTTTGAGAAAAACATACATGGATCAAGAAATTAGATGAAATAAGCTTTGATTTGCAAGAAGTTTGAGCGAATTTGGTGGAAAAACGAGCAAGAACGACCGATTTGAAGTCTTCGAGCCACAACGCAAGCAACAGCATTAGCCACAGCAAAATGAGGAAGAAGGGGTTTTATTTCGGAAAACCCGACATCAGCGCCAGACAACAAGCTTGTCGCCAGGCGCTAACCTCTGTCGCTTGGCGACAGAGCGAAATCCTGGCGACAGCATGTTCCGGCGTGCGCTGGTGCGGCGACAAGATGTGTGGCCCCCATAAATGATTAGGCGGACGTTATACAACAATTTCGGGTTCCTTGGTGCGCCAGTTAGCCCCTATAAGCAACTTGACATGATCAAGTAATCGGCTCGATTACAATCACAGTAAGTGATCGACCTGATAAATGATCGTCTCACTTAGCTTAAGGCGCCTAAACATTGGCTCATCGTAAGCACCAACGTAATGGTTCACAAGCAGCAAAATGTGCCGACGTACTGGAACCGCGGTAATTTTAGCAAATATCACAGCAGCAAAGTTCAAGCGAGCATTGAGGATCAACAAACGGTGGTCTTCGATAATTTTCTTCAGAATATTATCACAAAAAAATGAGGATCGTTACAAGAAGAATGGTCTTCGACGACATTCCCTAGCTTGCAGAGAGTTGTCACAAACAGCTGAAGATGGCTACAAGCGGAGTTATCTTCGATCATATATTCCCTAGGATGTGGAAGATGGTCACAAAACAGCAGAAGATCGCTACAAGCGGAGCAATCTTCGATGGTGTTCCCTAGCTTGCGGAAGACTATCACAACGGAAATTGAAGGCAGCTACAAGCGGAGCAGTCTTCAGGCGATATCCCTTAGCTTGAGGAAGATCATCAAACAAAATAATGTACTCCAAAGACGTGTGCTCAAAGGTGCAAGATACGCGTTTCTTAACTCTTTTATCTGTTTAGCTAACGCTAGTTTGCAGGTATCGGCGATACAAGAATGATTTAGGATCGCAGAACGTTCTGAATCATTCTCCGCCGCTATCGTTACTTTGAATTTTGTTTTCGAAACTTGCGTTTCTCCAAACTCAGTCAATGTCGGGGCTTCTGTAGACACCCAAATGTGTCTCCCCAAAACCAAACCCAGTGATGAATACCTTTCACGTCATTTGATTATCGAACGAAGTGAAAGTGTGAAAAGTCTAGTGATGCGGTTGTTTTATTAAAATATATCTCTTTCTGTTTTTGAAAATATTTCTTTTATACTCTATTTATGAAAATAGCCAGTCCAATTTAGTTTGGTCCATGATAAGGGTCCAATAATAGTGTAGTTAGATTGGGCTCGCAAAGAGCTTTCCAACAATATATTATAAGCCCAATTCCGATGAATAATGAGGAAGTTATAGCCAAAATAATAAATTAGGCCCAAAATGAATTTTATATGCGGCCCAATGATCTAGAGGAGGGCTTATTAATTATTATTCCTAAAGTTATTAGGATTGATTTTAATCTTCTAGAATAATCTTGAAGGTTCTTTTAAATTCTAATGGAATTAGGATTGATAATTATATTTTTAAAGAGTTTTATTTGGAATAAAATAAGTGTTTTATGATAAACCCGGTTTTAATTGATAAACGTGGAATTTGTTGCTTAATCATATTAAGATGAGGATTTCGCGTACAAAGCGCATTTTATTTCTGACTTAGCGCAAGGCGACAAGTCTGTCACCTGGCACTAATACTTGTCGCCTGGCGCTGGTGCTTGTCGTCTGGCGCTGGCTCCTGTCGTTCGCGACAGGAGGTTTTTTATTCCGAATGGAACTTGATTTCTTTTCGATCGGTTTTCGGACTATTTCTCTTTAAATAGGGTCGTATTTCCCCATTCACAATCATCAATCATCTCTAATTCTTTATTCTCTAAAAGCTAGAAGCTTTCTCTCTTTCTATTCTTTTTCTAAACCTTCCCTCTCTCAAAATTCCTCATACATTAGTTCTAGACACACCTAGCCAAGTTCGAAGTTGCCTTCGCCCTAGACGTGAAAGGTTGATACTTTCTGAGGGTTTGGTCCCAAATCTCTATTTCAATTATTTAATTTAATTGTTTAATTTATTATTTTCCTTGAAGTTACTAACGTGTTTATTTTGTAATTAGAAAGAGGTACGAGGCATCGAAGTAAGTAATTTAATCGCTTTATTGATCTTTTGATATAGAAATCATGCTTAGATTATTTTGTTGATTCCTAGTATTATGTTAGGATGTTTTTATTGCTTCCTAGTATCATGTTTAGGGTTAACTAATTTCTAATATTATGTATGTTTTTATGATGCTTCTTATTTTCTTTCCTAATATCATGTTAGTGTCATGTTAGGGCTAATTGATCTTTAATGTTTAGTGACATGCTAGGGTTTGTTATTAATCTTATTAGTATCATGCTTAGGATCTTGCTATTATTATGCTTTATTTTTAACATGATTATTATTATGATGATGTTTGTTATTATATATTGTTGCTTGATATTATATCTTTATTTTTATTGCTTGATCACGCCTTTTATGGATGTTTAAAGGGAATTTGTACTTGAAATCACGCTTAATAAGATAATTAATAATCTTGTTTAAGCTAATATGATTATAATTCAAGTGATCACCAATAATAGGTTTGTTTGTGCATTAATATTCAACCAACACATATAAACAGGTTTAGAGTAAACCTATTGATAGCATGTTAGTCAGAAAGCGCACATGAATACGAGAAGAATAAAGCAGAGGCCTATTCTTAGGGCAAGTTCAATCTCTTTTAGGTTGGATTTGTACCTTCATCCCCAAACTTCCAGTCATGGTTCCAGACCTATTGGAGTTAACGATCTCCTAGATCGTTAAGGGGTGTAACCTTCACCCTGTGAACGGTTTACAAGTTCCTAAAACTTGTTGGCGACTCTTTTACTCTAGCTTCCTTCCCTTTGGACGCCACCATGCTTAAGTGTATGATCACAGTGGGGCTCAAGTGTGGGATGATTGAAATAGTTCCTACAGTGTGTTGCAACTATTGTGACATTCCTATTTTGGGGAAGTGTTGCAACAACAAAGAAACGGAGGAAGTAGTTATAGGACTTTATACTTTATAGGTACTATAAGCAGAATCATGAATCATATTCATATGCACCTAAACCAAGATCGCATGCATAACATAAAAGACACATAATCATACCTTTGAAACGTGATCTCCACGAAGTTATTCGATCGGCAAATCAGGGAGAAAATAGAGCCCCAAGCGTTGCTCTTCTACTTGTCCACGAGATTTGAATGAACCGTATACCAATACTAGATTGGTCAAGTGAAGGTGAAAACCACGATCGCCACCTTTATCGAACAACCGACCACCGCACTAACCTCTACCACCACCACGAGACACCACCGGCGCCGAGGAGGAGGAGAGAGCCGTGAGAGAGAGAGACATAGTTTGAGAGGCTTGGTTTCGTGTTTGCTAATTAGGTTTTGAACTTGACAGTAAAATTTTTCTGTAGAATTACCTAGGCACCTAGTCTTCTTATAATCATATTATAATTAGACTAGGTTAGGAAGCCAAAACCCTCCAAACTCCTCCATATGGCGGGCCACCTAGGGGATGAGGCACATCATGGGCCTCGTCCTCTAATGCTCGATGTAGGCCCTTTGTGACCTCCTAGGATCCGTCCAATTGGGCTTTGGCCTATGTTACTAGCCCGAAGATCGTTAATACCTCTAGCTATGATATAATGACGATCCAAATGAATGAACTTAGTTATCTCCATAATTTGATCCATTTATATATCTATTAATTGCACTTGACGAAGACATAAATCCTTCAATCTCTCACTTGTCCGAGACAAGTGTGCAATATTCAAATTCCGTAAGTCAATATGTGTCGATTTGATAATATGATTGCATCCCATGTCGAGATCATATTAATCTACAAATCGTTTCTTGTAATATGAGTTAGAATTACAAAACCAAATGATATTGAGTAATACATTTGAACGCAACCACGTATTTTTTGAATTCTTCCTCTTCAAGCGGCCATGACACATTCCCTAATTGAATATGTAGATTTAATCCAATCTTGTGGAAAACAAGGCTCCCACTAAACTTTTGAAGTAACCAGGCAACACCCTTTATACGGGAAGACGTTTGAATGTACCATAGTTAAATCAATCATTGAATGGAATCAATGTTCCATTCATGTCAAAGGAATTCACTAATATATTCGGAAGCTCTATACTTGAACTTTAAACTAGGTCAATAGTTCGATCATGCATGATTCATGCATATCCATGTGATTGACCGAGCATCACTATGCCCCTATAGCCCATGAAACTGCGCTATCCCATCAATCTTACATGCTAGTCCATTTATTGAAATCATTTATGTCCACTTTAATGATTTCGAACTAGGAACTTAAATAATATATGAATTTTGTTCACATGTGGGATTTCATTCACCAAGTCATTAACCTGCTGAGCTCATTAATCCATAATTGAGCCCATCAATCCATAATTATTTTGGACATTTTATTTAATTTCAAAAACTATAATTAAATAAGAGAATTAATAATTTCTGTTTAAACATAATTTTGCAAATTGATGTATTACTTATGTTATATGATTTCTCAAGACATGCACAACTTAAAGGAAAAATTGAAAGGAATAATCCCAACTTTGCTCGATTCGCCCAAAATAAACCCAACTTTTGATAATTTTTTAATAATCTGAACTTTAATATGAATTTCCTTAAAATGGTCCCAACCGGTTATAAAACTTGTTATAACAAGTCACCCGACACGTGTCATGACGTGATTAGTAAAAAATATATATAAAAAAATTAAATTAAAAAAATCAACTAAAAAATAATAATTAAAAAAACAATTAAAAAATAATTAATTAAGAAAAAAAAATTATTTTTAAAAAAACATCCACTAGCCCAGCACGGTAGTCAGCAGCAACGCCGCCCCTAGCTAGCGGATACCGCCGACGCGTTTCCCCCGTCACCGCTGACAAAGATCACCTCACCAACCCTATCCCCTTCCCATGAACAACCCCTCCCCAAATTCCCCTATCCCGATCCGCCACTGTCCTTGCATTTCCTCCACCGCGATCCACCATCCTCCTAAATTCCCCTACCCCGATGCGCCACGATCCTCCCCACATTCCCCCACCCCGACGCGCCACCATCCTCCCCAAATCCAGCTAAAATGTACGAAGTAAAAATTAACAAAAGTGATAAACCCAAAAAATCAAATGGGAAGTCGGGAAGAGAAGATGGGTAGGGACGGATTCGCCGGCGGGGGGGGGGGGGGGGGAATGAATCGGCAGGACGAAAAGCAGCCAGCCAGTGGGCCAGCTAGGCACCGGCGGCAATCGGGGGTAAGGTCCAGGCTGGCTGGCAGCCTGGCGCCTGGAGGTGGCAGTGCTTGGGTTGGTGGTTTCAATTTTTTTTTTTTGTCTTTTTTGTAAGAATATTTTTAAAGTTAATTAATTACATAATTAAACCAATAATATAAATATAAATTAATTCGTAGCCAATCGCATGATGACACTTGTATAATAATTTTTTTAAAAAAAAAATTACCTGTTCAACGGGTTATCGGTCACCTGGGACCATTGAAAGCAAAATCATATTAAAGTTGGGATTATTAAAAAATAATCGAAAGTTGGGATTATTTTGGGCGAATCGAGCAAAGTTGGGATCATTCCTGTAAATTTTTCCTAATTTAAATTACATAACTTGCTTCAATCCAAGAATTTTAGTATGACTCTCATACCTTAGTCTGTGGAAAGGGTTTAATAAGTAAATAAGCGATATTCTCACTCATAATAAAACTTTGCAGACCATGACATCCCGCTAGTCACTGATCTCATAAACGAGGTGGTATCTCATATGTATTTGTCTGGATTTGTGATGTGATCTTGTCTCCTTTGTTTTGGCAAAGGCACCCTTTTAGTCACAGGACAATTAAATCCAAACTTCCTCCTTAATTAATTTTACAGCAACTATATACTCATATTCTGACATTGAGTATCCGATAGTGTTATGCTTTGAACTCTTCAAGCTGACTGTCCTTCTCTATTCAGACATAAAATGTATCCAGATCAACATCTAAAGTCTGACATTAAGTATGCGACAGTGTTATGCTTTGAACTCTTCAAGCTGATTGTCCTTCTCTATTAGACACAAAATGTATCCAGAGCAACATCTAAAGCCATCTTGTCTGTTTGGAAAACTTGCATCCGTATAACCTTTTGACAACTAATTTACTTTTGCCACCATAAACTAGAAACATTCCTTTAGTCCTTCTCAAGTACTCAAGGATTTGCTCTTAGTAGCTTTCAGTATGCTTATTCTGAATTTGCTTGAAACCTGCTACACATGCTCAAGTTATATGTAACATCTTACTTTAATTTGTACATAACATGGTGTATATAATGGATCTTTTGTGAAAGCATAAGGTCCATTATCCATACGACTCAACTCTATTGGCTTTTGAAGGCGTTGAGTTTTACTGAGCGTAATACCATGAGACATGGGAAGATATCCTTTCTTTGAGTCTTGCATCTTGAACCTATCAAGAACCTTATCAACATAGGTCTCTTAATTAAGTCCAATCATTCTTCAAGATTCATTTCGTGGATCTTGATTCCCAATATATACTCAACATCTCCTAAGTCTTTCATATAGAAACAACTTCTTAACCATTGATTGGCTTATTTAAGCACTGGTGTGTTGTTCCTTATGATTTGTATGTCATCTACATACAAGACTAAGAAGGTCAGATTGCTCCCACTAAACTTCTTGTATCTACAAGATTCCTTTTCGTTCTTTAAGGAAATCAAACTATTTGATTGCCTCGTCAAAACGAATGTTCCAACTCCCTGATGCTTTACTTCAATCCATAAATGGATTTCTAAAGTTTGCAAAACTTTCTATAATTTTGGATCTACAAAACCCTTAGGTTATATCATATACACATCCTCCATCATGAACATTTCAAGAAGACGGTTTTGATGTCCAACTACTAAATTTCGTAATAGAAAAATTTCAGCAATCACTAGAAGAATCCAAATAGGCTTACACGGCTAATAGGTT
The DNA here is from genome assembly GCF_948465745.1 of Chenopodium album. Taxonomy (NCBI): domain Eukaryota; kingdom Viridiplantae; phylum Streptophyta; class Magnoliopsida; order Caryophyllales; family Amaranthaceae; genus Chenopodium; species Chenopodium album. The sequence goes on from NC_137846.1 coordinate 15,329,788, forward strand.
TGACCCTATTTGTAAGACTATCAAGGACTAACACATATTTTCAGATCTAGAGTCCATACTGTATTTTATGACCTTAAGCCATTTCCTAAGTTGGCACTTACCAAAGCTTGCTTGTAGGCTGTAGGTTCCAACCATCTCAATAAGAAAATTTTAGAATCCACTTTTTATTAGAATTTCAACAAACTGTTTGTTTTGATCCTGTGCAACCTACAGTAGGCATGAGAAACAATAGAATTATTCTCTTCAAGTCTTTGAAGCCTTTCATTCAAGTGGGACAATAGAAGCCTCGTTAATTGAATTAGCTTGCTTCGACAGGTGATTTATCAAATTAGCTGACTTCATGCGCCTTCGTCTCTAATGTGGTGTTATTCACATCCATTTGTTGCTCGCCTCAAATCTCTTTGATATCTAATTTTACTCCCACTTGGCTTTGTAGGAAGAGATTTCTTTCTATAAAGACACTATCGTGAGCAACAAACACTTTGTTATCTACGCGATTGTAGGAATAATACCTCTTAGTTTCCATGGGATAATCCATGAAGAACCATTTATCTAATTTAAATTAGGGTCTAGTTTGTCATCTTCGTTAACATTTTATATATATTTCATAACCCTTAATCCTGTTTAGAAAAGACAACTTTGGAACATTTTCAATCCACAAATCTTATGACGTCTTGTCAACTGCTTTTGTTGAGTTTTGTTTAGTATGTTCGCAATTGTTGTTCTAATGTATATCCTCAAAACGATATTTGTAAATCATTAAATCTATTCTTGGATCGAACCATGGAAAGCAAAGTTTAATTCCTACATTCTAACACATTTTAATTGTTGTGTTCTTAGTGCGTGAATAATTCCACAATTCCCTTTAGATGATCATTAATTTTGAATTAAATATTTATCACACCAATCAGATTGTAGTGTCAATTATTCATCTCAAATTGATTTTACATTTCATTATGGAATTCTTGAATATTTCAATGATTACAACCTTTACTTCATTAAGTAATTATGGACATATTTACTTAAATCGTTAGTAAAAGCAATGAAATAGTTAAATCTTTGTTACCTTTTGAACTTATTGGTACTTACAGCTCCTCCAAATAGGCTTACACAGCTCATTCATAGTCTTTGCAGCATCAGACATATTAAAGTTCATGATAAATTGTTAAAAGTTTCTAGAAGTGAGTGGAGAATGATGTCTGTTGCCATCTCATCACTGTATGGGTGCCCCAGTTTCTCCATATTTTGAATAAGGTCGTTCTTTTGAAAACATGATCATGAACTGTGGTACCCCTCTCCATCTTACAATCTAAAATCTCTCGAAGGAGCTCGTACCTTTCAACTCGTGCCTGTTTCTTAAACAAGGCTTTGAGTTTTTGTATTATGCTATATGCTTCTTGATCCTCAAAACGCTTTTAAAAACCAGGCTCCATGGTAGCAATCATCAAGCAAGTGATAGGCACAACCCTTTCAAGAGTTTCCTTGTGCTTATGGATCTTTTCCATAGTACCATTTTCTAGCAAAGGTTCTGGCAATGGGGTGTCCATGACATCCTCTCTACCTTCAGATTTCAGAAACAAGTCTTAGCATTCTTTCCAGTTGGAAAAGTTATCCTCTGTCAACCCATCCTTCTCAAGGAATGGTTGAAGATTGTAAATATTGTTGTTAATATGATTACGGCTACCCATTTATGTCAAAATAAGGCAAAGTTTAACAATTATGCTTAATTAAAATTTAAAGTACCATAAATGAACTTTAAAGCACTTCATTGAATATTAAATGATCCCAATTGAATTGAAGGGATTCCAAGACCGTTTACTTGTGCAATAATTGACCGGACTTTGGCCCTACCATCAACCATTATTTTTTCAAGGTGAGTAAACTCTTTACTGATTACAATTCTTGGTTGAATAATTAACCATCACATGTTTAATTAATACCCATTGCTTTAAGGTTTTAAACTCTTTAGGTAACCTTGTTGAGCATAACCAGTTAAAATTGTAAAACTTGATTTACCCCAAGGCCCCTAAGAGATAAAATGACACCCAGCTTTGGCATGATTTATCATCAATCATCAAAGGTTTGTTGGGATTTCAATTGGAAAAGCAATCTCAATATAATTGGGAGCTAGATTTATTGCGTTGTGATTATTTAGTGAACTTTAGCGCATCATCAATCAACATAAATAAAATCTAACATGCATAATCTAATAATGCATAAAATAAAGCATGACATAGTAGGCCCATTAATCCTAAGAAAATAGAAATGAAATGCACCCACTTGAACCTTCATGGATCTTCATCCACCTTGCTCCTTTAGTCCTTCACTTCATAGGCTTCTTTGGACTAAAATATTTAAATAACTAATCTATTTACTTTAAATAAAAGTTACAAAATACTTAACGGTACGCAGATCGTATTTAGATTACAAAAATACTTCACGATGCACAGATCGTATTTAGAATCTATGGGCCATACTAGTCTATATATAGCAACATAATATCATATATTAGACAAAAGTTCCATATAATAAAACACTTAACATGCTTGTCTAAACTACAACATCAAATGTCAATAATTAAGGCAACGCATTTCCTAAAATATCTCATATTTTAAATTATAATTAGATAATATCATATATTATTCTTGACCAATTATAAAATATCATATATTTTAATTTAGGCATGAGATAGAATCAAATTATATTTTAATCTTGGAAGATAAATCATATTTATTCTCCATGATTATCCTAACTAGTTTAGGAGATTCTATCCTAATTATTAGCTAATCAAATAATTTTAGAATCAATTATATCATAATCTAATTATGGGACAATCACATTATTTAAATCAATTATTATTCTTTTGGAATATGCTCAGAATATCCTAATCAATCTTATCCAATATTAAACACTTTAATTATGGATAATCACCAAAATTAACAACTTAAATATGGATGATATCAAATTAATCAACTTTTGAAATATTTGATTTTATCCTAAATAAAAGATTTTATCTCAAAATAAAATTGAGTTTATCTTGAAATATTTTTAGAACAAAAAATATATATTTTTTAAAAACCGTGTGCCACCAATGTCGGCCACCGTGGTTGGCCAGCTGAAGCTAGCCACGGTGATTGGCTGCTTCACGCAACCACTACTGCAAGGGTAGTAGTAGGGGTGAGCAAACTGGGTACCTGATCAAAATTTTAGGACTCGGACCCGAAATTGGTTGGAACCGGGTCCTAAAATTCGGAACCGGAATTGGAATTGGTTCAACCGGGTCCTAAAATTTAGGACTTGAAATTGGAACCACCGAGTACCGGTTCCGGTTCCTGGTACCCACTTATGTAAATAAATATTAAAATATAATATAAATTATAATACTTATTTAAGTTTATTTTCGTTTTTAGCGTTTAACACTTGTATTTATATGTGCGTTAAGACATTTTATTTATGTTAGGTATTCAAAATAATTTTTTTATTTTACTAACTAGATATATTTAACATAATTTATTTTTAAAAAAACTTATTTAGTGTAGCATATGTTAGTTAACCGGGTACCCAACCGGTTCCTTAATTTATTACCCAGAATTGGAACCACCGGGTCCATTTCCGGCTCCGGACCCACCGGTTCCTAACCGATTCCGATTCCAATTCTGGGTACCCGGAATTTTTGCTCACCCCTAGGTAGTAGCATGCAGCAGCACCTGCTTGGCTACAGGCTACCTTGTGTGGCCAGCCAAGGCTAGCCACGGTGGCTGGCGGCATTTAGTAGCTACTGTCGCAACAGCACAGCGGTAGTCGTAGTAGCAGCCGTGCAACGCTTGCACGCTGCTGCCCAACCATCGGACCACTTGCTCTCCTTCCTTCCCTCTTGGGCTAACATCCGGTCCGCAGCTACCGTGGCTGCCGGCCACTTAAATGCTCCTTTTTTTAATTTAATCTAAATAACCTTTATTAAAATTAAATTAAATCAGTCCAAAATTAAAATTAAATTCCATTCCATTTTAAAATTAGGGTTCATCATAAAATTAACCCCAATTTAATTCTAACTTTTAAAATTAAATCGATGAACATTAACAAAATACTTTTATGCATAAATCAATCTAATTAAAATTATGAAACATGAATCAAATCGAATTAAATAAAAAACAAGCACAAAATCAAAAATTTAGGGCTAAGGTTTTAGAAAAATTTGGAAATTAGGGTTAGGGTGTTCGAAATTTTCGAATCATTAGTGAAAAATTGGTCCTCTTCATGGCTATTTTGAGCATAATTAAATCACATTTAATATAATAATTGAACCATAATTAAATTAATTTCTCTCTCTTAATTGATTATAAAATTATGAACATGGACTTCAAATAATCGTATTATTATAATCAAGAGTTTTCATTTAACAGGCTAACTGATACCACTGTAGGACTTTATAGGTATTATAAGCGGAAATTCATGAATCATATTCACAAGCACCTAAACCAAGATCGCATGCATAACACACAAGACAGATAATTATACTTTTAAAGCGTGATCTCCACGAAGCTATTCAATCAACAAATCAGGGAGAGAATAGATTCCCAAGCGTTTCTCCTCTACTTAGTCCACGAGATTCGAACGAGTCGTCCACCAATACTAAATTGGTCGGGTGAAGAGGAAAACCACGATCACCACCTTTATCGGACAACCTACCACCGCATGAACCACCACCCCTGACGCCAAGGAGAAGGAGGAGGAGGAGGAGAGAGAGAGAGAGAGAGAGAGAGTTTGAGATGCTTGGTTTCGTGTTTGCTAATTAGGGTTTCAACTTGACAGTAAAACTATTCTATAGAATTACCTAGGCACCTAGTCTACTTATAATCATATTATAATTAGACTAGGTTAGGAAGCCCAAACTCCTCCATATGGTGGGCCACCAAGGGGATGAGGCCCATCATGGGCCTCGTCCTCTAATGCTCGATCTAGTCCCTTTGTGTGACCTCGTAAGATCCGTCCAATTGGGCTTTGGCCTATTTTACTAGCCCAAAGATCATTAGTACCTCTAGCTATGATATAACGACGACCCAAATGGACGAACTTATTATCTCCATAATTTGATCCATTTATATATCTAGTAATTGCACTTGAAGAAGACATAACTCCTTCAGTAGTAGTTTTGCTTAAAAAAAAAAGAAGCGTAACACTTATTAAAACACGACACATTTGGTAAGTGTAATACTTATTAAAACACAAAGGGAGTATGGTACAGTAAAGCATATTTGGTAAGAGTATTTATTATTGGGTTGAAAATGTATTCTACTAAACCATTTTTATTACCTAGTATTTGGTTAGAAGCTTTAGGTACCAATTATCATTACCTAGGGGTAATGGTTTCCACCTAATTGTTACCACTCTTAAACATAAGTTAAAAATTACCCTTACCATCCTAAAATAGGAAGAGAGGAAGTTATGTTTAAGTAATTTCTTTCCATGGTAAAACCAAACACATGAAATGGTAATTAGGGTTAAATTATTTCTTTCACCTCTCTTATTTGCTTTCTTTCCACTCCATTTTAAATATTCATACTTGTAGACACCCATTTGTGTCTCCCCAAAATCAAACCCAGTGATGAATACCTTTCATGTCGAATGATAATCGAACGAGGTGAAAGTGTGAAAGGTCAAGTGTTGCGGTTGGTTTTTATTAAAATTCTTTCTTTTTGTTTTCGAAAAACAACTTTATTTTATGAAAACATCCAATCTAGTTTAGTTTGGTCCACGACAAGGGCCTAATAATAGTGTAGTTGGATGGGGCTTGCAAAGAGCTTTCCAACAATATATTATAATCCCAATTCCGATGAATAATGAGGAAGTTATGGCCAAAATACTAAACTGGGCCCGGTTTGATCTTTACATGCGGCCCAATGATCTAGGGGAGGGCCCAATGTTAATTATTATCCCTAAGGTTATTAGAATTAATTATAGTCTTCTAGAATTCTCTAAAAGGTTCTCTTTAATCCTAATAAGATTAGAATTAATAATTATATGTTGATAAGTTTTACTTGGAATAAAATATTATTTTATGAAAAATACGATTTCAATTTTCATACGGACTTTACAAATCAATTTTGATTCATAAGTGGACTCCGTGTTTGAAAGCACGTAGGAATCCAGGTTGTCGCCAAACGACAGGCCTGTCGCCAGGCGACAAGGTCGGTTTTGCAGCGATAGAGTGGAGTTTTATTCCTTATCAAATTCTACCTATTTTCGGACTGTTTTCTTATAAATAGGGTCCCAAACCTCCGTTTTTTATCATCAACAATCAACAATTATCAATTCTCATCCACAATCAATCTATTCTCTAAATTTTCTCTCTAGCTTTTCACAAACACAATTCCGCATACACGAGATCTAGAAACACCTAGCCGAATTCGAAGTTGCCTTCGCCCTAGACGTGAAAGGTTTAATATTTCTGAGGGTTTGGTCCCAAATATCTATTTCAATTATTTAATTTAATTGTTTTGATTTTATATTTTCCTTGAAGTTACTAACGCGTATATTTTGTTATTAGAAAGAGGTACGAGGCATCAAAGTATGTAATCTTATTGCTCTATTCTTGTAGAAAGCATGTTTATTATTTATTAATTCCTAGCATCATGTTAGGATGTTATTATTGCTTTCTAGTATCATGTTTAAGGTGACTTTTACTCTTTTCTAATATCATGTTAGTACCATGTTAGGGCTAAAGCTTCGATTTTTATTGTTTAGTGACATGCTATGGTTTGTTATTAATCTTGTTAGTATCATGCCTAGGATCTTGCTATTATTATGCTTTAACATGATTATTATAATGATGATTATTATGATCATTGTTATTATGTTGCTTGATGCTTATTATTGTTATTGCTTGATCACGCCTTTTATGCATGTTTAAAGGGAATTTGTACTTGTAATCACGCTTAATAAGATAATTAATAATCTTGTTTAGGGCTAATATGATTATAATTCAAGTGATCGCCAATAATAGTTTTATTTGTGCATTAATATTCAACCAACATAGATAAACAGGTTTAGGGTTAACCTATTGGTTGCATGTTAGTCAGAAAGCGCACATGAATACGAGTAGAATAAAGTAGAGGCCTATTATTAGGGCAGGTTCAATCTCTTTTAGGTTGGATTTGTACCTTCATCCCCGAACCCTATTTGGTTCAAGACCTTTTGGAGTTGACGATCTCCTGGATCGTTAAGGGGTGTAATCTTCACCTTGTGAACGGTTTACAAGTTCCTAAAACTTGTTGGCGACTCTTTTGCTCTAGCTTCCTTCCCTTTGGACGCCACCATGCTTAAGTGTATGATCACAGTGGGGTTCAAGTTTGGGGTTAATGGCTTGAAATATTCCCTACAATACCAAACATCCCCTTAGTATTTACTCCATGTTTTTTACATGAGCTTAACCAAACTGATTAAACAATATTAAGTATTAATAAACAAGCAATAAACCCTCTTTTGTGGCGGTTGCAAGGAGATGTTATATGTGAACATAGCTCCCGTTGGTCTATCGACCTTGTGAATGTTGCACCTAACAAATTCCATATTATCATGTTGACTATTCTCCAGCATTCACAGAATGCTGACATCTGTGATCCTACCTTAATTAGTATCCAGACCAAAGTGGCCAAATCCGTGTAAATTATAATGTCCTAGAGCAACCTTCTCTTAGCTCGCCGAAAACCTTCCAAACAAGTGATCATCTTTGCATGTAATGCTAACTGTGCCAAACCATGGCAAACACCTCCTAAAGGACCTTAAATCTGGTTAGTGAGTTATGCTAAATTAATCGAAATCTTTTATTGAGGATCATTGATGAGTGAATTGTGGTTGTATTTATTTAAATGCTTTATTTAGTTGTATTGATGAGTGAATTGTGGTTGTATTTATTTAAATGCTTTATTTAGTTGAGCATGCTAGGTTTATAATTTTGTCATATTATATGTATTTAGCTTTGCTGAAACTATGATTTTATGAGTGTTTTCTATTGGTCATGACCTTGGCTTTTAATGACCTTGTGATGATTTAATTATTAAACATGTATTATCGAGTAGTAGTATTGCACATGTTTACGCTCACTAGTATATAATTGACTTTATGTAACACCTAATTGGTAACACTTCTTGAAATGCAAAATATTAGATTTATAAGCAACACTTTGGTAACACTTTATTAGAATGTAACACTCAATGTAACACTTTTAACATAAGTAACACTCCAAAGTAACAATTTTAAAATAAGTAACATTTTATAGTCACACTAAGAGGTGTTACATTCTTTTAAGGTGAATTAACACATATACTTAAGTAAAAGTTAGTATTTCCTTTCAAAAAAAAAAAAAAAAAAAAAAAAAAAAAAAGTAAAAGTTAGTATTAATCCCCAAATTTAGGGCTCGTTTGGCATCGCTGTGATTTTTAGTTTTTTGGTTTTTTGTTTTTTAAAAGTGTATTATATATTTCACATAATGAATCAAAAAATATATAGACTTATTAAAATCATGATAATTTTGAAAACTGATAACAGAAAAGTGGAAACACATTTTTCTTGTTTCTTTTTTTTTGATTTTTGGTTTTCAAAAAAACAGAAAACTGAAAACCAAAATTGATGCCAAACAAGCCCTTAATTATCAATTTATTAAAAAAGTTTAGGATTACCGCTAAAGCAATTTAAAAAAATAAAATTTTGGCCTCACTTAGCTTAAATCGCCAGAATCTAAGAAAACCAAAAAAAAAATATCTCCCAATTCAAGTTTAATTTTTTCCTTCAGCAACGACAATGTTAGGTTATCACAAAAATCCAATATCTCAATTCAAGTTCAATTCGCGCAAATTTCATCACAAAATCAGTGGTCGACTCAATCGTCATTTGGGGATTCATCAATTCGCGCTTCATATTAGGTATTTTGTTATTTTTTTGGTGGATTTTTGATGTTTTTGGTTATGTAATCATTAATTTTCATGAATTATCACAATCTTGTTTATATAATTTGCTTTTTTTTTTATTGGATTCTATTTTATTTCAATTGAAATTTGCACATGTTTTTATTCACGATTTCATGCTTTTTTTTTTGTGTATATTAATGGATTTTCTTTTCAAAATGATGTTATATACTTCGTATTATTGGTCTTAGGTCCTAAAAATCATGAATTCTTAAAAAATGACGTGAAGTTGTAAATTTTAACATAATTAGTTGATTCAATTCCTAAATTTAAATATGTGAACTGGATGAATTCAGTCTCTGGCCTAATTTGGCTCTAATTTTTATTCACTTCTGTATTATGTGTTCGTATTATCAAGCTTAAAATCTAACCGGGGACTTGAGAACACAGCTCCAATTAAATATTGAATTATCCTTTAGTTTCACTGCTGTTAACAGGGGAGTTACGAGCTTTCCAGTTAAGATCCTTTAGTTATGAGCTTTCGTACTACTCTATGTTGTCGTTTGCTTTAATCTCAGCTTCTCAGTGGTTTAGGATCTTTAATAAATATGATGTTCTTTATGGTGTTTAATCTTTAGAGTGCGATGTTAGATTCTTCCCTATTTAGTGTGATAGTTCTTTAGCAAGAAATGTGATTGTTCTTAAGCCAGAAATATAATCTCTTCAAATGCAGCCTGTGTAGGTTTCGTGCCAAAATAGTGACCCTGTCGTAGAAGACACCTATCAACCGAGCATGGTGCCTTTTTAAGTCAAGGTATCATCTCTATAAATGAAAAGGGAAATCTCGATGAATAATTTCAGACTTGTTTCAGAAATCCTAAGGCAGGTTCTTTCTTTTCTTTTTCGGAACCATGGAGCTGTAGTAAAAGAGAATTGGAGACCAAAAAAGTTGAACTCAAAGCCATGAGCCCACCTGATATAATTGAAAATAAAGAGAAGCAATCAGTAAGCTTCTATAGGCAGACAAATACTTGCTACTTCAAGCGTAGTTTGGGATGTCTTAGTATCAATGCAAACTCTAGTTATATTAAGGGTTTGGTCCCTAAGAGCTAGAACTGAACATCATTTGTAGAACTTAAAATGTTAGGTTGAACAAAAAGCAACTATTAGCAGCTCATAAATGCTTATTAAACCACAAGAAAATAGAAAGCAGATACGACTTTAAAAAAAAAATTTAGAAACTTGTTTGTTAATCTAGCCGAGGTTCAAGACTTATCATATGTCACAAGTCATTATGATCCAATTGCTTGATTTTTTGCTCTGTTTCCCCAATATTATCAACAACAGTCGTTTTACTGATAGTAGGAGTTTACCTAAGGATAAGCCATAATGATTACCTCAATCATAAAGTTGGGGTGATGAGAATTGAACCTCCAACCTTAGAGGGTGGGATCTCTAATTTTCTACCATCAAGTTTCCACTTGATTCTCATACCTTACTACTTCTTTGAATGTAGGAAATGCAATCACATACTTCGTATTAAGCGTGCAACAATGTTATGCAGTTCACCAGAAAAAGCATATTTTATTGTTCCTTGAGTAAGGTTAATATACTTAATATTACAAAGAGCTACATATACTTTAGTAATCCCTCACCAAACTATCTTTCGTATTAGGTGTTTAACAAAGATGTTGCCTTCAGAATAAAGGTATAGAAAGAATGAATTTCGTTGAAACTATGAGGTCTTTGCAATTCTGCGAGGTTGTGTGCATCTGAGCACTATCCTCCTATTCCTACTAGTACAGATTTAATGATTTGCATTACGTGATTATAGCTGGCTAGACTTGAGTATTAGCAAGATTACTTTACCTCATATTAATAGTAAGTTTAATAAAGCCGAGTCTAAGGTAAATTAATCTTGCTAATAGTCTGAATTCTTATGGTGGTTGGCCTGTATGTCCTAGTTCTTATGTGAAGTCTGGTGCTCAGTTGCTCTTTCTGTGCTCAGTTGCTCAAGTGCTCGAATCTGTAGTCAGGTGGGATCATTATTGTCTACCTAACAAAGGTAATAAGCTCTTAAACCCGTATCCTAATCAGTGAAAGTGACCAGTTTAGGTCCTGTGACATGCATGCATAATTCTGCAGAACAAAAGTCAATGCATAGATTTGTGACTTAATGCCTGCATCTGATCCATGTAGGGAGAAAACCTTTAGTTTGAACTTAATGCATGCAATATCAGTAAGCTAGTCATATATGAACTTTCCTAGTAGGTATGTTTCCAGTAGCGTTAAAACATATTTAGCATGGTGTATCAATTAAGCAAGTGTCAAATCTAGTTATTAATAATTCAATCCATGAATAATAAAATGATTACTCTCACTTGATCATTTCTGTTTTTTCATATTTACATAAGAATCGAACAGCCCTTGGCAGTAACATAGGACCAATTAGGTTGAAAATTTCTTACACGAATAATCAAACACCGATTCATCTATTAAATGGGATAATGTTTGAAGCTGTTAGTTATCTAAAAGTAGCTAAATTAGCATGCCCTAATGGATATAGGAATCATACTTATAGTGACTCTCCCAAATGATGCACTGATAAGAATTTATTAGTTCATAGAATATTTAAAGGCTGTAGGGTCATTCTTATTTTCATCATATTTTGCGATGAAGAAATACCAAAAATGTGTATCATATAATACATAATATATAGCAGAAACGACAGGTTAAAGTACAATCTACCATGATAATTTTGTTTCTATATGTATTTTGTAAATTTTCATGTAAAAATGTGCCTATTTGACCAGTTACATCCATTCATGGATGTAATGCAAGTTTGTATTCCTTGTTCCTCAATGGTGAAGGAAAAACTATAGTTTTGTTCTTGCCAGTTCACTTTATAGTCTGCCAACAGCGAAAATTGGACATAGTATTATTCTGGCCACTCTCTTTTGAGGTAAATCAAGAAGGTGGAATTAGCTATGTAAATTGAACATCAGGCTAATAATTAGGGGTCTGATACTCTGAAAAGTTGTTTGTCATCAATAATGTCTGTCAACTGGTTGTCTTGTGTGTTCTTTGTAGGAAGTAAGATCTAGATGGTAGAATATGAAAAACTTAGACAAACAAGGATAGAACAAAATAGAAGCAAAATGAAGGATTTGGGGGTTACATCCATGGCTTGTGAAATGAAAGAGTCGATCAAGGGCTCGAAACAAACGAAAAAGCACTAACTCTTAATATTGCGTTATTTCATTTTTGTTATAGATGTTTGATATATGATGCTTTCACAAATAGGATCAAAAGGATCAAGATGAAGAATTGGGATAACAAGTGAAGATGCTACAAGAAGCACTTACTGTTACTGCTGTTTTGATGCTTTTACTGCTATTTTTTTGCTGCTGGTGCTGTTGTTTTTTGCTGTTATTGCTGTCTGTTGCTGCCCCCTGTTGTTGCTTGCCGCCACTGCTGCTGCTGTTTGCCGTCACTACTGTTTTCTGCCACTATTTACTGCTATCGCTGACTGTTTTTTGAAATTTGGAAGTTTTCTTATTTCCTCACTTTTTGCCAGCTAGAGATCGTAGTTAATTTTCATTTTGTTTGGATTATTATATTGTTTGGCCACATTAAAATTGGTGTTTATGAATTTTCTTATAAGACTTATGAAATTATTTCAATCCAATTGTCTATCATATATGTTAATTTCTTATTCATAGTTGTTAGTTTAGACGAACTACTACGAGAGGGGGGGTGAATAGTAGTAGGTTCCAATCATGAAACTTATGCAGAAATTAAAACCAAAACATAAAAGGAACTTAAAGAACACATCAAGTTTTACGAGGAAACCATCCAGTGCCTAGCTAGAAGTAAAACCTCGGCCCTAATGGGATTTATAAACAAATTCCACTATAATAGGCAACTCTCCTAGTACAACCTATTACACAGACCTTTGCTTTGCAAGTTCCAACACGGACACTTGCAACTTGATAGGACACCTCCTACCAGACCTTAGACACTTCCTAGGTACCTTTTTCCCTTTAACCCAGGACACTTCCTAGGTGACCCAAGACACCTCTCAGGTTCCTTTCACTTGACCCAAGACACCTCTCAGGTTCCTTTCACTAATTGTGCACTCACAGCTACCACTTGAATTTTAGAGAATTCAAACTCATACACTCTAACGTAAATTTCTAGAGAATTCACAATCTCACCCTAAAACCAATTACAACACAAAGACTCACTTTAACACATAAATGGAAAGCTACACATGAAACCCGAAATCAAAATGATAAAGCTTAAACCATTGGCAAACTTACTCTTAAGCACTAAGTGGTTTTCACGCTTAAAACTATCATTTTGCTTTGCTGAAATACTTCTATATCTATAGAGAAAACTCAGTTCACAAAGTAGGGTTTTCGCAAATGTGATAAGCTTAAACAGAAATCTAATCTTATCATCTTTAAAAATGAAATCAAAACAGATTTAATTTCGTTTTATTTGAAAACCAATTTTGATTAAATTCGTTTTGTTAAAAGATAGAATTTTTATGAAAAAGATAAAACCGAGTTAAACCAGATTTTAGAAGATAAAATCAAATAAATACTTTTTCATAAGAACTGTAATTATCTTATACGAAATTGATAAGCTTTCCAAACTTTATCTGATTTCTAATAAGTTCCACGCATAAAAGCCAATTACATGCTTACATCAATCTATAAAAAAAACAAACTTATCTTCTATACAACTATAAGTTATGAAGTCCATCTCTTTAGGTTGATATCTCAAGCTCTGCACTGATCCTTGGTTGTTGAGGTTTGCCCCAGCATTACACCGGAACCAGGTCGTTACAACCCGTTGTGAAGTTCCTGTTAAGAAACTTCGGGAAATTCCATTTCTGGAACTCTTCTTCTGTCTTTACTTGTCCTCATAGATCTTCTAAAGTTCCTTTGTTTCAGTTCCTACTTTAACTCCCATAGCTTATTAAACGTGCAAACATCACAACACTAGAAAATCCTTATTAGATGGAATTTTGCTCAATTCTTAACATCATCATCAAAACCTCATAAGGGTCAACAATTTCCCCCTTTTTGATGATGACAAACTGAGCAAACTCTTGAGGATAACAAGTAAAGAAACAGAAGGTTAGTTTTTCATTTTTCAATTTTTTCATATAAGCTAAGTAAAAAAAGCAGAACAGAATGAAATGACAGAATAATAAAAACAGAATAGAAAGAATGAGAAGCAAACAGAAAGCAAAGAAAGCAAATAAAAAATCAGAGAAGAGAACAACCTTTGTTACTTACTTAACTGGAACTAGAACAACTTCATCATCCAAGTTTGCTCCTGCTTTTCCCCCTTTTGGAATTATAAAAAAACCTGACTTTTCAAAGTTTTTATTCATCTATTCACAGCCCCACAGGCAATTCATCGAATGTGGGAAGCTGGAAGCAGCGCTGGCTAGCTCTCTTAAGCTAGTACTTTCACACAAATTTTCCTATTTATTCTCAAGAATACATGCAAGTATAGACAAAGTTCCATAATATTTAACAAAAACCAACCATCCAGAGTGCTTAAAATATTACAGACCAAGTTCCAAAATATTCAAAAGCCAGTATAGCTCAAAAACATCCAAAGAAAACATAACATTGTTCCAAAAACCAACATGAAATAGAATAAGCTAGGGGATGGCTGGGGTTAGGCTGCAAGGTTGATCAGGTTTCAAGCACTTTGAGGATATGCTCAAGCTCTGCCTTGTTTTCTGCTTGAGCCTTCTTCAGTTTGGCTTCCAGGCTTAAAACAGATTTCTGAAAATCCTTTGCTTGAGAGGCAATGCTTCTTTCCATTACCTTCATCTTCCCTGCCATATCAATGAGCTGTCCTTCTACCTGTATAAGTCTGTTAGATAAATCAGTTATTAACTCTTCAGCTCCTTCCTCCCCTTCGCTTAGCTCCAGAAGATCATTGTTGCTTGTTTTAGACTGAGTTCCAACAGAGAGTCTTCTACTCTTTCTGACAGGACCTCTCAGCTGAGAATCATCCTCCTTCTCCTTTTTCTTCTGAGCTTCATACTTCACGCACTTCCCCCTCACTACAGCAAGACTCAATCCCCTTAGAGTGCTTTTATTTATCACATTCTCTCCTTTCTCCCTCATACGCCCATAAAATCCACCAATTTCACACCCAGATCTTCGAACACAAAAGCAAGAATAGCAGCATAACCTACTTTTATTTCTTTCTCTATGCAATGCTCTACGTGTTGGATCATAATTGCTGGAAAATTAAGTTTAATTTCTTCAACATGCAGAAAATTAGGGCCATATCTAAGTAGCACAATTCATTTTTCTTTTGTGTCTTAGGAACTAAGGACCTTTTCACCAGATTAAATATCAATTTGTGCAATAGAGACAGATCATTGTGATTCATAACACTCACACCCCTTTTTCCACTTAAATAATTTATTATTTCAGTTTTGGTATGTCCAGCCACTTTCACAGTTACAGCCCCTTTCATATAAGTATCAAAACCCTCACATGGAACTTGAAGCAGAGTTCCTAGTCTAGCAGCATTAAACTCAATTTCAATTCCATTTACTTTGCTGTAACACACACCATCTTCAAATTCACATTCCTTACAGAATTCATCCATAGCCAAGGGATATAAATAATTCTTTGCTTTAGCGGTAAACATGAAATCCCAACCCTAAAATTTAAGTAGTTCTAACAGTTCAAAATTTACTTTGCTACACAATGCATCGTTAATCCTATAGCCTACAACATACCTTTCAGCCTGACTTTTCAAGGCTTTGTCATCTTATTCTCCCTCAGATTCATCCTTTGGCTCTTCAGGTTCCCCTTTCGACGGTGACTCGATTTCCGCGATTTGCTCTGTCTTTTCCGCCTTTCTTTTCTTCCATTGAGCAACTCGTTCAAGGATATTAGGTAGACTTGCGGTTGAAGAGGTTGCGGTTTCTTCAAGAGCTTTTGGCTTGGTATTTTTGGGTTCTGAGGTGGTGTGAAGTAATTCAACAAGAATTTCAAGGTTAATTGGTTGTGGGCTAGGGGATCTGGCTGGTGATTGCACTTCTTTGTTCTTAGGGTTTTCATCGGCCATGGTTGGAGATGGTTTAGCTGTAGAAACTTTGTGGTTGAGAAAGTTCGAGAGGTTTAATTTGATGTGACTGTGAGTTATTTGGAGTGGTTGGGTGAGTATTTATAAGGGGGTAATTATATGAGGCGGTGTATTGAAGTTGAAGGGTAAGTTTTAGGAACAATGAATTTTATCTTATTTTTGAAAGTTAATCTGGATGGAATTTCAATTCAAGACTTATCTTGTCACTCTGTATTTAATAAAGATAATTCCAGAAGATAATTCTTCTTGAAAAGAAAATAATTTTTAAAAACCAAAATTCATGGAACAAGTCATATACATGTCTACATTGCCTTGAATAATATGTACAGTTTTAAATAAGTGTTAATTGCACTAACCTCAAAGAATTTACCAACGGTGACATTCCCGTTATGTTCATCACACCAAGATTGTGATAGATGTTTTATTTCTTCTAATTGATCCTATAATTGACAATGCCATATCTAGGAACTTCAGTTGCAATCAATTCAGCTTGATCATCCCAAGTTCCAGTCTCATGTTCTCAAAGCGTTCTCTGCTCAAAGGCTTTGTCAGAATATCAGCAATTTGATTATCAGTTGGACAAAATTCTAACTTAATATAGCCTTTTTCCACATTATCTTTTAGAAAATGATGTCTTATGTGGATATGCTTGACTTTAGAGTGTTGTACTGGATCTTTTGATATACAGATGGCACTAGTATTATCACAATAAATTGGAACACATTCAAATTTTAACCAAAGTCACATATTTGTTGTTTTATCCATAGCATTTGAGAGCAACAAGCTGCAGCAGCTACATATTCAGCCTCTGCTGTGGACAAAGCAACTGTGTTCTGTTTCTTGGAACCCCAAGAAACTAGGCATGGTCCAAGAAATTGAGTCATACCTGATGTGCTCTTTTTGTTAACTAAATCATCTGCATAGTCAGCATCTGTGTATCCAACTAGATCAAATGATTCATTTCTTGGATAGTATAAGCATAAATTATCAGTTCCTTTTAGATACCTAAGTATCCTTTTGACTGCTTTAAGATGAGATTCCTTTGGATTAGCTTGGAATCTCGCACATAAACCTACACTGAATGATATGTCAGGTCTACTAGTAGTTAAATATAATAAGAAACCTATCATACCTCGATACATCTTCTGATCTATGCAAGTTCCAGCTGAGTCTTCATCCAGACTGATGTTAGTTCCCATAGGTGTTCTTATAGACTTGGTACTTTCCATCTTATATTTCTTTACGAGTTCCTTCACATATTTTTGCTGGTGAATCATTATTCCTTTCTTGGTTTGCTTAATTTGCAGCCCAAGAAAGAAGTTTAGCTCACCCATCATGCTCATCTCGAACTCGCCACTCATAAGGTCAGCAAAATACTTCACCAAGGATTCGTTAGTTGCACCAAAAATAATATCATCTACATATATTTGTACAACTAAAATGTCAGTTCCTTTAGATTTCAAAAACAATGTTTTGTCTATTTTTCCTCTTTTAAAATCATTATCTAATAGGAACTTGGACAACCTCTTATACCATGCCCTTGGTGCTTGTTTCAGCCCATAGAGAGCTTTATCAAGTTTATATAAATGATTTGAGAAATCTAGATCTTCAATTCCAGGGGGTTGTTCCATATAGACGTCTTATTTTAATAAGACATTTAAAAAGGCACATTTTACGTCCATCTGGAACAATTTCATATCCATGAAAGCTGCAAAAGCAATAAGAATGCGTATAGCTTCTAACCTGGCAACTGGTGCAAATGTCTCATCAAAGTCTATGCCTTCTTGTTGATTGTACCCCTTGACAACCAGTCTAGCCTTGTTTCTCACAATGATTCCATGCTCATCAAGCTTGTTCCTGTACACCCATTTTAGTCCAATGACTTTCTGGTGTTCCGGTCTAGGAACTAGGTGCCAGACTTTGTTTCTTTCAAATTCATTCAATTCAGCTTGTATTGCTATTATCCAGTCTGCATCTTGTAAGGCTTCATCACAGTTCTTTGGTTCCATTGTAGATAGGAACGAGAAAAATGCACAGAAGTTCCTTAGTTGGGACCGAGTCTGAGTTCCTTTAGTTATGGCACTCATGATCATGTCCACAGGGTGAGACTTTTGATGTTTCCAACGTTTAGGGGTAAAGTCTTTAATTGGATACAATTTCTCAAGTTTAGCACCGTTGTCTTCTGCCTCTTGATTCAGTGGTTCTGAATTCTCAAGTTCTGGGTTCTCAGGCTCTGGATGTTCCTCATGAGGAACTTCTGTTTCGGCTACCGTTTGATTTTCGGCTACATGATTCTTGTCTTGCTGCTTCATAGATATAATTGATTCCTCATCAGGGTCCTGTCTTCTTACTAACCCTATTTCGAAATCATCATCATCATCCTGCACATCAATCACATAATCAGTTTCATCAAAAATTATATGTACAGATTCTTCAACACACATTGTTCTTTTATTATAAACTCTGTAAGCTTTACTATTTGAGGCATATCCTAAGAATACAGCCTCATCACTCCTTTCATCAAATTTTCCCAAGTTTCTCTTTCCATTGTTGTGTACAAAGCACCTGCAACCAAATGATCTAAAGTATGAGATATTTGGTTTTCTTCCTTTCATTAGTTCATAGGGTGTCTTGTTGGTTATTACTCGAACAGAAACTCTTTTTAGTATATAACATGCTGTATTTACTGCTTCAGCCCAAAAGTTCCTAGGCAGTCTACTGGAAATCAGCATTGTTCTTGCCATATCTTCCAAGCTTCTATTTTTCCGTTCAACTACTCCATTTTGTTGTGGAGTTCTGGGAGTTGAGAAGTTTGTTCATTGCAAAATTCATCAAACTTTGAGTTTTCAAACTCAGTTCCATGATCTGACCTTAGGTGAACTAATTGGTAACCTGATCTTCTCTGTTCTTTCTTGACAAAAGCAACAAACTCATCAAACGTATCATCCTTGCTTACAAGAAAGAAAACCCATGTAAATTTGGAAAAATCATCTACAATGACCATTACATACCTTTTACCACTTCTGCTTTGTATCTTGATAGGACCACACAAATCCATATGGATAAGTTCCAATGGTTTTGTGGTGCTTACCATATTCTTAGACTTGAAAGATATTCGCGTCTGCTTACCTTTAACACATGCACTACAGAATTTATCTTTTAGGAACTTGATGGATGGAAGTCCTTCCACAAGTTCTTTTGATCTAAGTTTATCAAGCAATGAAAAACTAGCATAGCCAAACCGTTTGTGCCATAGAAGGGGATCATCCTCAATGACACTAAGAAAAGTCAAGCTACTGCTTGGAACTTCATTGAGATCCACAACATATGTGTTCCCTTTTCTAGTTCCTTCAAGGATAATTCTGTTAGTGTCATTGTTGATGATTCTACAAAGATTATAAGTAAAGCTAACTAAGTTACCTTTTATCACAAAATTGAGATATACTTAACAAATTGTGTTTAAGACCCTCGACTAAAAAAACATTTTCTATAGCATGGGAACTTGACCTTCCTATTTTACCAATAGCAATAATTTCACCTTTCTTGTTATCTCCAAAGGTCACAGTTCCTCCGTTGTAGGCATCCAGTGAGAGAAATTTAGATTTGTCTCCAGTCATGTGCTTGGAACAACCATTGTCGAGATACCAAGTGTTGTTCCCCTTCACTGGAACCTACATGAAAACTAAGCGTTAGTTTCTGGAACCCAGGTTTCCTTGGGTTCCACTGTTTTGGAGGAAGAGTCAGATTTCTTCATCCAGACCTGTTCAGTATGCTCAGTATTTTTAAGAGTATCTTTAATTTTCTTAGGACATGCAGCTCGAAGATGTCCTGAGCCACCACAATAGTAACATAATTTTTGACTGGGCAGATCCACATATTTCTTATTTCTCTTAGGCTTCTTTTAATACCCTAGTCCTTCTTTATGTTTATTTAGAGCGTTAGCTATCCAAGATGGAATTCCATTATTAATAACTTCTTTACCTTTCCAAGATCTAGCAAGTTCCTCCTCCAAGGTTTGATTTTTCATTTTTACTTCTTCCAAATCTGATTTTAGTTTCTCAAAATTTGGAAGCTGGCTTGCGGGAGGAACTTCAGAATCAGGAGAATTAATTCCAAGTTTTAGTTGAGCTAGCTCTACGTTTAACATAATGTTATCATGTTTCAATTTTTCAACTTGTTCTTTTATAAGGACATTTTTATCATACAGATCAAAGAATCTAGTCTGAATATCAGTCTTCATATTGTTAACCCATTCATTATGTTCTTTGTGGATTTCTAAAGCTTGATCAATTTGGACCTTCGACCTATTTAGTTCAATACAGTCATCTTGAAGTTCCATAATGATGTCCATAAGATTTTCTTTGTTTAAATGCTTGAGTTTTCGATAGTTATACCATACCTCAGATTTAAGTTCCTTTAGACGAGCTTCATCGTAGTTTTAGCCATCAAACACAAGTTGGTTGTTTCTTCCACGAACTCTCTTTCTCCTTCTTCTTCGGAGTCAGAGTTTCCCCATGCAGCCACCATAGCTTTCCTGACATCTTCCTTGGAGAATGATGATTTATAGTACTTGCTTTGCTCCTTCCCTTTGTATTTGGGTTTCTCGTCCTCCTTAGGTTGAGGGCAGTCTCTCATGAGATGTTCTCTGGAGCCACATCCAAAGCACTTGATCTCCTTGGAACTTAGCTGTCCTCGTTTGCTCTTGTCTCCTCTCTTTCCCAGCATCTTCCTGAACCTCCGTAAAAGCATGGCTGTCTCAACATCATCATCTTCAGAGTCGCTTAATTCATAAGCCTTTAGAGCCAGGCTTTTATTCTTGGAACTCTCAGTGTTTGCTCCAAGATGAAGTTCATGAGTGAGAAGGGATCCATTGAGCTATTCAAGGTTGAACTTGGTGAAGTCCTTTGTTTCCTGTAGAGCAGTAACCTTGGATCTCCACCTCTCATCTTGAGGAAAACTTCTGAGAACTTTTCTCACTTGTTCATCAATGGGTATGGACCTGCCTAAAGATTCTAATTCATTAACAATGTTAGTAAATCTAGTGAACATATCCTGAATGGATTCCTTGTGTAGCATTTCAAATCTTTCATATTTTGACATTAGTAGATCAATTTTAAAACGTTTAACTTCATTTGTTCCTTCATGTGTTACTTGTAATAAATCCCAAATCTGCTTTGCGGACTTACAACGCATGATTCTATTATGCTCATGAGGTCCTAGTCCACAATGCAAGATTTTCATTACTTGAGCATTCAGCTCATATTTTTCATAATCATCTTTATCAAATTCAGCCAGTGGTTTAGGGATTACCTCTTTGTTTGAATTGGTTTTTTGTTACCTCGAAGTCACCACTTTCAATGACTCTCCATACTTGATAATTTTCAGCTTTGATAAATATCTCCATTCTATTATTCCAGTATGAATAGAACTTGCCATTAAACATTGGTGGTCTTTGGGTCGAGTACCCTTCTTCAAGTTTCTCGTGTGCATTCATCTCTTCAGGAACTTACTCTACAAGGTTGCTTGTAACTTTGTGAGAACCTGCTCTGATACCAATTGTTAGTTTAGACGAACTACTATGAGAGGGGGGGGTGAATAGTAGTAGGTTCCAATCGTGAAACTTATACGGAAATTAAAACAAAAACATAAAAAGAACTTAAAGAACACAACAAGTTTTACGAGGAAACCATCCACTGCCTAGCTGGAAGTAAAACCTCGGCCCTATTGGGACTTATAAACAAATTCCACTATAATAGGCATCTCTCCTAGTACAACCTATTACATAGACCTTTGCTTTGCAAGTTCCACCACGGACACTTGCCACTTGATAGGACACCTCCTACCAGACCTAAGACACTTCCTAGGTACCTTTTTCCCTTTAACCCAGGACACTTCCTAGGTGACCCAAGACACCTCTCAAGTTCCTTTCACTTGACCCAAGACACCTCTCAGGTTCTTTTCACTTGACCCAAGACACTTCTCAGGTTCCTTTCACTCACTGTGCACTCACAGCTACCACTTGAATTTTAGAGAATTCAAACTCATACAATCTAACATGAATTTGTAGAGAATTCACAATCTCACCCCAAAACTAATTACAACACAAAGACTCACTCTAACACATAAATGGAAAGCTACACATGAAACTCGAAATCAAAATGATAAAGCTTAAACCATTGGCAAACTTACTCTTAAGCACTAAGTGGTTTTCACGCTTAAAACTCTCATTTTGCTTTGCTGAAATACTTCTATATTTATAGAGAAACCTCAGTTCACAAAGTAGGGTTTTCGCAAATGTGATAAGCTTAAACAGAAATCTAATCTTATCATCTTTAAAACTGAAATAAAAACAGATTTAATTTCGTTTTATTTGGAAACCAATTTTGATTAAATTCGTTTTGTTAAAAGATAGAATTTTTATGAAAAAGATAAAATCGAGTTAAACCAGATTTTAGAATATAAAATCAAATAAATACTTTTTCATAAGAACTGTAATTATCTTATACGAATTGATAAGCTTGCCAAACTTTATCTGATTTCTAATAAGTTCCACGCATAAAAGCCAATTACATGCTTACATCAATCTATAAAAAAACAAACTTATCTTCTATACAACTATAAGTTATGAAGTCCATCTTTTTAGGTTGATATCTCGAGCTCTGCACCGATCCTTGGTTGTTGAGGTTTGCCCCAGCATTACACCGGAACCAGGTCGTTACAACCCGTTGTGAAGTTCCTGTTAAGAAACTTTGAGAAGTTCCATTTCTGGAACTCTTCTTCTGTCTTTACTTGTCCTCATGGATCTTCTAAAGTTCCTTTGTTTCAGTTCCTACTTTAAATCCCAGAGCTTACTAAACCTGCAAACATCACAACACTAGAAAATCCTTATTAGATGGAAGTTTGCTCAATTCTTAACATCATCATCAAAACCTCATAAAGGTCAACAATTTCCCCCTTTTTGATGATGACAAACTAAGTAAACTCCTGAGGATAACAAGTAAAGAAACAGAAGGTTAGTTTTTCATTTTTCAATTTTTTCATATAAGCTAAGTAAAAAAAACAGAACTTGTTTGCAAAGTGATGCATTATTATTATTATTATTATTATTATTATTAATTAATTAATTAATTAATTAATAAGGTGTTATATTAGTTTGCAAAGTGATACATAATGTCGAAAAATGTGCTATTATATGTCCAAAAATGATTGAAAAATGTTACCTAATAATCAATAAAGTATTACATTAGTTCAAAAAAGTGATAAATAATATCGGATAAAGTGATACTATATGATTGAAAAATATTACTAAAGATAAGTAAGTGTTCCATAAGAAATATAAGGTAACACTTTAAAAATGATACTAATAATATAAAAAAGTGTTACATAAGAGGGTTTATAGTAACACTTTTAAGGTGTTACCATAGATTACCCAAAGTGTTACATAAGACCTTAGATAACACGGGCGGATGTATCACCCACTAAAGTGTTACCTATTGTCTATAATAACACTTTTACCACTTTATGTAACACTTTTTAGGTGTTACTTAAGGTTAGTTTTGTACTAGTGGCTTGCTTGAAAATGTGAATTTTAGGGTTTTGACATACACATTATCAAAGCTAAGGTATGGTGTGTTTGATAATATTCGTGTGTTGAACTATTTTATGATTCTTTATAATTAAATTTATTAATTTGGAATAATTAATAGACCAAGGTTGTTTATCGGTGGTGGAGAGGAAGGTGGTTTACAAAAATGTTGAGAGAAAGGAGAGGGTTTCGATAGTGTTGGACGGAAAAGGGTGGCTTACTGGTGGTGGTGGGGAGAGGAGTAGTTTTTGATGGATGGTGAAAGGAAAGATCAAATATTGTTTCTGGTAATGGTGAAGGGGAGGGAAATGGGTGGGCAATGGAAGAAAAGGTGACCTACTAGATACTGGTGGTGGGGAAGGTAGTTAAGAAGTGTAGACACCTAAAAATGTCTCCCCAAAACCAAACCCGACGATGAACAAACCTTTCACCACCGTTATTGGTTGGTTTGAGTATTTAATATTTGGAATTCTTAAATCCATATCCAATCCCATACATATCATAAACCAACCCAATTATTAGCCCATTTCCCCAAACCATAACTTATTTTCCACTTTTCGTGTCCACATCAAAAAACCGAGATAAACTGATTTCATAGCCCTATAATTTTGATACAAATATTACATGTTTGGATAAGCCTTGAAATAAGCTTTCCAACGGTATATCATAATCCCAATTCCAATTTAAAACGAAGAAGATATGAGCAAAACACTAAAACTCGGCCCAAAACCGACACCCTTTCACTAAAACGGCCATATCTTAAAATCTACAAAATATTTTGACCTGCTTTTAATTGGGTTGGAAAGTAAACTTGATAATATTTACAGATCAAAAGTTATCATAGTTTTAAAAACGCTAAAAACTGGAAATTACTGTGTCATGGTAAAAATACCAACACACGGCAGACATTGTCGTGTCATGGCAATTTGATCCGTGGAATGGCAATTTCTAGTTAAATTTCTTCGCGGCACTTCAATCCTAGGGTTCCGTGCTTCACCTTTTAAATTTTCTCTATAATTTGAGGCTAATTTCACCAGTTTAGGGGCACCAAATCATTCTCTCTTCCTCTCTTAGCCACCAACACACATTCTCTTCCCTCTCTCTAATATTCTAAGCCTTAAACCTATTTTCCTAGTTACATCATTCCCTCCTTAAGCACTCCCTAGAGTCCATACAACACTCGAAGTTCTATACTTAAACCAAGGCGTGAAAGGTAGAATTGACTAAGGGTTTGGCCTAAATCACCTTTACTTTATTTTTATATAGATTCAATTTGATTTATTATTTATTGAAGTTACTAACAATTTATTCATGATGTAGTAATTCAAAGAAACGCAGAACGTGAGTAATTTATTCACTTAATTACTCTTTTTGTTATTGTTGTTTCTAGTATCAGGAATAGGTTTATTATTATTATTTGATTTGACTAACATTATTATGGTTAAATTGCTTCCAATGTTGATGTTTATTTTATTGGTACTATTGATCATAATATTGAATGTTAAAGGGAATCTGCAATTGAATATCACGCCTAATAAGATAATTTGGACGAGCGGTTTAGGTTCCTTTTTAATCTTAATGTTTAATAAAGTGATCACTAATATTTTAGAATTATATATGCATTAATATTCAACCAATTTAGCCTAGTTTAGTTATGAGCAAATTGAATCTTTGTTTGTATGTCTTTGAGATTGCAGGAATTACTTTTCACAATAAGAATCGAGTAGAGACTAATACGGGCGAATGTGACTCCATGACTCACTTCATACCATCATCCCCGATCCTCCTTTCGTGGTTCCAAACCATATAGAATTAGTAATATCATGAAGTATGAATGTGGTGTAACCTTCACAGGTCAATCGTTGCTGCCTATCGGTGTCCCTTTTCGTGGTTGCCTTAAATGATCCGTGAACGGTTTACAAGTTCCTTAAAAACTTGTTGACAGCTCCCTATTCTCCTTGTCCCTATTTGTATAATGTTAATTCCCATTTCCTATGAATGTCAAACATATTCACAACATGATTAAGTAGGCGTGCTTCGAATGATGCCTACAGGCAGGAGTTAGAGTTTTTATTTTAAAAAAATTGATTAAGATTAAAATTTAATTTTGTTAACCAATACAATTGAGTGTTGACACGTGGATAGAAAATCAGCTACAAGTTCATGATTACTTATTGTAGGCGTCGTTCGAAGCACGCCTACGTAAAGCATGTTGTGAATGTGCTTGGCACTCATCGGAAGTGGGAATTGACATATACAATTAGGGACAAGGAAAGTAGGGATTCGCCAGCAAGTTTTATAGTCATTTAAGGCAACCACGAATAAGGGACAACGATAGGCAACAACGATTGACCCGTGAAGGCTACACCCAATTCATAATCCATGAGATTATGAACTCCATATGGTTCGGAACCACGAAAGGAGGATCGAGGATGATGGTACGAAGTGAGTCATGGAGTCACATTCACCCATATTGGCCTCTAATCGATTCTTTATTGTGAAAAGTGATTCATGCGATCTCAAAGGCATACAAACAAAGATTTGATTTTCTCCAAATTAATATTAAGATAAATTGGTTGAATATTAATGCAACATATAATTCTAAAGTATCATGATCACTTGAGTAAACAACAAGATTAAAAAGGAACCTAAACCGGACGTCCAAATTATCTTATTAAGCGTGATATTAAATTACATATTCCCTTTAAACATGCGACATGGTGATCAATAATACAATAAAATCAACATCAACATTGGAAAAAAATTAACAATAATATAGTTACTCAAATCAAATCATAAGAATAACCCTAATCATGATACTAATAGCAATAAATTAAAGAATAAAAATAAGAGTAATTAAGTCACTACAAGAAAATAACCTTTTCGTAGCGATTATTTTAACCTTTAGTATCGATTGTAATTGCAACATAAAGTTTTCCCAACGAATGGTCATTCGATACAATATCCCCCGTTGCCTTAGCCTTTAGTAGTGGTTTTCAATATCGCTGGGGTTGGCCTCAATAATCGATACGAAAAACTACATCCAATCGTGGTGATTATTGTAGCGATTACAATCGCTATAAATGTTGAACTCATTTTCTTTAAAAAAAAATAACATGCATATGATCTTTACAAGATTCGAACATGCAACCTCAAACTCTTATATTAAATGTTTCACCAATAAGCTATGACATATTTTATGTATTCATTGTCAAACAATATTTTTATATCTAGTGTAGAAAATGCTTTTCGTATCGATTTTTGGGATTTAGTGGCGATTGTAAATGATACGATTTCTCAAAATTATATAAATGTGTAAAAATAATGTGGATATGTATTATTATATTTTCCATATCGATTTTATATGGGAAAACCATGGCGATTGTAAAATGATACGACTTCCTTAATTATTTCACAAACATACTTGCATATTGTAGCGAATGTACAATCGATACAAAATAATCGCTACGAAAAGCCATTTTTCTTGTAGTGAGTTATTAATTACTCACGTTTTGCATTTCGTTGAATTGCTACATCATGAATACATTGTTAGTAATTAACTTCAATAAAAATAAATCAAATCAAATTAAATTAAATAAAAGGTAGAATAGATTTGGTCCAAACCCTCAGTCAATTTAACCTTTCACGCCTTGGTTTAAGGATGGAACCTCGGGTCAAGTATAGACTCCTTGGAGTGCGTAGAGTGGGTATTGTGAGAGACTAGGGAGGCTAGTACTTAGGCTAAAGAGAGAGAAGAGAATGATTGTTGATGTAGGGAGAAAGAGAAAGATTTTTTTTTCCCGAAACTAGAGAAATCAAGTTCTTATTTATAAAGAAAATATCAGGGGTGAACACGAAACCCTAGAAGTGAAAAGGCGCCGCGAAAAAACCCTAAGAAAACACCGCTTCATGGTATGTGTGTCGCGACACGACACGAGATACCGTGACACGGTGTGGAATACTGTGACACGACCGGTGCACGCTGTATGGAATATTTCAAGCATTAACCCCAAGCTTGAACCCCACTGTGATCATACACTTAAGCATGGTGGCGTCCAAAGGGAAGGAAGCTAGAGCAAAAGAGTCGCCAACAAGTTTTAGGAACTTGTAAACCGTTCACAAGGTGAAGATTACACCCCTTAACGATCCATGAGATCGTCAACTCCAAAAGGTCTTGAACCAAATAGGGTTCGGGGATGAAGGTACAAATCCAACCTAAAACAGATTGAACCTGCCCTAAAAATAGGCCTTTACTTCATTCTTCTCGTATTCATGTGCGCTTTCTGACTAACATGCAAACAATAGGTTAACCCTAAACCTGTTTATCTATGTTGGTTGAATTTAATGGACAAGCAAAACTATTATTGGCGATCACTTGAATTATAATCAAATTAACCCTAAACAAGATTATTAATTATATTATTAGGCGTGATTACAAGTACAAATTCCCTTTAAACATGCATAAAAGGCGTGATCAAGCAATAACAATAATATATAACAAGCAACATAATAATCAATCATCATAACAATTATAATCATGATAATCATAATAACAGCATAATAATAGCAAGATTCTAGGCATGATACTAACAAGATTAATAACAAACCCTAGCATGTCACTAAGCAATAAAAATCAAAGCTTTAAACCTAACATGGTATTAACAGGATATTAGAAAAGAGTAAAAGGCACCCTAAACATGATACTAGAAAGCGATAAAAACATCCTAACATGATACTAGGAATTAAACAAATTTAAACATGCTTTCTACAAGAATAGAGCAATAAGATTACATACTTTGATGCCTCGTACCTCTTTCTAATAACAAAATACACGCGTTAGTAACTTCAAGGAAAATAATAAAATCAAACAATTAAATTAAATAATTGAAAGAGAGATTAGGGACCAAACCCTCAGAAATTATAACCTTTCATGTCTAGGGCGAAGGCAACTTCGAACTCGGCTAGGTGTTTCTAGATCTCGTGTATGCGGAATTGTGTTTGTAAAAGGCTAGAGAAAGAAAGAAGATGATTGATGATTGTTGATGATTGTAGATGATTAAAAACGGAGGTTCAGGACCCTATTTATAAGAAAACAGTCCGGAAATAGGTAGAATTTGATAAGGAATAAAACTCCACGCTGTCGCTGCAAAACCGACCTTGTCGCTTGGCGACAGGCCTCTCATTTCGCGACAGCCTGGATTCCTACGCGCTTTCAAACACGGAGTCCACTTATGAATCAAAATCGATTTGTAAAGTCCGTATGAAAACTGAAATCGTATTTTCATAAAATAATATTTTATTCCAAGTAAAACTTATAAAAATATAATTATTAATTCTAATTCTATTAGGACTAAAGAGAACCTTCTAAAGAATTCTAGAAGACTATAATTAATTCTAATAACTTTAGGAATAATAATTAACATTGGGCCCTCCCCTAGATCATTGGGCCACATGTAAAGATCAAACCGGGCCCAATTTAGTATTTTGGCCATAACTTCCTTATTATTCATCGAAATTGGGCTTATAATATATCGTTGGAAAGCTCTTTGCAAGCCCCATCCAACTACACTATTATTGGACCCTTGTCGTGGACCAAACTAAACTGGATTGGCTGTTTTCATAAAATAGAGTTGTTTTCGAAAACAGAAAGAAAGAATTTTAATAAAACTAACCGCAACACGTGACCTTTCACACTTTCACCTCGTTCGATAATCAAATGACATGAAAGGTATTCATCACTGGGTTTGGTTTTGGGGAGACACATTTGGGTGTCTACAGAAGCCCCCACTTTGATTGAGTTTGGAGAAACGCATGTTTCGAAAACAAAAGTCAAAGTAGCGATAGGGACGGAGAATGATTCAGAACGTTCTACGATCCTAAATCATTCTTGTAATGCCGATACCTACAAACTAGCGTTAGTTAAACAGATAAAAGAGTTAAGAAACACGTATCTTGCACCGTCGAGCACACGTCTCTAAAAGTAACCGATTTGTTGCATTTTGTTGAAGACCGCTGTGCTTGTAGCTACCTCCTATTTCATCGAAGACGACTCTGCTTGTAGTCATTCTCCGCCGCTTGTGACCATCTTCCACATCCTAGGGAACACGATCGAAGATAACTCTGCTTGTAGCCATCTTCAGTTGTTTGTGACCATCTTCCACATCCTAGGGAACACGATCGAAGATAACTCTGCTTGTAGCCATCTTCAGTTGTTTGCGACAATACTCCGAAGAATATCACGAAGACCAATGCATGTTGATCCTTTAAAGTTCGCTTGAACTTTGCTTCCGCTACGCCAGTACGTCGGCACTTTTGCTTGCTTGTAAACCATTACGTCGGTGCCTTTGCTATTTATGAACCATTATGTCGGTGCCTTTGAGCCAATGTTTAGGCGCTTTAAGCTAAGTGAGACGATCTTTTTACCAGGTCAATCACTTGATTTAATCGTGATTGAGCCGATCATTAAATCATGTGAAGTTGCTTAGAGGGGCTAACTGGCGTACCAAGGAACCCAAAATTGCTGCACAAGGTTCACATAACCATATTATGGAGCTCTGTACTCTGTACTCTGTCGCCGCTCCAGCGCTAGCCGGAACAGATTGTCGCCGATATTTCTGCTTGTCGCCAAGAGACAGGCTTTGTCGCCATGCGACAAATTTGTCGTTTGGCGACAGGGTCGGGTTTTTTTAAATACCCTCCCTTTCTTCTTCATTTTCCGCTGCTGCTATTCTGTTTTTTCCACATTTGCTTAAAACTTTAATTTTCTCGTTCTCGCTCAATTCTTAACCGAATTCGCTCAAACTTGTTGCAAATCAAAGCTTATTTCGTCTATTTTCCAGATCCATGTAAGTTTTATTCAAACTCAACTCTCTTTTTGCTGAATTATGCATTCTTTGTTCATGAATTTTCAGAAAATTCGAACATGTTCTTGCTTAATTTGCTTTGTTTGCTGAATTTTATGCCTTGAACTTGCTTGATTATGCTTATGCATTGACTTAGGAGTGTTTTGAGACTTGATTGACTCAATTTGGTGAAGAAATGAGCGATTCACCATTGTTGGACCTCTTGAGGCCGTGAAGAACAATGTGATTCGTTCTTTGCGTTTTTACTAGTTCTTCTTGTATAATTTGTCACAATATTTGTCATAGTATTGCAAGAAATTGTTTGGTTGCTTGAAAATGCTAATTATGTTTATATTGAAGTTGTGCTCTGTTTTAGTACTACGTACTCCATGTTTTGTGAACATAGTATCATGCGGCTAAGCGAACCTTAGATACTACAGAGCCTTAATCTTTATTATTTGCATAATATAGCATGGTTAGGCAACGTGGCTCTGGTTCTCAGTCGAGGGACACGCGCCGGGAGGACGAGTCCGTCGGCAAGGGTGAGGACCCCTCTACTAGACTTGGACCTCTTCTAGAGTGGGATGAGCACACTTTTTTCTTTTCTCTCGAGCACCATATTTCTGAGCGGGTGCGACGCGGGCTCATCAGTGGGAGGACTCGCAGTCATGGTTCTGGCAACAACGTCATCGGCACGCTCTATAAAGCATATTTCAGCAGAGACGAGGCGTTGCGACAGATGTGGGAGTCCTGTGGGTTGACTCCCCTCTTTCGGGCTACTCAGGCCATGTACTCCTATGATGGGGTAACCTCATCGTCTGAGCTTTGGTGGAGTTCTTTTGGGACACCACCAACACCTTTCACTTTCCCTGGGGTGAGATGACGGTCACTCCTGCCGACTTCAGTCTCATCACAGGTTTGGAGTTTCATTCTTCTCCACTGCCATTTGACAGTGTTATTACTGTCTATTCACCGATGGTTTTGGAGTTATTGGGTCTGATTGCTATTCAGGCCCGTGCTGAGGCTCAGCTAGGACAACTTAGTTCCCGGTGCATTCGCCGTTCCACCTTGGTAGCGGCTTTTGAGGATGATGCGACCACTCGCGAGCAGCGGGTGCGCATCTTTGTTCTTATTTTGCTGTCAGGGACCTTTTCTCCTAACAAAGGTAATCGAGTGCTCCTCTACTATCTGAGAGTTGTTCGCGACCTTCACCTGGTCGGGACGTATGACTGGGCCAGCTTGGCCTATGCTGACTTTCTTCTGGGCCTGCGACGTTCCTGCCGTCACAGGGCCTTGTCTGGAGAGGTCGCACTTTCCAGTTTCTGGAGGGTCGTAGAGGTATATTTCTATCCTTTCAAAATTAGCTCTAGACTTGTGCAAGCATTCGCTGACTTTCTCTTATCTATGTAGATTTGGTACTACGAGTACTTCCCCTCGCTTGCGCTGGTGAGACCTTCACCTCGCGAGCTTCCCGTTGGCGCTGGTTGGGGAGGTCGCACTGGTCATGTTGAGACTGCACGTATTCGAGATCTGATCCTCTCGGTAGATTCTCGTGAACACTTATTTTTGATATTACTCTTTTGAGCGCATTTATCTTACGTAGCTGTTTTGTAGGAGCTTGACGTGGTATACCGACCATGGGCTGATTTGGCTATACCTGTGCTGGCCGCGCGGTATACTACCGAGCGTCGTTATTTCCAGGGGACGTATGACGCTACAGTGTATCTTGGCGAGAGAGTAGCTATTCAGCACTCCTCGGATGTTTTTGTCGTCCTTACTTGCCCGCCTCAACATATGTTTCATGAGGCGTTGATGTGTGACTCTGCGAGTCGGTCGTCTCCAGGCACTCCCTGGCGGTCTCATGTCCATTTGGAGCAGAGTTATGAGGATGACTTGCTGCCTTTGCTAGCGCCGGCCCCTGTTTTGTCTGAGGAGGCAGCGGTATGCTTTACTTTTTATTTTTCTTTAGGTAGCCCCTAAGTGAATTCTGATCATTTGAATTTTATTTTATCAGGATGGGCCTAGGGAGTTCGTCCCTCCGAGGATGTCTATCTATTACCAGGGTATGTTCGGACCGATTGAGGAGATGATTCCTCCAGCCCCCGAGGATCAGCGTTTTGTGCATTGATTTTTTTCAGATGTGGCTCATGGAGAGACTAGAATTGATTAGTCCTCCTGATAATATTGACAAATATACCCCTAATTGCTTTGTTCGACGAAAGAAACGTTTCTCCTTGAAGAGGGTCGCCGTGAGTGGGGCAAAGTTTTTGCCTGTTGTGACTTCTCCATTAAATGGGTCGTTCCCTGGTGGAAGCTTGAAAAGATGATTGGTTGTAATACCCAACCCTTTTGTCGTCTTCCTAGTTTGTCAAAATTGACCTTTTATTATCCCTGCAGAGTAAAGAGGCAATATGGGATTGCGCAAACCATTCCCACGGGAGATCTTCGCCGCCCTTATGAATTTTCCATTTCACAAGAAGTTGAACGATTTGACAAGTATTGGTGTGCTAGGCCTTTATGGAAAGTGATTACCCAAAAGGTTCCACCTTCTCTGTCAAATGATGTGAAGCAATGGTTGACTAGTAGATCTCAAAAGGACAGAACCAAAGTGGAGAAGACCAATGTGAAGACTCGCCTTGGTGACAAGAAATTTCCTGCTAAGGAACGCCTAGGTGAAAGAGTTGAGTTGAAGACTCCTGTGATGCTTAAGAAGAAGAGTGCTAATAAAGACAAAGGGAAAAGAAAGGTCGACTCTACAGAAAAGAAGATTTGGGTAGAGAAGAAGCATGGAGTTTTAGCTGTAGGAGAGACTATTCATACTAAAATCGAATTTAGATCCTCTAATGGATGTCTCTTAGCAAAAGTGATGGATGAAGAGGAAGCTTCTGACAAGAATTGGAAAAGGATTAAGAAAGAGAAGAAAGATTAGAGTATTGCTTTTCCTTCAATTTATTAGACAATTTAAGTTAATTTTAATTTTTTAAGCTTTATTTGAATTCCATTAATAATGTAATTCTTTATTTATTTCAGCTTTTTAATTAAATTAACGTTACATTTGTTATTTAAAGCAATGAAAACATCTTAAAATATTTTTTCCGAAAAAATTTCTTCAAGTACGGAAGTCGAAAAAATTTCTAGAATGCACCGAAGTTGTCCAGATGTTTGCAGAAAATTGGAGCTGCTCATATGAGTCTGTCGCCAGACTTTTATACTTGTCGCCTGGCAACACACTTGTCGTTTGGTGACAATTTTTTTTTTTTTTTTTTTTTTTTTTTTTGCTTTTTGCTGTTGTCGATGCTGGGACACGAAATGCTTGATAATTAAAGTGGCCGCACCCTTTAAGGGGTTGCCTACATATCCTTTCTCAAGGAATCAGGCCAAACGTAGCTCTCTTGAGTGTCCTTCTCAAGTAATTATGGGTAGTACTTCTTAAGTTGGTCAAGATTGGTCATGTTTAAGAATTCATTGCCATCCATGTCAGTTAATTGAGCTGCCCCTCCTGACAACATTGCTTTGACAATGTATGGTCCGGATCAATTGGGCCTGAATTTGCCTCTTAGATCCAAAACATTTTTCCTTAGTGCTTTTAGTACCAAGTCTCCAACCTTGATGTTTCTTGTCTTGACTTTCTTGTTGAAGTGTCTAGCCATACGAGTTTGGTAGCATTGGGTATGATGTAGAGCTTCTAGTCGTTTTTCATCAAGTAGAATTAACTCTTCATACCATGCTCTAGTCCATTCGACTTCATCGAGTTTACTTTCTAACGCAATGCGTAGAGAAGGTATTTCTAGCTCTACAGGGTGTACGACATCCATTCTATAGACTAGGGCGAATGGCGTGTTTCCTACTGACGTTCGAATTGACGTGCGATAACCCCAAAGTGAAAAATGGAGTTTGTCAGGCCAATCTTTGTAATTTTCTGTCGTTTTCTCGATGATAGTCTTTAAATTTTTATTAGTTGCCTCAACTGCTCCATTTTCTTGAGGTCTATAAGGGGAAGAATGGTGATGTTGAATACCATACTTTTGTAACAATTCTTCACATTCGGCTCGAAAGTGAGTTCCATTGTCAGTTATCATCTCATGTGGGACTCCGTATCGACAAATTATGTTCCTTTAGATAAAGAGTGCTACATGTTTCGCAGTGAGTTTAGCATATGATTGTGCTTCAACCCACTTTGTGAAATAATCGATTGCTACCAAGATGTACTCGTGACCTCTTGTTCCAGGAGGTGTGATTTTTCCGATTATATCGATTCCCCATGTTGAGAATGGCCATGGTGAGGTGTAGATGTAGAGAAGAGATGGAGGAATATGTTGCAAATTTGCATAAATTTGGCACTTAGGCATCTTTTTACATACTAATGACAATCCCTATTCATGGTAGTCCAATAATATCCTTCTCGCATTATCTTTTAGACTAGCATTTTGCCGTTAACATGCGTTCCACATACTCCTTCGTGGACTATTCTCATAGTTCTTTGAGCGTCTTTCTTGCCTACACATAATAGGGCTCGACCTTTAGGTACCCTTTTGTGTAACTCATCATTTATGAGTACGTATTGAGAAGCCAAAAGTCTTAAAGCTCGTTTTACTCTTTTGTCAGCATTAGGAGGGTATTCTCCTTTGGTGACATAATTGAGTATATCAGTATACCATGGTTCTTCTTCTTCCTCTTCTTGGATTGTTTCATCATCCTCTATAGCTTGAATGTATGCTGGTTTGTGTCTTTTCTCTATAGTTAGAGGCATTTGCTCAATTTCTTTAAGAATCCTGACCATTGAGGCTAGTCTTTCCAAGGCATCAGCAAATTGGTTTTCTTCTCTAGGTAGATATGTGTATTCTACCTTTTTCAGTTGATCGGTGAGAGTTTCGAGATAGGTTTGGTAAGGGGCTAAGCTTTCGCTCCTTACTTTCCATATTTTGGAGATTTGGTTGATGATCAAAGAAGAGTCTCCGAATATTCGAAGTTTCTTTACACCCAATGCTAAAGTTGTTTCGAGGCCTACCACGCATGCTTCATATTCTGCAGCGTTGTTGGTAACGTCGAAGTCTAACTTTATTGAGATTGGAACATGCTCCTCTTTAGGTGATACTAATAGGACTCCTACGCCATATCCCTTTTGGTTCGAGGCTCCATCGAAGTATAAAGTCCAAGTATCATCTTTCGTGACCATCAAGTCTTCATCTGGAAATTCATTGTCGTGTATTGGTGTCGAATCTTCTATTGGAAAGTCCGCTAAGAAGTCCGAGACAACAGATCCTTTAATAGCCTTTTGAGGCATGAATCTTTCATCAAATTGGGCTAGGTTGACTATCCACCTTGAGATGCGTCCGTTAAGCGTGGATTTTTCGAATAAGTACTTGAGAGGATCCATTCGTGACACTACAAAGACTGTGTGAACAAGCATGTAGTGTCTTAACTTGGTTGTGGCCCACACCAATGCGAGGAACAGTTTCTCAAGTGGTGTATAGCGTGCTTCATATTCGAGCATCTTTTTGCTTAGGTAGTAGATGGCGTTTTCTTTTCCTTCTACCTCTTGTGCGAGCATAGCTCCCATTGTTTCTTTGGTGACTGTTAAGTACAACCTTAGAGGGATTCCTGGAAGCGCAGGGGCTAATACGGGAGGATTGGCGAGATAGGCTTTGATCTTCTCAAAGGCTTTTTGACACTTGTCATCCCATATTACTGGCACGTTTTTCTTAAGCTTCTTGAATATCGGTTCACATATTGTTGTTAGCTTAGATATGAACCTACTTATATATTGCAACCGGCCAATAAATCCTCGAATTTGCTTCTCGGTTTTAGGCGGTGGCATTGACATGATTTCTTTGATCTTGGTTGGGTCTATCTCTGTTCCTCTAGAGCTTATGGCATATCCCAAGAGTTTGCCTGAGGTTACTCCAAAAGCACATTTGGATGGATTCAACCTCATGTTGTATTTTCTTATCATCTCGAAGAATTTTCTTAAGGCCACTTGATGTCCTGGGCGGTCTTTAGATTTCACGATCATGTCGTCCACATACACTTCGACTTATTTGTGCATCATGTCATGGAGTAGGGCAGTTGCTGCTCGTTGGTAAGTGGCACCCGCGTTTTTCAACCCGAATGGCATTACCGTGTAACAGTAAGTACCCCAAGGCGTTATGAATGTTGTTTTCTCCATGTCTTCTTCGACCATGAGAATCTAGTTGTACCCTGCGTATCCATCCATAAATGAGAGAAGTGTGTGATTTGATGTATTATCTACCAAAATATCGATGTGTGGTAAAGGGAAGTCGTCCTTTGGACTTGCCTTATTTAGATCTCGATAGTCGACACACATTCGAACCCTACCATCCTTTTTTTGGAACTGGGACTACATTTGCAACCCATTCGGGGTATTTGGATACCCTGATAAAACCTGCAGTTATTTGTTTTTGTACTTCTTCTTTTATTTTAAGAGCTACGTCGGGTTTCATTCGACGCAACTTTTGTTTTACAGGTTTCATTCCTAGGATTAGTGGTATAGTGTGCTGAGCTATTTCTCTATTAATGCCTGGCATATCTTCATATGACCATGCGAATACATCGATGAATTCTTTAAGTAGATTAATTAAATCGGTTCTTTCATCTTTGTTTAGTGTGAGTCCGGTTTTAACTTCTCTTTTACTGGTTGGATCTTTTGAGATATCAACCGTTTCAGTGTCCTCAATTATTGGTGTCTTATTTTCAAGTGTTTCCATTGCTTTAATAATTTCTTTGTCATTTTCATTGTTAGTTAAGCAATACTCGTCATCTTGAGTTAAAGAAAAACACGAGGAATAAGGGGAAGAAGACATATTATTAAACTCAGAAATCATTACATCAAACAAAGAAATGTCCGTTGGGACTTGATTGCGAATTATCCTAGGAGTGGATGCTGAAATAGAAGAGCTAGAGGGAGGTGCTACAACTAGAGACTTAGATGACTCGATAGGGGAAGACTCTGACTCGGACTCTGACTCAGACGATTCTTCGAACATTAGCCCTTGTCCTGTAGTTATTGAGATCTTCTTTCCGTTTGCAGCAGTCACCTTCACTGTCTTGCGCCATCCTCGCACTAAATCCTTTGCTGGAGTGATGAGTTTGGAAGGATCAAAGTTCTCGCTTTGTAGGACTGTTTGAATGAGTGAAGAGTTATCCTCTATATATCTTGGCTCATTCTTTTCTTGCCCGAAGAGAAGTCCCATGACATTAAAGTCAAAGCATGGGGGTGCTTTTTCTTTATGGATAGGAGTTGGGATCTCATCTAGAAAGCAACAATCCAGAAATATTTCGAATCCAGGTTGTCTTATGCCGTTTACAACAAAGGGTTTTGGGAATTCGTAACATGGATAATCTTCTCCTTCTCTTATGAACTGTCCATTTAAAGTAAGAGGGTATTGATCCATTGGGATTGTTTTCTTTTGTGCGTGAGCAATTCTACGTGATTTTGATTTTTCCTGGGCTCGCTTTAGATCTTCGAAAGTCGGTTCGAAACCAAGTCCGAAAGTATCTAATTTAGGGAGGCTAGGTAGTCCCATTTGTTTTGCTATTTCTTTCTTCTTTCCTAGAGTCATTCCAGGGAAGTGTCCTTGTTTTCTCAGGATAGCATTGGTTATCATGTTGGAGTGGAGGTCATAGCAAAGAGGGGTCCTTTTATCTTCCTCGATTAAGGAGACCTCTTCACTAAAGCCCCACAGATCTTCGTCATTCTCATCGTGCTCCACATTGATTAGTGGATTTTCTACTGTTTTGATCCTCATGGGTGAAGCATCGATTGTAATTGGTACTCCTCCAACTATGGCTTTCACTTGTTGGTGAAGAGATTAAGGGATGGCCTTTAGGTCATGAAGCCAAGGGCGTCCCAACAGTAAGTTGAACGAAGCCTTAATATCCACTACTTGGAATGTGGTGGCATGCTCAATTACTCCCGTCGTTATTTTCATAGTAATTGTGCCTAATGCTTGGCGACGTGAGTTATCGTAGGCTCTTATCCCTTGTGTTGATGGAGATAAATCTTCATCTCTTATCCCTAACATCCTCGCAGTTCTAAGTGGGCAAACGTTAATTGCCGATCCATTATCTACAAGAGTCATAGGGACGTTCATTATCTTGCAAATTACTGTGAGGTTGAGAGCTTTGTTGTGCTTGTCACCTTCTGGTGGTAGATCTTTGTCGGAAAAAGTGATCAAATTAGTAGGACTTGGGAGATCACTCGTGAGGAAGTTTGCCAACCCCTCAGGAGTGGTGTCCGATTCTATCCCTACTTTAGCTAAAGCATACATGACCCCAACTCTATGTTCTCGGGATGTAGCTAGAAGTTTCCATACGTTCATTTCGACCTTAGTCTTTTTTAATTGTTTGACAACATCGTTGTCTTCTATGATTGGTATGAGAACTTGCTGAGTAGTGGGAATAGGTTGTATAGTAATGGGAGGTTGTATTCTCCCGGATCTGGTGAGGACATCTATAGGTGAATCCTCTTCATCCCAAATGTCGCCTACTGGATATATTGTCGAAAGTGGAGTTTCTTCGACGTCCTTGAGGTAGACATCCTCGTCATCACTATCCCAAACCCCATTAATGGTAGCATCTTGTTCTTGTGGGATTTGAACTAGTTTCTTGTTATCAATCAATCTTTAGACCAAGTCTTTGAACTTGAAACAATTTTCTATGGTATGTCCTCCCGATTGATGATATGGACAGTAGTACCTATCTGTCCTCTTTAGTGATTCAAATGGTCTCGGTTCGAGAGGTTGAATTTTACCATTCTCGGAGAGCATTTTGAACATATTTGCATAAGAAGTCCCAATTGGAGTGTATGGCCTATTGCTCCTTTTGGGTGTGTCAATTACTTGGAGGGAGAATGATTTCTTCTCTTTAGGTAGAGGTCTACTTTTGAGTAGTTTGTTTCGTTCCTTTACAACCTCTATAGCCTCGCGTAATAATTCTCTTGCTTCCAACACAACCTGAATAAGGATACACACTTCTTGTTTTGTCGCAGGTTCTTGTCCACAAGGAAAATGATCCTCGATATCCTCAAAGATTTCCTCCTCTTCTTCAATAGCTTTGACAGGTTTAATGAGGTTCGAGGGGTCAACCTGATTTTCCCCATCGGAAATAGCCAAGGAATTTGACAGTGATGCATTATTGATACTTGGATTCTTGCTTGCAGGGGGCAATGGAAGTTTGTTGTTATCAATTAAATCTTGGATTGCTTCCTTTAGCTTCCAACAATTTTTTGTGAGATGGCCCCTACCCTGATGATACTTGCAATGTGCATTGGGGTTCCAGCTAGCCGTCCTCTTTTCGACAGGTGGGTCCCCAAACGGTCCTATGGGAGTTATACAACCTTTTGCATGTAGGCGATCGAATGCGGTGTCATAACTCATACCAATAGGAGTAAAGTCCCTCCTAAATGGTTTCTTTTGTCCTTGATTATTCATAGCGAGGACTTCATTCAAATTAAAGGTGCTAACATTATTTGAGTGGGTGGTTTTGGAAGAAGAAGGATTGTCGTGCTTCTTGCCTTTCCAGCCACTATTAGAGTTACTGTTGTTAGCAGCTTTCTGTTTAGCTAGGTCGTCTTCAATATTGATACCAATGTCATAGACGGCTTTGAAAGTGTGCAAGTTATTTTGATATTTGAGATGCTTGGAATATTTTTCTTGGAGATTCTTGATGAACATTCTCACAGATTCTTTCTCACTAGGCACCTCAACCATCTTTGCAGAAGTTTTCCTCCATTGATTAAAGAAAGAAGTAAATCCTTCATTCTCTTTCTGCTTAAGTATTTCAAGTTCCCTATGATCAGTTTCTACTTGAATATTGCATTTATATCTATCAATGAAAGCGTTTACAATTGACTCCCAACTAGAGGTTTTCTCTTTATCAAGAGAAAAGTACCATTGCTGACAAACGGTTTCTAAAGATAGAGAAAACACAGAATGAAAAGCTTTCTTATCTATTCCCTTAATATTCATTACAGTTTCAAAAGCTCTTAAATGAAAGTAAGGGTCATCCATTGCCTTGAATTTCGGGATGTCGTTGGCATTGAACTTCTGCAGAAGAAGATCCTTGTCCACCGAGACCCCTTGTGAGCTAATGCCCTGCAATCTATAGTCATTGGATAATCTGCTCAAACTTTCCTGGATGAGCTCCATTTGTTGTTGTCTCGTAGGGTCATTGATTTGAAGAGTCAGATTCTTCAACATTTCAGCCATGTTAGCTACTTGTCCCTTGAGCTCGTTGACTTCTTCCTGACTTGCCATTATCTTCTTAGCTTTCCTTTTTCGACCGATTGGCTTATCAAAAAGTGAGACTTGAACGAAAATGTTGTCCTTGATTAAACGTCCTTCCTTTCTTAACCACGAGCTGTAGATTAAACTATATTTGTTTTAATGACTTGACTCAAGTTGACTTTGATTTTATGGTTTAAAAAAAGAAAAATGGGGTGCATATTTTTGGGGAATGAGTTCAAACAAGTGGTTTAATTGGAGGATTAATATCCGACTTACCCCTCTAAAAAAAATGACGGAAAACACGCATTCAAGACTCTCTAGACATGGTCAAGGTGTGACATACATGTTAATTGTGTGCTTTATGAGTGAGTGCAAGTGACATGTTTTGACTCTTGTGTATGACCATAGGATTAAGTGCCTAGACTCAATTAAGGACTTAAACATGGCTAAAGCCATTAATAAATTGGTTAAACTGATTAGCAGACTGTTTAATTAGACTCGTCGTGATGACTCGAGTAAGAATCTGGACTGTCGCCGGAACAACAGAACTGTCGCCACAGATTAAAGCTTGTCGCCAAACGACAAATCTGTCGCCAGGCGACAAGCATTAAAATGCGGCGCCATAGCCCAAACTCCTATGCCATTGCTGGAACATTAATCTGGGACTGTTTCCAGTAAGCTTATTTTAAGGGGACATGCCTACAGTCGTACTAAGCCAGATTAATTCCTTTATTAGTCTTTAATTAGTCAAATTAATTAATTAATTAGTCATAAAAAGTCCTTTTTAGTCATTAATTGGTTTATTTAGACTTAAACACAAGTCAAACAAACGGTTAGAACATATAAGGTATGCACAAGCAAAGAATGCACAAATAGTTCAAATAGTCACAATATGATGCAATGAGTTTGCAACCTAACCATGGCTCTAGTTCTCTAAAGTTTAGGATATGGGTTAGTCAAAGAGGGTCCATGGTTATGAGTCCGGATACACCGCGCGGAAGCCTTACCTTTGGAAGGGTTGGCGCGAGTGGATGGGACCCCGCAAGTTAAAAACTTGCTTCCACGGTTTGGTAGATTCACAAACTCGGATGTACCCGTCGTTGCCAGGAGCGTTCGATTGGGTAGATGGAGCGTGAACCCCCAGAGGGTTATGTCCATATGTAGAAAACATATGGGTTTCAGAAAAGTGAGAAAAACTCAATCAGGAAGTAGAATCGAGCCAACAGTGCAAGAAATGGTCAAAACAAGAAGGCAGAGTTCTGGCTCGGTATTGGAAGAACTTAGCGCCAGACTACAGTGACTGTCGCCGCAAAAGTACCCCTGTCGCCAAACGACAAAACTGTTGCCAGGCGACAGAAGCACATTACAGGCAACAATCCTGTTTTCTAGGCTCTAGTTCCTACATTCCTCAGCAGGTATCTACGTTCTTAGAATTTTCAAGATTTCGCAGCGTTATTTCAATTCTAGTTGTGAAAGATATTTCTCAAATTTCCTACGTGTAAAAATACTATGTTTTTTACTCATTTCGGATGGTCTATCCAATGAGGACCTTTTTTTATGTATATGACAATAATGCTAATCAAAATTCTTTTAAATTATAATGGAATTAGGATTGATAATTATATTTTTAAAGAGTTTTATTTGGAATAAAATAAGTGTTTTATGATAAACCCGGTTTTAATTGATAAACGTGGAATTTGCTGCTTAATCATATTAAGAAGAGGATTTCGCGTACAAAGCGCGTTTTATTTCTGACTTAGCGCAAGGCGACAAGCCTGTCGCCTGGCACTAATACTTGTCGCCTGGAGCTAGTGCCTGCCGTCTGGCGCTGGCTCTTGTCGTTCGCGACAGGAGGTTTTTTATTCCGAATGGAACTTGATTTCTTTTCGGACTATTTCTCTTTAAATAGGTTCGTATTTCCCCATTCACAATCATCTCTAATTCTTTCTTCTCTAAAAGCTAGAAGCTTATTCTCTCTCTATTATTTTTCTAAACCTTCCCTCTAACAAAATTCCGCATACACAAGTTCTAGACACACCTAGCCAAGTTCGAAGTTGCCTTAGCCCTAGACGTGAAAGGTTGATAATTTCTGAGGGTTTGGTCCCAGATCTTATTTCAATTCTTTGATTAGATTTACTGTTTAATATTTTCCTTGAAGTTACTAATGCGTGTATTTTGTTATTAGAAAGAGATACGAGTCATCTAAGTAAGTAATTTAATTGTTATTCTTTTGATATAGAAATCATGCTTTGATTATTTTGATTCCTAGTATCATGTTTAGGGTATTAACTAATATTTCTAATATCATGTAAATTTCTAGTATCATGTTTAGGTTGCCTTATATTCTTTCCTTCTATCATGTTAATATCATGTTAGGGATAAAGCTTTGATCTTTAATGTTTAGTGACATGCTAGGGTTTGTT
This sequence comes from Chenopodium album, assembly GCF_948465745.1. NCBI lineage: Eukaryota > Viridiplantae > Streptophyta > Magnoliopsida > Caryophyllales > Amaranthaceae > Chenopodium > Chenopodium album. The sequence continues at coordinate 15,372,919 of NC_137846.1, forward strand.
ATTAATCTTGTTAGTATCATGCCTAGGATCTTGCTATTATTATTATGCTTTGAGATATTTTTATGATGATGATTGTTGCTTGATATATTATTATTGTTATTGTTTGATCACGCCTTTTATGCATGTTTAAAGGGAATTTGTACTTGTAATCACGTTTAATAAGATAATTATTTAAGCTAATATGATTATAATTCAAGTGATCGCCAATAATGGGTTTGTTTGTGCATTAATATTTAACCAACATAGATTAAACAGGTTTAGGGTTAACCTATTGATTGCATGTTAGTCAGAAAGCGCACATGAATATGAGAAGAATAAAGTAGAGACCTATTTTTAGGGCAGGTTCAATCTCTTTTAGGTTGGATTTGTACCTTCATCCCCGAATATCCAGTCATGGTTCCAGACCACTATGGAGTTAGCGATCTCATGGATCGTGAAGGGGTGTAACCTTCACCCTATGAACGGTTTACAAGTTCCTAAAACTTGTTGGCGACTCTTTTACTCTAGCTTCCTTCCCTTTGGACGCCACCATACTTAAGTGTATGATCACAGTGGAGCTCAAGTGTGGGATGCTTGAAATATTCCCTACAATACTACATCTGTTTCTTTTTATTTGCAACAAGAGGTTGATATGGACACAAGATAAAAGGCTTAATTAATTAGTAAATTAAAGGGCATGTGATTGGCTAGGTGGAAAAGAGATTGGGGTTGATTAATAATCCACCATATATCCATATCACCACCACCACCCACCAGCTGACTCATACCCCACCCTAACCACCAAGACCACTAGAAAACCCACCAACACCCACCCCACCTCAACTAAGATTCCAAAACCCACCTCTTACCCAAAAAAAACCCCACCATAACTACCCATCACCCACCTCTTACTCAACCACGTGAAACCCACCAAAAACCCAAAACCCACAACCCACCGACTAAAACAAGTGAGATCATTGTCTTGCATTTTGAATTCGAACAATATCAAATCCTAATTTTTTTCCCCAATTTGATAATTAAGATCTAATAAATCTCAAAGTTTAATTTGGTCGAAATTAAACACCAAAAAAATCGAATTCATGCCTCAAAATTGAGTAAGGTTACTTGGAAAGCCTAGAAGAATTGTTCGAAAATGGCTGGAGCATGAATTTCCAGCGACAAATGACCATTGTTAACTATGAATGTGATGAAGTGAGGTGACGGTGCGGGGTGGCTAGGTTCTAGAGCGGTGAGAAAGTAGTTTCGAGTGGGAGGCATATCAAATAACGCAAGGAGTTGTATTGAGGGCTAGGGTGCGGTGTAAGAAATCTACCATGCATGGTTGTTGTCAATATGTGATTTGTAAATTAGGGAGGAATGTGAGGGCAAATACAAGTTTCTCTTATTGATAAACATCTCATGTACCTCAAGGGGCTAAAATTGTCTTTTCAACCACTAAAATAAGGGTAAAAGCGTAATTTAATTTTCTCTTTCCCTTTTCTCCATTCACAGCCAGTCCTCAATTTTTAATTCTCTCCCCGCCATAGTACTCCATTGAAGTAGCGTTTGAGTTTTCTCTCTCCCCGCCATTGTACTCTATTGAAGCCACCTTTGAGTTTTTTCTCCACCATTTCCACCAATGAAGCAACCTTTGAGTTTCTTATCCATCATCGAATAAATCGTCAAACGCTCATTTCTTAATCTAGCACACATCAACTTCAATGAAGGAAGGAAAAACTTACCCTTTAAGGTTAACAATGCCCTTAATTTCTCCCATATTTAGGGTTTTAGTTATAGTCGGCGGCTTCGATGTTGGTGTTTGTTGTGGTGTTGGGTTGTGGTCGTTGCAGAAACTGCCGTAATTATGTTAAGAAAGCAAGAAAAAGGAATGAGGAAGAAGGGAAGGAGGAAGAAAGGATGGAGGAAGAAGGGTAAGTCAACATTCAAAAAAATTAATAAAGTATTGATAATTTCGCTTTTATTTACAATCTCTTACCATTAGAGAAACAAGGAATGTTTCTCAAGAAGAGAAGTCCATAATGTGGTAATGGTGGTGGACTAGTGGTTATGTAGGAGGGGGGAGAAAATATAGTGGTGCTATTGTGGTGGTTGTGGGAGAAGAGGGAATAAAGAGGAGAGAGAATAGTGGTGGTCTGGTGTAGTTGTGAGAGAAAAGAGAAGGGAGAGAGAAAAGTGGTAACGGTGGCTGGGAATGAGGAGAGAGAAAGAATGTAGGTTAAAGGTTTAAACTTTTAATGAAGGATGAATTAATTTAGGTTAATAAATTAATAATATTTGGTTAAATGTATTAAATGAATTTAAGTAAGTGTATATTGGTAATTTTATTTAAGGAAAAATTGCCCGGAATAATCCCACCTTTTGGTCATCCGCTAAAAATAATCCCACCATTGCGTTATTTTTAAATAATCCCACCTTTACCCCCCGATATTTTTTATTGGTCCCATTTTACCTGAAATCGGTTTAAGTTACACGTGTCCTTACTTAATTGATCAAAAATAAAAAAAAATTAAAAAAAAATTAAAAAACCACCAATGCCACATCAATTCAGCCACCACCACCCAAATCCTAGTACCCCCATCCACCCAAACCCGAAACCACCGCCACCAGCTGACGACCGGAAACCCACCCACCCACCCACCCAACCCAACCCAAAACCCCATTAACCCAAGCCAACCTGAACCTTCGAAAACCCACCAAACTCGACATTAGGTTCGACGCGAAATTGGCAGGGATCGGAGTTCGACGCGAATCGGGGGATAAAGGAGGTCAGTGACGCCGGAATCGGGGGATGGGGGAGGTCAGCGGTGCCGGAATCGGGGGATAGGGGTAGTCAGCAAGGTCGAAATCGGGGGAGGGGAAAGACGCCGGATTCTTAGGAGAAGCTAAAGGAGTTCGTCGGTCAGATTCCTGGGACAAGGGAGTTTGCGTGTAGCCGGATTCCTGGGACAAGGGAGTTCAACAGCTGGATTCTGGGACAATGGAGTTCGGCGGCCGGATTCTAGGATGTCGGCAACCGGGAGTGGCGGCAGGGTTGGTGGTTTGGCCGGTGGGTGTTTTTAAAATTTAATTGTTTTTATTTAACTTTTTTTTTAATTTTATTATTTGGACCAATTAGGTGCCAACACGTGTCAGGTAACTTGCTATAACAAGTTAATTGACCGGTTGGGACCATTTAAAGAAGATTAACATGAAAGGTGGGATTATCTAAAAATAACTCAAAGGTGGGATTATTTTTCGCAGACGGCCAAAAGGTGGGATTATCCGAGCAATTTTTCCTTTATTTAAAATAATTACTCAAAAAGCAAAGTTTTAGTTTATTATGCATAATGTGTAGTTTTCATATAGAGTATATGTTGTGAAAAAAAAAAGTATCAAAAGTAATATCACTTTAGCCCATAAAACTCCTCAAGTACATTAATTTTTCCTCTTTTTTCAATTCGAAGGCCACAAAAGACATGATGAAGACAAATAGAAATTGTGTGGGTATTTCTCCCAACAACACTTTATATTTAGTAAGTACATGAGCTAGCATAGCCAAAATATTTATTGCATATTTCGTTTAATGTCTCATTTGTTTTAGGCATTCAAAATTTGAAAAATAAAATGAACTGTAAGCCATAAAAAGCTACAATAATTGTAATCTTAATTTAAAAAAACAAGTATTTTAAAACTCAGGCTTAGGTCAAGGCACTTTCTCTGAAGTACTCTTTTGAATCTTAGCACAATACTCGAACAAGCTTCCATCAAAGTATCGTCTTACAGACTCTTTGGATAAAAAACCTTCATTATCTTTAGCAAGATGATAAAGTGATATCCATTCCATTTTACTTGCAACCCTATTACATATAAATTATTATTATTATTAGAAAGTATATAGTAAATTGTTGTCATAGAGAATAATTATCATACTAGTATATGATTGAGTATGAAAGTGATATTTAAGAGTAAAGATAAAGAGAAAAACCAGCCAAAGAAGTCAAAGGCATTGCGATTTGCTTCTGTCATTTGCCAAATCTCTCCGAGAGTTAATTTATCAGGCATAGTACGACTATATTTGCTGAATATGTTCTCGAGATTTGCTGGGGTAAACCTACATGTTATGTTTACAGCTTTAATATGTGGTATAAATATAATAAGTGCTTAGCATATAAATCAAAGCATCTCAAAACAAAATTTAAAAAAATGTATTGTGCTTTATAATTTTAGATAATTTTACCTTTGGTAAGTGTATTTTTTAAAAAAATAAAAAATAAAAAGTATAACGTAGAAAGAAAATACATTTATCTTCTATATATTCTATAGAGTAGTATATCTTAAAAACCTCTTACAACGACAATGATAATCACTAGATTTAATACTAGACGTGCAACCATAACAAAAACGATAATAATCTGTATTATTAGTCAATGTAGGATCAATGAGAGTGCTCCAAAACCACAATCCTTATCTCATGACCAAAAAGGATAAAAAATAAAAATCTCTTACCTTCCCTCCGTGTCATAAATTGTTGAATCACTTCCATGTTTAATCTTATGTATATTTTGTATATATAAGTGAAGGTACCCATGTCTGTAAGAATATAATATAGGAAATTTTGGATTTAAACACCAGGAATAAACCCAAAAATGGTTTTTAACTCCCCCATAAATAAAAATTATTTTAACACCAAACAAATTTTACAAAAATGGTTTATACAACCACTTAACGGTCTCCGTCTACAAGTTCCGTTAAGTGGGGTCCACGGTGACACGTGTCACCATTTTACTTGTTTTAAAAAATTAAAATTAAAAAAAAAATAAGAAAAAAATTCCTAAATCTACCTAGCCACCCCAGCCCTATCACCGCCCCACCCAGCCACCTTCACCCAACGCAACCGCCGGCCAAACGCCGTCTTATCCCTTCCCCCTCCCTTACCCGACGCACTTAAACCCTCGTTCCCCCTCTGCAGCCCTAATCTGCCCCAAAAACCACCCAAACACTAGTGGCAGAATCCCTAATCCGCAACCCTCCTTCCCCAAAACAGCCAAGAATTCGGCCATTAATGGCTGAAATTGGTCAGTTTTAGGGTTGAGTGGCCTTAACCGGCCAATGTCGGCCATCAATAGCCGAATTCGTGGCCATTCTTGGGGAACGATGGCTGTAGTTAGATGGTTTAGGGGTGGTTAGGGCTGCGGGAAAAATAGTGGGGATGGGTTCAGGTCGGTCGGTGAGGGAGGGGGAGGTGGTGCGCCGGTGGCTGTGGGTCAAGGTGGAGAAGAAGGTGGCAGTGGTGGGGTGATGGTGGGGTTTGGGTGGCTGGGTAGTTTTAGGTTTTTTTTAAAAAAAAATTTATTATTATTTTTCTTTTTTTGCCAATAATAAAGTGATACGTGGCTTCATGGCCCACTTAACGGATTCCTAAACGGAATTAGTTAATTAAGTGGTGGTAAAATCCATTTTTTAAAAAATTTGTCTGGTGTTAAAATAATTTTTTTATGGGGGTGTTAAAAACCATTTTCGGATTTTTATCTGGTGTTAAAATCTAAAATTTCCTAATAGTACAATTTATGAACTTTCGATTAGTTATTTACAAAAAGACACAACAAAATGCAAGTTTCTCATAATATAACGTAGAAGAAATTAATTGACCCTTGCTAAAAAAAACTCTTAGATAACCCTAACTAACGACCTATGACGAACTCTTGTTAAAACACAATAGGCACTTCTGATTTCTATCTATCGCTAAAATTTCTTTGTCTTACTTGTACTGGTATTTAACTAATAAGCTCATGGTTTATCATTACCCTTCAAGTTGTTGGTTTTACATGATATAGGATGTAAGTTGGGCTTGTTTAGGGTGTAATGGATATATTAGGCTTTTCTATATAATTATTAGTATATATAAACAGAAGATGTCCAATCTTAGTCAAGTTGAGGGTCAAAGAGAATTTGATACAAAAAAAAAAATTTCTTGTGAATTTTATTCAAGTGTTAAGAGTGATGATATTCAAACCTTTAAATATTATTCAAAAGTGAATTAGGGCTACTATTGTAATACCTCGTATTTTCATACGTATTTTCCTAAGTAATTAATTAATTATTTCATAAAAAGGGTATTTTAGTAAATTAACTTACTATTTGAATGTTGGAGCCAAAATGATATTTGAATTTTGGCGCCAAAAATATTTTGAAACCTAATTATTATTTTTAGATTTTTGGATAAGATTTGTTATCCATTTATTTTATTTTAAAAATCGGATTATTTATATATTTCGGATATTTTAATTAAAGCAAAAATTATATTTTATTAATAATTAACAAGTCCGAAAATCCTAATTATTTAGCTAGGAATTTTGGATTTTCTATGTATATAAAATCTGATTTTCTTGGTTATTTATTGGTGAATAATTGGTATTGAATTAATTAATTATTTAATTATTCTATATTATTTACACAATTATTTTTATTCCTTTAAACCGGGAAAATATCCTCCTAAATATTATTAAGGGGTCCAAAAATTTGAGCTATGGAAAGCTCAAGATTTTTGGCCCTCTTGTATTATTTTGGGGGAAATAATTTTGGTAAATTGTATTTTTAATTATCTCCCAAAAATATATTATCTTCCTTAATTCCATTTTCCAATCTTCTTAATATTTTATCACCATATTTTCCTACCTTTTATTTCTCTTGATTATTCTCCAAGTAATCTTCCTTGCCATATTATTTTTCATGACAAACATACCTTCCATATTTTTATTATACACAATTACCTTAATATCAAAATTTTCCATATTCATTTATTCACTTCTCTAAGTAATTTCATAACCCTACTTGCCATAATTCTTCCTACATTTTCCTACCATAATTCATGCTCATGCTAGCCTATAAATACCCCTTAGTTCATGATCAAACACTCACATCAATTCTCATAATTCTCTCTTATTCTCTTCTCTAATTTCTCTCTCTTTTCTTCTCCTCCTTGCGCACCACCACCTCCACCGAACACCACCACCACTCCGACAAACCCTACCGCCGCCAGCAACCTTTGGTACCCCAGCCGCCGCCGGCAGCCGCCCCTTGCCGCCACTCTCCTCCTCCTTCTCCTTGGTTTTCTATCTTTTCTTCTTCTCTTTTCTTATTTAATTAATTATAATTATTATGGGGGATTTATAAAAATTATTATAACTAGTTTTAATTAAATAAAATCATATTTTTAATGATGTTTATGAGAAAATAATTTAAAAGGTTCATGTACATTTAGTTTGAGGGTTTTTAATTTAATTGTTGTGATTATTTGTTAATCTTATATTAATTAAGGTTATATTTAATTGTAGGGTGTGTTCGATCAAGGTTCTTGAGTTCTTTTGTGTGGTTTTGCTAAGAAAGAATCAAGGTACGTTTAGGTGGCTAGATACCTTTGAAAGTGATTGGTTTGAATAACATGTTTTGAATGATTTTATGATGATTGAATTAAATTGACTTGAATCATGATTTATGAAATAAAGTATGATTTTAATATGTGTTTTAATAAATTGATCTTGATATATGATTTTAGGGTTTATAAAATAATATATAATTTTAGGGTTTATAAAATAATATATGATTTTAGGGTTTATAAAATAAAAGTATGATTAAAGGATTGTTTTAATAAATAAATAGAAGGTTGATATTATATCATGTCTTGATTAATTAAATTAATAACCATGTTTTAAAGGTTGATTTTGAAAGTATATGTGGAATTTAATAAAAGGGAGTTTTGAATTATGTTGGAATTAATAAAAGGGATTTATTGAATCATTGAATAACTATTATTAAAGCTTTATAAGCATGTTAGTAATCCCACTATGCGGATTTGGTTTATTTGATAAGACTTTGGATTTTGTATGACTGAGTCTTTTCTCAAGAATATCCTTGTACTATAAGGATACTAGCTTGGGGGGGGTGCACACTTGGGAGAGGAATTTGGATACTTAATGGAATTGATTTAATGAATTGGTTTTTATTAAATTATTGGAATAGTTGAAATACTGGAATTGGTTTTGAATCATGGATTGGAATTATTGGTTTAAGTATTGGAATTGGATTAAAAAGCATGTTTGCTACTAAATTGAGTTTAATTATCTTGCACTTATCGTACTTAGCATATTTTGCTAATCCGTATTTCCTATTTGTTTTGGTTCGCCCTGTTTGCCTTAATGGTAAGTAGTGTTGACTAATTTCAGTGTTGACTAGTTTAGCATTAGTGTGGGCAACTAAAAAACTACGACATTACATGCTACAACACACTACTCATGTGATTTCTCAACAAAATTCGATAAAGTATTTGTTTGAACAACCACCTATACAAGGAAGAATATCCAAGTGGTTGGTGATGTTGGCCGAATTTGAGCTAAAATATATTCCTGAAAAATCAATAAAAGGAAAAGTAATTTCCGATTTTCTGGCCCACCATCCTATTCAAACAAGTCATGCAGAAACTACTCATCTTCCGAATGAAGAGATTCTCATGACGCAAGACGACAAATGGGTAATGTACTTCAACGATGCATCCAATCAAAAGGATGTGGCGTGGGAGTGTTACTCATAAGTCCAGAGGGAGCACATACTCCAATATCTGTCAAACTAGACTTTGAGGTTACTAATAATGCCGTGGAATGTGAAGCGTGCATTATTGGATTAGAAGCAGCAGCTAGCATAGGTGTGCAAAAATTAGAGGTATATGGAGATTCTAGTTTGATTATAAATCATATACTAAAAAATGGAAAATAAAGAACTCCACAATGATATTATACCAAGCACACCTAGAGCAACTCATCGAGCATTTTGAACATATTGATTTTAAATACCTCCTAAGGGATGATAATAAATTTGTCGATGCGCTAGCAAAATTAGCCTCAATGATCAACATTCCGGATCACTTAAATATGATGCCATTATGCGTTGATAGAAGAGAAGAACCAGCAGATTGCAACGCAATAGAGGAAATAAATGACATTAAAGGAGACAATCCTTGGTATGATCATATCCTCCAATATATTACCCATGGCACATATCCTAAAAATACTTCATCGAAAGACCAACGAGCCCTAAGAACACTTGCGGCCCAAAAAAGGGGCCTACTGGTCAAAGCTTATTGTGTATAGACCAACCTGAATCCACACGCCTTATGGAGAATACTCACAAAGGCGTTTGTGGACCTCACATGAATGGTAAAATGCTTGCTAAAATAATTTCACGACAAGGGTACTATTGGTCCACCATGGAACATGATTGCATACAATATGTTAAAAAATGTCCAGAGTGTCAAATGTTCGCTAACTTACAACACCTTCCACCATCCGAACTATATAATCTCACTTCCCCTTGGCCTTTTTCGACTTGGGGAATTAACATAATTGGAAAAATATCTCCAATAGGAGTAGGAGGGCACGAGTACGTATTAGTAGCCATCGATTACTTTACTAAGTGGATTGAGGTCGCTTCTTACGTGAATATCACTTCTAAACATGTCGCAAAGTTTCTTGAAAGAAACATATTTTGTAGATATGGAGTTCCACACGAACTAATTAGTGATCAGGGATCTCAATTCAAAGCTGAAGTTGAGACCCTCTTGTAGGGAATATTTCAAGCATTATCCCAAACTTGAACCCCACTGTGATCATACACTTAAGTATGATGCCGTCCAAAGGGAAGGAAGCTAGAGCAAAAGAGTCGCCAATAAGTTTTAGGAACTTGTAAACCGTTCAAAGGGTGAAGGTTACACCCCTTAACGATCTAGGAGATCATCAACTCCAATAGGTCTGGAACCAAGACTGGAAGTTCGGGGATGAAGGTACAAATCCAACCTAAAAGAGATTGAACCTGCCCTAAATAGGCCTCTACTTTATTCTTCTCGTATTCATGTGCGCTTTCTGACTAACATGCAATCAATAGGTTAACCCTAAACCTGTTTAATCTATGTTGGTTGAATATTAATGCACAAATAAAACTATTATTGGCGATCACTTGAATTATAATCATATTAACCCTAAACAAGATTATTAATTATCATATTAAGCGTGATTACAAGTACAAATTCCCTTTAAACGTGCATAAAAGGTGTGATCAAGCAATAACAATAATAATAAACATCAAGCAACATAATAATCATAATAATTATACTCATAATCATAATCATAATCATGTTAAAGCATAATATTATTAGCAAGATCCTAGGCATGATACTAACAAGATTAATAACAAACCCTAGCATGTCACTAAGCAATAAAAATCAAAGCTTTATTCCTAACATGATACTATGAAAGAAAATAAGAAGCATCATAATAATATACATGATATTAGAAATTTAGTTATCCCCCTAAACATGATACTAGGAATCATAAAGACATCCTAACATGATACTAGGAATCAAAATGATAATCTAAGCATGATTTCTATATCATAATATCAATTAAACAATTAAATTACTTACTTGGATGCCTCGTATCTCTTTCTAATAACAAAATACACACATTAGTAACTTCAAGGAAAATAATAAAATTAAAGAGTTAAATTAAATAATTGAAATAGAGATTTAGGACCAAACCCTCAGAAATTATCAACCTTTCACAACTAGGGCGAAGGCAACTTCGAACTTGACTAGGTGTGTCTAGTACTAATGTATGAGAAATTTTATGAGAGAGAAGGTTTAGAAAAAGAATAGAGAGAGAAGAAAAGCTTCTAGCTTTAGAGAGAGAAAGAGAGAGATGATGATTGTTGATTGTAGATTTCTACTTATTGAAAAACGGAGGTCCAGGGACCCTATTTATAAGAAAATAGTCCGAAATTGATAGAAACGAATCAGAGTTCAAAAAGGAATAAAACACGCTTCTGTCACCAACGACAGGCTCGTCGCCAGGCGTCAGGCTTCGTTGCTAGGCGACAAACCGGTCGTTTGGCGATGCAAGACAGTTTTTGTGGATTTTGTTTTTATCATATCTTTTGATCCATAAGTCCAAATAAGGCATATAATATGTCGTTGGAAAGCTCTTGAAGTCTAATTTCCAACCCGATTAGAATCACATTAAAATATTTTGTAGATAAAAAGATATGGCCGAAATAGTAAAAGGGTGTCAGTTTTGGATAGAGTTTCGTATTTCTTTCATATCTTTTTCGTTATAGCTCGGAATTAATATTATAATATATCATTGGAAAAATAATTTCAAGATCTATCTAACCATATAAGATTTGGATAAATATTATGAGGCACGAAAATAATATCTGACTATCTTTGAACATCTTTAAATTCAAATAGAATTAGGACTTAAAAAAGGAATGTTTTATTCAATTTCAAACTCTTTGATTTTATCTTTTCAAAAAAGGATAATTAAGATATTTTAGAAACTTATAGAAGTTTCTAATTAATCATAATTAGTTTAGGAATAGGATTAAACCTTTGGACCCTCCACATGATCATTGGGCCGTAGGTAAAATCCGGTTTGAGCCCAGTTTAGTATTTTGGCCATAACTTCCTCATTATTCATCGGAATTGGGCTTATAATATATCGTTGGAAAAGTCTTTTCAAACCCCATACAACTACACTATTATTGGACCCATATAATGGACCAAACTTAACTGGAATGCACGTTTTTCATAAATAGGGTAAGAAAGAAATATTTTCAAAAATAGAAAGAAGAGATATTTTAATAAAAACATCCTCATCACTAGAATTTTCACACTTTCTCTTTGTTCGATAATCAAATGACATGAAAGGTATTCATCATTGGGTTTGGTTTTGGGGAGACACATTTGGGTGTCTACACCTCTTAACTCGTTATAAAGTAAAACACCATCATTCATCTCCATATATACCTCGAATGAATGGATCTGTAGAATCGGCAAATAAAAACATAACAGTCATCATTAAGAAAGTGGCAGAAAATTACAAAGACTGGCCGAATAAACTACATTTCACTCTATGGGGTTATAGAACGTCCATACGAACATCAATAGGAGTAACTCCATACTCCTTAGTTTTTGGAATGGACGCAGTTCAACCAGTCGAACTGGAAATACCATCCCTACGCATCGTACTCGAAAGTAAGCTACCGGAAGCTGAATGGGTAAGAGCGAGGTATGTAGAGCTGTTATTCCTCGATGAACGATGATTAAGAGCTTTGCATCATGTACAAGTCTACCGACGACGCATTGCGCGACATTTTAACAAAAGGGTACGACCTAGAAAAATCAAAGAAGGTGACTTTGTACTAAAAGAGGTTAAGGGTCCACTAACCGATCTAAGAGGGAAATTCAAACCTAATTGGATAGGGCCCTACCGCGTAATTGAAATTCTATCAAGAGGAGCTATCAGATTAATGGATATTGGAGGTGATGAAATTCGCCAACTAATAAACATTGATTGACTCAAAAAAAAATATTACATATGAAATTCGGATAAACTCGTTCATTCATTAAATAAATCATTTTTTTAGCGTTCAATTAAAAGATTCTAAGTGTTACGCACTTTATCGAATAACACGGTAAAGATCATAACAATTGGGGGGGTAATTTAAAAACAAAACATAGACCATTCAAGTATTTAGATTTTTTCGAACATCACGAAAAACTCTTCACGCTTGGGGGGGTAATAATACGAAGAAAAAAATATTTACGCTCGTAGCACAAGTGTCGTGCGCAATTAACCCAGTTGCGTGCGGATGTCACGCGCAACGGAATCAGTTTCGCTCGAAAGGCTCGCGCAACCTTAGACGTTGCACGCGCCACCTGATGACGAACTACGAACCCAGAATTTTTTACGCGAGAATAAAATTGCGATTTTTACTTGCAATAAAAAAAAGGGGCGTTTCTTGAAAATAACATATACTCGGAAAATAAAAATTAAGCTTTGATTTAAATTATTAAACAAAGTTTGATTAATTTTTCATTCAATTTCTACATAAGAGGTTGAAGAAAAAAAAACATAATACAAACATTGCAAGGAACTACGCAAAGACCTGATTTCGTAATACGAATATATAGGCAATCTTTATGATTCAGTCATAAAAGAAAATATATATATATATATATATATATATATATATATATATATATATATATATATATATATATATATATATATATATATATATATATATATATATATATATATATATATATATATATATATATATATATATATATATATGTATATATATATATATATATATATATATATATGTATATATAATAAAGCTCATTTTATTCCATTCGAAATTCAAAATAAAAAAAACAAGAGGCATAGTTGAACTAGATGATAAATTAAAAAAAAAAAAAAAAAAAAAAAAAAAAAAAAAAAAAAAAAAACATAGTAGTGATTACACTTTATTCGAATTAAACTAATGACAAATTGTGTAACACTCTAAGGTTTTACTATATCCTCAATCGTCACAGTAGACGGAGGAGTAGTTTCCATCGCAGTAATTTCAGCAACCTTAGAGCTTTCCCCTTCACTCTTCTTTTTAACCCAAACATTGTTCTTCAATTTAGGAATTGGGGTCTTTGCAACCTGTTTTCCTTTTCCTTTAACAATAGTTGGGGTCTTCTTGCGAGTATTTGGTGAAGGTTCTTTAATCTTCACCCCTTGTTGCACAGTTTAGAAGGAGCCTTTCTCTTTGGTTCCTTTGAACGAGCCTTAGGAGATGAGAAGTCTAATTTTCTTCTCACTCCTTTGTTTTGGCCACTAGGAGGAGTAGTGGTGGCCGAATGCATCAAAGGTTTGGGTGGATTACGAGCCGAGGCGGCTTGATTATGTGATCGAGCCCTGTTTAGTTCACCCTTGTCCGCCGCATTCATCCAAGCCTTGTAGAAAGAGGATAACACAATACTCACATTAGGACTTTGTACTACCCATCTAGGGAGACTAGACTAATATTCCATCCAACAAGGAATCCGTTCAGGTTTAAAGATCACGTCTTTAGGGGCATCACAATCCTGAGGGGGGATAACTTGTTTCATTCCATATTGTCTCATCACCGTACAAGGAAAGATGTAAGAAATACTAGATAGGCCTAAAAGCCTAATATAGGGACAATTAAAACTATTCCCAACCATACTACTTATGTTCCACCAAGGAATCACAAAGCGTATGTTGGGAACCCCATGACAGAAAAACGACGTCCATTCTTCTTCATTCATGTGTTTGTAGAGAATTCGACGTCCAGGGAATGTTCTCACTCCATGAGCCTCAAAATTTTGTGGTTGTTCTATAATTCGCAAGCGCTCCATGAGCCAAATCTGAAAAAAAAAAAAGACGAAGAAAATTAATTTGCGACATTACACGAGTAGGTGGCTAGCGCATCAAAATCAGTTGCGCGCGCCATCCACGCTCATCGAAGAAGATTGCGCTGGACAGGCCAGCGCAACTTCCCAACTTGCGCTGCTTTACGACGAAAAAAAAACGTACGTGTAATAGGAGTGGACTTCTCGTAACACCATTCTCGTTAGGGTCTCCTCTAAGGCGATTCAAGCATAGAACGGTTTCCGCCAAAGCTAAAAGAGCGGGTGAATGACATCCCTCTATTTGCTCTACTATGGACACCATGGAATAATCTCTGTATTCTTTCCCTGTCCTAAGTAAACAATTGACAACAAGACAATAACATAAAGCACGAATTTTAAAACATTGGTTAGTCAAGTTGTCACGAGGGGCGGCGAAATGTTCAATAAATTGAATTAAATCCACGCCTTCTTCTTTTCCAATGTTAACCATATCATTGTCACTCAAACCAAAAAATCTTTGAAAAAAAGATTTGGGATCTGACAAGTTAGGGGCATATGTCACAAGGAGAGTATTTGTAGGGAAGTCTAGTAGAGCCTCAAACTCACCAAGTAATGGGACAATTTCATCCCCTTTGAAAAGAAAGAGATGGTGGTTCAAGTCCCAATGATTGACAGCAGCATGAAGAAAATCAAAATTTATAACTAGTTGCATATAACTCAATAGAGGGTCAAGGTGGTATATTTTGAAGGCTAGTTTATCCTCAGTTGAAAGGGAAGTGACCCATTGCTTCAACCGTTGTTCAAAGGTTTTTGCCATTGATCAATGTGTAAAGAGGGAAAGAATTTAAAGAGTTTAATTCTTTTTAATTCTTTATAGCACTACTAAGCGAATGAATACGAGATGATCAAAATCCTACACAAAACCACGCTTAAATAGACCCAAGAGGGGCAAATTTTCGGCAATGTTGGCTCTAAGGAAAGTTCACCTGCAAGTGGCGCGCGCAACCAATTTACATGCGCGCGACAGCCACGCGCAAGACATCTAGTTGCTCGCGTCTTGTCTATCGCGACATGTCATTTTGATTTAATTCCGTATTCTGAACTCCATAATAACGGAATGTTGACGAAATCTTATGAATAATCATACGCTTAAATTTCATAACTCTTGTGTCCCTTTTTATGCTTTATTTTATTTTATTTTATTTTCTTCTATTTTCTTCTTATTTTCCTTTTCTCTTTCTTTCTTTTTCTTTCCCCCTTCTTTTTTCACTTTCCTTTTCATGTCCTCTTTTTTGTTCCTTTTTTGTTATTTTTACGAGGGGGGTAAGTCGGGAACCCTTTCCCTCCCTCGGGAAAATATTTGCTTTACTAAAAAAAAAAATCATCATGGAAAAAAAAGGAAAATATAATAATGACATATATATAAAATGTGTGTTATATGTACAAAAATAATAATAATAAAAAAAATATATGTACATATGTTTCCAAAAATAAATATATATATAAAAAATCAGGATGCTCGGCGACTCCCGGACGGCTGTTGTACATCTGCAAAATCCAAACAAAGATTAATACACAAACTGTGTTATAACTTTGATAAAAGAAAAAGAAATAAACTTACCGCGACCATCCGATGATCACGGCATGATAAAGCCACGAGAGCTCTCCGATAAGCAGCTCGGAAAGCACGTATATTCCTCACCATGCCGTTCACGGTCTCTCGCGGTACCTGTTCCAAATACAAGGACGGTTAACGAACAAACGTATATGAAAAAAAATATATATAAAAACAAATACATATACATATACAAAATAAACATACCGACTCAACCGTCTCAGGAATAAACAGTATGTCCTCCTCCTCCTCCGCTGCTGGGAGAATCTCGCGAATTACCGATCCAAAAGTATCGGTATACGTGACCTCCGCCGTAAGAGGTACCCAACCACCTAGCTTGACTCGCTAAAAATGCAATAAAAGAGTCAAGGTTCCGAAAATAAAAGAAAAATAAAAAAAAAACACATATGGTAAAATACTAACCGGGACAAAAGCTGGGAAAGGAGTCAGCCTGGATGCGATGAAAGCCTGGTAAGATGCATCCGGCAGCACCAGCTGCTCCGCTGGATAACCGAGGATCGCCTGAGCTCGATCCTCGGTAGACAACAAGTCCGGACGCAACATCCGGATCGAAGGATTCGTAGGAACCGTAGGCTCCTCGGATGAAGACTGCCAGAGAACACGCTTGCCTAAAAACCAAGCGTCTGTCCTCTGGAGGACTAGAAGTCCCTGATAAAGGGCCCGGAAACAGCAACGAATCATGCTAGACCGGACAGCCTCAGGGACTCCGACGATCAAACTCCAAGGACGGAGATCGATCTACAAACACAGCCACATGAAAAATCATTAAAAAATAAATAAAAGATGCACATGTGGTTGAAATACTCATCGACGCACGAGTCGCCGAAAGAATCCTCTGGCGAAAGTCGCCGGTTGAAGTGGCTCGCCTCTTCTTAATCGTGACCAGTCGATGGCCGATAGGAAAACGAGCAGCCCCGAGCATCCTGGGGGCTAAGAAAGCAGGTACGAATATCCCTAAGCCTATAAAGAAAAAATAAATTAATAAGGAAAAAATAAAAATGGCGATTAAAAGAAAATTTAAAGGATGAGTACGCACCTCAAGGATACGTCCACGACACGTGAGGGAGATCCGAGGCACCTCAATAACTGCCGCAGAATCATCACCCGGGTCGCCTTGCCCATAGCTGTAAGCATACGGGCATACGACACCTCCGCCCAACTCAAGTTACCTACCTGCCACAAATCACTGAGGCAAATAAGTAACCCAATGGCGAAACGCTGTCCCCGATCACTCAAGATAGTGACGGAAAGAACGTGAGCAATGTATATCCGAGCCAGCTGCTCAGGTGTACACTGCCGATCAACCTCGTCCGCCAACAACTCATCGGCAAGAACCGAGTACGGACAAGACTGCGCATACATGTGAAGGGCCGCCGCAAGACGGTCCCCTACGAGGTCACGCAGTCTCTCGTCTGACCCCTTGACGACCTCCATTACGGGCTCACCTCCAAAAGGAAAACCCGTAATCATAGAAATCGTAAGGGGTAACCGTCATCTCTCCCCATGGAAAGTGGAAAGTGTTGGTGGAATCCCACCAAAACTCCAACAATCCACGAAGGAAAGCTGACAACGCAGGCTGACTTGATAAATCCTGAAGAGCCGCCAGCTGGGAGCTGATCCCCGAAAGCTCCACAATCTCCTTTACCACCTCGGGTAAACTCTCAAAACGACCTCGCAGATTACCAGAGCCGTATAGGCGCATGCTAGGCTCACTCTAAAA
Source organism: Chenopodium album (assembly GCF_948465745.1). Taxonomy (NCBI): domain Eukaryota; kingdom Viridiplantae; phylum Streptophyta; class Magnoliopsida; order Caryophyllales; family Amaranthaceae; genus Chenopodium; species Chenopodium album. Next base: position 15,390,511 of record NC_137846.1, read on the forward strand.
AAAGAAAGGCACAAAAGAGAGTAAAAAACTTATTTCGAAGAAAAAGGAAAAAAAGGAGGCGCAAAGAACTCACAATGTCGCGCCAACCCCTGATCGAGACGTGATGGTTTGGGTCCCATTTAAGGACCCTAGTGTCCCAGTTGGGAGGAGCCTCCCAAACCACATCCTCCTGGCGACGTCAATCAGCTCCGACGCGTCGCTCCCGAACCTCCTCATGAGGACGGGTCACCCTCTTTCGAGGGCGAACCGCCTCGTCAGGCAGGATCTCCTAGAACCTCCTCAGCATCGACAAATGGAGGCGAATCCATGCTATGAATGGATAAAGTTTCTTTATTAGTTTATTTTTTCTAAACTAAGCTAATACACATGTTCTGGACCCATTTCGGCAGCATAACGGCTACCGAAAGGGCAAAACACAAAAATCGAATGCCACCCATGCTAGGGGGCTATGATACCTGCAGTTAAACTCAGTAAATGGGGGCTTTTAACACCCACAAAAAGCCATCCTATACCAGTTTCAACTAAGCATTCAAGGTATTATGTTCCAAAATCTCAAAGAATCGACTATGCCTAGGGGAATAATGGTAACAATAATGCAATTATCGTCTACCAAACAATCTTGAAGTTCGAACATGGCAAAAATAAGCTAAGTATACAGTTCGTGCCAATTTTCGGATTCAAAATTTTCAAAACATTATTTATGAAGATATATTAGTTCTAATACTATAATTACTTCATAATCAACAAGTATAGCCAAAATGAGCAAGCAAAATAACAAGAAACAAACCAAATTCGAAGAAAAGTGCAAAAAAACGTACTTAAACGAAGAAATGCTCTTACAAGGTTCAATACTTAACCATTTTTCATGAAATTTGTTGCAAATCACTCCTTAAACATAGAATAATAACATGGAACAAACAATTTCAAGAATAATGGTCTGAATCAAAAACCCCCAAATTCGAAAATTGGGGTTTAATGATTCGAAAAACACCTAAATTCCGCCAAAAACAAACAAATTTCAACAAAAAACTTACATTGGATTATGGAAAATGTGAATTAAGGGTGAGATCTACTTCCTTTGGCTTCGAAAATCGCAAAAAAACCCGAGCTTTTTAGAAAGAGAGAGGAACGAAAATGGCGAAGGAAGAAGAAGAAGAGTGCGAAATGAAAATCGCGCTCAGCGATTTCTTTTTGCTGACTTAAATGTCGCGCGCAACTGAAATAGTTGCGCGTGATAGACAGCGCAACTCAGAACGATGCGCGCGCCTGGCTAGCGCGACCGACTGATTTGCGCGCGGATACTGGTCACTAAAATGATCGGTATCCAGATTTTGATCCGTTTAATTATTTTCCAACGGTTTTTGCTCGTAGGGGATCCTTCCTTAGATGCCCATGGCCCTTTAAAAACCTAGAACTTTACACTTGTTAGGGTGTATTAGGATTTGATTTCTTGACTGTTTGGGGGACCTTGAATTAGAATTGATTCTATCATCACGCTTTTTTGTAAGAAACAAGTACGAGTCGCCAATGAGTTTTGGAAAAACCCATAAACCTCATTCATGCCTTTCTCCCATGTGGAGTTCATGGGATAATTAGCACAAATCGTAAGTTCACCCATGCCCAAATTGGTCTACATAAACCAGAAATGAGTTCGGGAGCGAGGGTACTAAAATAACGTTCCCTTTAAAGAAGAATCGCTATTCTAGCCCTAGTGCGGCCTCTACTAGCTCTTCCTTTTTTACAATTTCATCACCAAACAATATATGCAACGCGATACCTAAAACTAAGTTAGTTGATTTTATTTACAAGCATTAATCACATAGGAATTACATTGCAAAGTCGTTATTCTTTATTTAATTCAAATTCGTGAAAGGAGCAAAAGTAAACAAGATTCGCCTTGGCTTAGGTGATCAATCAATCAATTGATTATTCAATTCTAATCTTATTTAACACAAGATACTATGTGGAATCAATTAATTAAATACCCTTTTAAAGTGGTCAAACAACACTATTTTGTTGATTAAAGTTCTTTTAAATGAGAAAAGTAAATTTATCTAAGTGCTCGGGAATTTACCACTTCTTTTTGCTAGATCTCAGTTTAGAACACTTGTGGACTCCTTCTTGTTCGGGAATCTCCACCGTAGTAACAAAGATTAAGAGGGGTGAGTGTTTAAGACAAGAGGGTTTGGTAGCACAAGTTCACAAGACAGGCTTTTAGGTTAATTTTTGTGTGTTTAAGCCTCGTATTAAGCCCGTATTTATAGGGAATGGGTGCAATTAGGGTTTTAAGCAATCTGCCGCAGCAGGTGTCGCGCGCATCTAGATGAGTTGCGCACGGCATCCCAGCGCAAGTGATTTAGTTGCGCTGCTATGGGGCAGTGCAACTGAATGTCTTGCTCGCGGCATTATGGTAAGATTCGATTTTATATTTTTACAAAATTCTGAATCTTCCGTGAGCGCATCTCTAGAAGCTGCGCTGGGTGTTGCGCGCAACAGAATTAGTTGCGCGTGCCAGACCAGCGCGACTCATTGAGATGCGCGCGGATTTTTCTACAGCAGCATTAAATTTAACCTAGGCGCCTCTAAATCCGTCATTATTGGGTCTTAAGCACGGGCTTAAGCCTAATTATGATCGGGTTTAGTTAAGTGGACCTTGTTTTGTATTTGTTTTGGGTTAGGCTAGTCTTTTTGTGTCTTTGCGGTTTTAGCCAGTCATCCATAAGCATTCTTCACTTCGATCCAACACGGAGATGGTTTTATTTATCGTTATTGCACAAACTGTCGGGACAGGAGGCCAAAAGTAGATGTCTACACATGTACATGAGGTCACATGTTCAAATATTGTGGGATGTTTTTTTCTCAATAGTGACATGAAATCATTGCTACAATGCTAGTGGTGACGTGGCGTAAGTGAATAGTGATGTGGCACAATATTAGTCTAGATCTACGTGGAACATAAACGTTTTTATGAACGCTTTTTAATATAGAAGTATAGATATAGATTTAAGATATATTAATTACTATATGCATTAAAATTTTACCAATAAAAAAAAGAGATAAACTGTGTTATATATTAAACCCTATATAATTTTAGAAAAACAAGTGATAATGACCTAAAACTAATATCTTTATTCAACTTCCATCTCAAATTCTCAACCTTCATTCAACATCTCTTCTCAATTAAAAAAAAAATAAAAAATAAAAAAATAAAAAATAAAAAAATAAAAAAAAATAAAAAAAAAAATAAATTCAACATCCCATGATTGATTTCTTAAATTTCAGGTATGCTTAAGTCATCATATTAAGTTACTTTATTTGCATTTTGTTTTATTTTTCACAAAACCTCTATTGTGGGACCCCTACTTTTTTTTTTTTTTTTTTTGGAACGGTTGTGGGACCCCTACTTCTATGTTTGGCAATTTGACATAACAAAAAAACATTAATCCGTATAATATAATAAAGTCTATCACTAAAAAAAAAAAAAACTTTATATTATATGGTCGCACCAAATAAAAAATCACTTTCTCTTTTCTCAAAAAATTAATAAAAAATACTCCCTATAATATAAATCACAGTCTCACAAGGGGACAAATTAAAGAGAAATCAACGGATAAAATTAAATTGAAAATTTATAAAAATAAAAATTTCTGAATTTATTTTTCTCTATCTTACTCAGAAAACCAATTATAAATATAAATTAATTTTAATTTTACTTTTATTTTTTTTAAAAAAGAACCTAAAAAAAAGGAGAAGGCGGCTCTCTTGGTTTGCTGGAGCCATTCTTTCTTCTATCTTTTTTTTTTCTCTCTCCAATTTTTTGGCCCGAAAAAGATTTCCGATTGTAAGTCAGAGTAACAGTACGGAAAATTAATTTCAATATTTCATTGTGTTCTTGAAATAATTATTGTGTATAATTATTTTCAGCAAAAAATTGGATATTTGGGTATTGGGTTTCGAGCTTCTGGGAGTCGAATCTCAATTATTTTTTTGTTAATTGTGAATTCCCAGGTAAGATTCCAACTTTCTTAATCTGGGTCTCTTTTAATTTCTCTTCTAAATTAAAATTTTGGGTGTTTTGTTGTCAATTTATTGTATCTTTATGAATTTGCTTACGCTATCAATTGATTATTTGTGGGGTTTTTTTCTTCATGTAATCATTTTGTTATTTTGTCCCCTTTTTAAAAAGTTAAATTTTTGGGGGGTTTAATCTAATTATTCCCTTTACTGTTGTATTGATTCTGTTTGAGTGATTGATAAAGGGGTTAGTTCAGTGATTTATTATAAAAAATTAAAAAAAAATGGATGTGAAAATTATATTTGGGAGATGATTTTGGGGCATACATGTGGGGCCAACTTTGCCAGAGTTTGATTTAGGGTGTTAGATGATATTTTGGATGATTTTGATCATTACTGAGAAGTCCTATTGATTGCATATGATCTTTGTGTTTTTTATGGAGTCAGTTGATTGGTAATGATTTTAAATGGTTGATTTGTGTGGGACCTGCATTACTATATTCTGCTTATTCACTTTGGTTTAAAGATGGATGGAGAGCTTGATAGGTTTCAAATAGCTATATGATGTTCTTCTGCTTGTATATCACCTCAGTAGTATCTTTCGGGTTTTGCTGATTGGAGGCGATTTTCGAGACATAGTATTGGATCCCTATTAGGATTTGGTTAGTTTTGATTGTATCTGCAAGGTTTTTTGTTTTAAGGTTACTAGGTAGTTTTTATGAATTTTTGTTGTAGTTGGCCTTTTTTTGTATTTGCATCAATAAATGCCTGGAGATGTCTGTTAATTTGATCAACTGGGTGAACTTTACCATCTAAGTATCTTGTTCTGTGGTAGAATAGATGGTGGATTGTATGATTTTGAAGCGTGAACTCTTTTCACGTACTTTCTAACCCTCCTCCCTATCATAAATGAATTTGAAGCTTTTTCGAACTACATTGGATAGATCATTATGATTTGTTGAAGGATACATACATAAATAGTTAAGTTAAAAAAATTCTCGTATGTTTGTGCTGTTCTATGATTCCATGTAGTAAGGGGGTAAGTATTGTTCTTTACATCAACATGGTCCAAATGCCTCTAAGAAGGTTCCTGCCGTAGCCTATTCAAGGAGGGCTGGATGTACACAACCTTACCCTATATGTTACAAAGACTATCCAACTGAAACAATATATCATACGAGTGATGCTGTGGGTTAAAGTTACCCTGTTAGGTTCTTTATGAGTTAAAAGGCGGCTAGCGCTTTCTTGATTAGTTTGTAGCTGTGTGTTTGTGTTACTTTGTGGGGATATCTTATCCTCTTGATGTAATTACATTTGTGCAGTTTCCCAAAAATAAAAAAAATAAATATAAATCAACACAGACACACCAAACAAACTCTTACTGCTGAACTTTGTTTGGAACAATGGGGAATTTGATGACCCATTTTAATATATTCTCATGAACTTTGTCTGGAAATACTTCATCCTGATATATACAGAGTATTAATTAACAATTATCTGTTGTTTCTTTTTCCTGCAGATTCTCGAACTTATTGATATGCATGTTGGCAGCTGAGAATTGAGATACCAATGAGAGTCAGTTGATCTGTTCATTTGGAACTGTAAGATCGGTTCTTTGGAGATAGTTGATTAACTGAATTCCTTTGGAGCTGGTTTTATTGATTTATGGATGGAGATGAATATGCGTTCTGCTTTACCAATGCAGACATCAAGTGGAATTTGTTACAATGAATTAAAAGTTCCTGGATCATATGCTTCTCCTCTGCCAGTTCTGGCTAATCCTTTAGAAGATTTTCCAAAATCACCTGATCCGTTCTTTGTGTCATCATCAAGGGAAATGACTGCAAGCCCCTTACAGATGCAGGCCGACCCTGTAGTTTCTCATATTGGATCTTCCAGTAGTGCTTCTCCATTTGTAGGCGGATTCCCTGCTGATATGCACTTCCCTTCATTCACACCTAGTGAAAGGCTACCTCAGAATTCTCCTTTCATTTCCCAGTCAGTTGGTGGTGGAGCGAATTATCCTCCAAATCACGGCACTGTATCTGATTTTCAGTCGACTGGGTTCATCAACTATCAGAAAGATGATGACGACAATTCTTGGAATAGTGGTCATCTCCAGGATCTACTTGATCTTCCTGAAGGTGTTTCCATTGTAAATGGTCAAGTGGGAAATAGTACAGAGGTAATGTCGAGTGAGAACCGTCTAAAAAGAATTGGTTGGCGAGAGATGGATCTTTATGCTGACTCCATTGAGCCAAACTGGAATGAGCTTTTGGCTGATTCAAACACATTTGACCAGCAACCAAAGGTATGGTTTTTTTTTCTTTGTGTAGACTGCTATACTGTTACTGTTGTCATTCATAACATGTCCAAAGGAAGCCTCTAGCTTTGGTTGGCTAATGTAGTCTATATATAAGGATTCTAATATTCACTTAATTTTACTCCCCCCGCCACACTCAAAAAAAAAAGGGAGCTTTTTATGTCTATTTTCTTGCCCATGGACAATTCCTGTAATGATGTATTCCTATTTAGCATGTTCTTATTTCTTGATGTATTGACTTTACCCTTAGAAAGTGAATGCGTTCCCACATGTGACTATGCTTTATCTTGCTCAGTGAAGAATTAAAACAAAACAAATCTTTTATTTTGATTTCTACTTGTAGGTGTCGCAGTCCACCACAGATACAGTAGTGCCTCAGCCACAAACTCAACAGCAACATCCATTGCCTTCTAGAGAAGCATCTGTTTCTGCTAATCCAACATCTAGTTCACAAAATAAGGCTCGTATGCGCTGGACACCAGAACTTCATGAATCCTTTGTTGATGCTGTGAATCAGCTTGGCGGTAGTGAAAGTGCGTGTCTAACTTTCTGCCATTTAATTTTGACAGCATGATTAGTAAAATCAAGGATATTTAGACTGACTGTGCAGACCTTGTGGTGGGCCTGGTGGCAAGTGGCCCTGTCTGGGCTGAGCCAGCTGCGGCTTCAGTTTGATTCATGACAAATGTGGGCAGACTGGCAGAGCCTAGATGCTTTAAGCTGGCTCAGGGGTTGTATTGTTTCATCAACTAATGGAGCTAGTCCATGTTGCACCATGCAGTTCATTAATTAGGTTAACAGTCTGAAAATTGAAGCAATAAGCTGATAACCCCAAAAAATCAGCACTATCCTGCATACTGCTTCTCTACAAGCAAAATCTGTCTAATATGTGTGTTGGGCCAAGTCTGTGGGCTTGTTGAACTGATCGTCAGTTCCACAAACGCAAATTCTAGCTTGAGTCACTAGTATAAAAAAGTCAAGTGAAACTTAGCCTGGCCAGTAAAATTTGGCTTGGTTTCAGGCTGAGCCATCACTCTAGTTTTACCACCTGTATGTTGACATGTGTTTTGTATTTTCAGAAGCTACTCCAAAAGGTGTCCTCAAGCTCATGAATGTTGAAGGCTTAACTATTTACCATGTGAAAAGCCACCTGCAGGTATGAGTTTGTGTTTGTTTCTTTGCTAGTTATATACTTATATTACATGGATGTATGGCTTAGGATTTGTATTTTTTCAATTTCAGAAATATAGGACTGCAAGGGTCAGACCAGAATCACCAGAAAGTAAGTCTAATAATTATTTCTTTCATTTGCTGATAGTCCTAGCTTCCTTCTCATCTTAAGACCTTGCCTAGTCTGAAATGTTAATTGACAATGGGCTAAAGCCAGTGGCTGGCCACATCATTCTTAAATTCTTGTTTTGAAGTGATAATATTTTGATTTCTTAAAACTGTGGTCTTATCAAAAGATGTCTTCTGCTTAATCCAAAAAAAATGAAAGGTACGCAATATTTTGTAATGGAGGGTGAATAATTAAGAGGTTGGAATTTTGTATGTGGTCTTGGGCTATGTTCAGTTTACTTGATCTGATATGAAATTTTCTTATCTAATTTGTTTTTTGTAAATGAGTTGACTAAACTTTGACTTTATTTGTACACTAATTCTTGAAAAAGTGTTATCAAATGGGATGTCGTTAGATTCGTATTTAATATTTATATGTACCTTTTCATTTTATTTTAATTATGGAATTTAGCATATATGGAACATTAATAACACTAATCAATGTGTGATTCTTTCCTACATTTAACCAATTCAAGAAATATATTTAATGTTTATACTGAGCCCTTAGATTGTGTCTTTGTCTCCATAACCAAAATTTTTAATTTGCTGTATCGGACACTCAGATGGGTACCCCTGTGGCCCTGTTTGATACTTGTTCTTGAGTCACGCAGTTAATAGTTAGCGATTGACTTTTTTATATTGCACCAAATTGACAATTTGCGGTTTGAAAATTAATGACCTTGAGTGCTTATCTGTTGTACCTACGGCCTCCTTGTTTATTGTATTTTAATCTTGGTTAGGTAGTGACATAAAGCTGTTTTGACCATGTTGATGGTGGTTTTTTTGCAGGAGATTTAGAGAAGAGAAGTGGTTCCATTGAGCAGGTGTCATCTGTAGACTTGAAAACGTAAGTGTTTACACATAACGAGGGTTAAATTATCTCATTGTTTTGGTGTTTACATCTAGTTATGATAAAGTATCACGTATGGTTTATGATGCTTGTTTAATAATTATGAATTTATAATTAATAAAGCATAATGTTAGCTACAAATCTTGAGAATATTTGAGCATATATGCTTGAATACATTTATTAGAATCTAGAGGCTATCATTGTAGTTTCTGATGTTGGGTGTCTATCAAAGATCAAACATCTTGTTTTTCCATAGAGGTAACTTTATACTCCGTGTATACCTGCATGTAAGTTCTGAGCTTTCTTTGCCTACTATTACTAGTCTTCCGTGTTTGAAGTTTGAACACATCATGGTGTGACACATCTCTAGGATTAGAGCCTCTTGATTAATTTCAACATCTTTATTATAACATGATAACATATTTACATGTTAGAAATTTTTGCTTTATGGGATTTTCATTTTTCAGTATTTTGGTGTCCAGAGTGTTGTATTTTTTCTGATTTGGAAGACTTATCTATTTGATAACAGGAGTGTTACAATTACTGAGGCATTGCGAATGCAAATGGAAGTTCAAAAGCAGCTCCACGAACAACTTGAGGTATGTTGAAGTGTTTCTTGACACAGCTACAGCTTTTGAATGAAAGAAGGGCCTAATTACCATAAACACACTATTTGCTAGTACTTGCTCTTTGTGCACCCCCCACCCCCTACAGATCAAAATTGCTTCATCTTACTAAAACACGGGTCACTTTTTTTGACATTCTGATTTTCTTCTGCAATGCTTAAATTCCTGCATCTTTGTTTCAGATACAACGGAAACTGCAGTTGCAAATCGAAGAACAGGGGAAGTACCTGTTACAAATGCTTGAGAATCAGAATAAGGCGGAGAAGGAAAAATCGAAATCCCCTCCTAAAGACAAATCAGAAGCTTCTGCCAGTGAAGCTGGTGGGTCAGATTCTCCTCCGTTGAAGCGTTTTAGGACAGATGATTCGGTGCATTAGTATAATTTATCTTCGGGCTCTTGCCCTTTTTAGATTGACCATTGTTAAGGGGCTGTAAGTTATGCCCATGATGTTAGGATGAATTGTACTCCTTTATCTCTCTCTTAACTATAGCAAGTAGATCTGGATTTCTGCTACCGAATTTTCTTCTTTTCTAGGTTCCCTCTATGAGGGAGATTGTGGAGTTTGATGAGAACTGATAAATGGTAATCAAGTTGTATAATTTAGTTCAATTACTGTATATTACTGGTTCCGATTTCAGGTTGCCTGATTGAATGTTATTGTGTCAATGCCATTCTCTGCGTTGCTTTATTTTTGGAATCAAACAAAGCGCTTGAATTACGACGGTCAATAAAATCGTACCTTGCAAAGGTTTACTCATCTACTAGTGAGAAAATCAGAGTTAATCTCATTGATTGCCAAAACATGTCAACAAGTGGAACTGTTGTAAATGATAAGAAGTTGAAATGAAAACTCTGGACTTAAAACTTGACACTGTATAGTACCATATTTAAGCATAATTTGATTGTACAATTTTGATAATTGAAATATCACGATAATGTGATTGTATAATCTTGAGATCCAATAAGATGATCCTATAGTACTCCGTATTACTTAGCTTCATATACACATTGATGTAGAGCACAATATTCAAGTTCAATCACTTTGCTTATAAGCTATTACCTTACCGAACAAAGCTTGGTCTAGTGAAGTATTCAGCCTTCCAACCTTGAGATTGAGAGTTTAAATCCCATATTAGGGGCATTTTGAAGGTAGAGATTTATCTTACCTTCTCCCTTACTATTAAAATGTCTATCTCAAATTGGTTGAATTGACTTGTGAGAGATTTTGATCCAATATGACAAAAACAAAAAACATACAAAGTATGTTACTTCAAAGGCCAAAGAGCTAGGTTTTGTACCAATTGGATGTTAGTGTGGCGTGATTGAAACTACACTTGGTAAGGAGGACCGCGTGTTCGATCCCGCAACAACAATTGGAAGGGGAGTAGAACCTAACCACCCAAAACTGATCCCCGAATCCGGATTAACCCAAAGGGTAAAACGGGTGGAACACACACACACAAAAAAAAAAGGCTAGGTTTTGTTAAGAAAGTTAACATGTTGTATGAATATCTAAGAATTAAAGATGATTATAGTTAGATAAAAAATAAAAAGACTAGAGTTAATACTCCGTATAAGGTAATAGACTAATCGTGTAATAGTCATTGGTAGTAATTTATCAAATACTTTTACACAATCAACTAGTTATACCAGCTAATATAATCATAGGTAGTCAAATCAGCTAATACAACTAGTTATATCAATCAACTATCAGCTAATTACCAAACAAAGCTAAATATTAAGAAGAATTGTGAGGGTATTTTGGATAGAGCAATGAATAAAGACAAAAATATGAAAAAACTAAAATTAAAAAATCAAACAAGAAGTCGAGAACAATATTTATTTTGTTTTTTTGGTGTTCCACGCGGTTCATCTTTTGAGCTAATTCGAATTCGGGATCAATTCTAAGTGATTAGGTTCCACTCCCTTCCCGCATTTAAAGTTTCCTAATTTTGGGACAACAGTATTTTACATTTAGCATTAATTTCCTAAGCATTAAAAATTTCACAATTTCCTCCAACCAACCATTGGTTTGTTAAACTTGTTGAGCAACTGAAACCCCAACTCATCGGAGATTGAAGATGTTGTTTCAGGTGGGTGGGCAGGGCACTCGCCCCACATTCTTCGAGATGGCGGCTGCTCAGCAGCTTCCTTCCAGTCTTCGCGCCGCCCTCACTTACTCTATTGGCGTATGCTTCTTTCTTTTCTTGCTTAAATTATCTCCATTTTTTTATTGTTAACTTCAATTACTCCTTTCTGGGGTCTATAAATTGATGATTTTAGATTGAAATTTGATGACTTTGGTTGTTTTGAGATGTTTTATTGGTTTAAAATTTGATGGGTTTTAATCAAATGTTAGATTTTGGGTATGTAGGGATGATGATTGAGTTCTAATGATTTGGTCAGATTAAACAGATTGTGCTTGTAATTTGTAGTGTATATATGTTGTTGAGTGAGTGAATTGACCCTATCTTCTTTTAGTATAACCTCAATTTTTGACCCAATCTATTAGTTATGATTACATTTGTGGCAAAAATGACATTTAAGGCTGAAAGAATGTCTGATTTTGTGGGATTTTTGAGATTATGATAGGTGGTAGCTATCTATCAAAGAATTCCGTAAACGGTGTTTGCTAAAAGGAAGAGCATTTATTAGAGGATTTCGAAGAATGAAGATAAGGGGTGATTTGAACTATGATACATGATTTACTGGTGGTGTTAGGTAGCTGCTCTATATAGTTTTTCACTTATTCTAGGCACTTGGGTTAGAGGGTGCACTAAAGGACTTCATTTTCTGTTAACTTCTCCTGAGGAAAAGATATACAAGGGGCATAAGGCCATTTATATGTCTTGATTATTGCTATGGAGGTCTCACTAGGATTAAGTGCTGTTTATCATTACAATAATGTGCTTTTGTTGGACAATATTACTAGGGAGTACATTACTAGCTTAGTTGCTTTTGAAGCATCTCCATATGTCAGAGAAATCCGAAGTGGTTGGCACGAATAATATTAGACTACTTGATTTCCCCACCTTGTTTCTATTTCTAGGCTATCAATATGGGAAACTGATCCTTCTCCCTCCTTCCTTAGATACAATCTGTCCAACCTTGGTACTAGTCGTGCTATGTGTTGGATTAGGATGGTTTTGGAAGTACAAATTCAATCCCTTCCATGACATGCATTTCTTGATTGATAGGTTTTTGTGGAAATCATGCTCTTCCATTTGGTCCTTTACGGAAAATATGTTTTAGATCATTGTAAAATTTGCTATAATTCTGGTTCACTTTAATGTTTCCAACACCAATAAACCATTAATAGTGCTCTGAAGAATGGCGTCAATCTGGTGTTTCTGTAAGGGGTAATCATGATATTACGATGTGCTCTTTTTGTCCCTGCAATGTATTCGTGATCAAGCTATTTTTTTACATGGTAATATGGCACCTTCTGTAAATTCTACCTTGTAGACATGTTTCCATAACAATTTAATGAAGAAACAGTGCTGTTGTTGCTTCTGTGTTTATGACCAGTTACTCATTGGCGTGTTGCTTGTCTTTGTTTATATGGGTATAACTCGTATAAGTGTCTGATTGTATGTGATCTTGCAGGTAATGGCTCTAAGAAGGCCAATTCTACATAAAGTGCTGGACTATGAGAATGAGTTCTTTGCCTTGTTGATGCTAGTTTTGGAGACTCATAGCATGAGAACTACGGGTAATCTTTATCTAACATTTTTGCATTCTCCTTGCTTTTAATGTGCTTTCACATGATAAAATAAATTTAAAAGGATATTGGAGCTCTCTTAAAAGTGTTGTAATATGTATGAACTTATACTTGATCTGGCAATCCCCGGAAGTACATTGCTTGCAGAGCCTGTCTTGAAGTGACCCATTGATCTGGTGTCAGATTGTTTTTCAATATATACTTGATCTAGCAATTATTTTTCCAATGAATAGGGCTGAGTCACAATTTTAAGATCCTTAGGGGCAAGGCTGTCTATATTTTGAATTCTTGACCTCTCCAGACTTTCAGAATAGTCCAGGCCTTGTTAATGTAGGATCCATTTCAAGTGGTTGTGTTCTTTTAAAAAGGGGATTGATAAGGAAAGTGTGTTTGGACAATGATCATAATGTTCATGGTTGTAACTAGTAAGATTACATCATTTACTCCTGTGACTTTTCCTGACATTCATTCCTCTTAACATCATCCTAATAATGATCTGTTGTGGGCTTTTTATTTATTTATTTATTTTTATTTTTATGAAACTTGTCATTGCTTTCTTAGGATCCCCTGAAGTTTTTCTTTTGCTTGGTATGTTTTCAGATGCATCATTCTCAGAGTCGTTATATGGCTTGCGAAGAAGAACAGTAAGATTGAAATTGAAAAAAGATGCTCTTCATTCCAGCTCCACAGATGGGATTCAGCTCTCTGGGATAGAAAAGCACCAAAGAGTCCTTTCTGTCGTCTTTCTGGTACGCTTTCAATACTTTTGGCTTTTATTTATATGCTAGTATTTATTAAATCATCTGTATGACTGTAAATACTGAGTGGTTATAATTTTTGTAAAAGTTGTTAAATTGTCATATTGCAATCTTCTTTGAATTTCTGCTTTCTGTGCTGAGACGAACAGCTCACGACACTTTATACGGGCATAACCGTTGAATTGTATTTGGAAATGTAAATATAAAAAAGTTTTCTTACAGCTTATTCTATAAAAATGCAAATCAAAAAGATATGAAAAAGCTTGGCTTTGAAATTTGATATTCTTTACGAGCTGATCCATTTAGAGGGTCTTTAGTTCATTTGAAATTCTTTAATTCCTCACAAACTTAATTTTGTTAGGATTGAACATTCTTTGCATCTGAAAATGTGATTGTTTCTCTCCATTTTTTAATATCTTTGTAGGTTGTGTTACCGTATTTTAAGTCAAAATTGCATTCAATATATAGCAGAGATAGGGAAACTGCAGTGCGTGCAAGCTTATGGGGACCAGGTGATGAAAGTTTTGATGATACTGACTATCTAGATGTGGCAGAGAGTCCAGTTGATCAGACTAGAACTTCAGATCAAGATCTTTCATCAAGAGAACGAATCTTGCAGGGAGCAAAGAAAATTATAGCTGCTTGTTATCCCTGGATACATACTGGCCATGAAGGTATTCTATATCTAAGAGCTGAGTTGCTTATTAATCTTTGATGGTGCATTTTGCTTTGTAATTTTCGGACAAGGATGTGATCACGTTTTATGTTTGTTTTTTGATAAACAATTGAAATTTGAAGATATGTAAATTACAGCCTTACCCCCCCACACAAAAAAAAAAAAAAAAAAACCACCAAACACATACACTCTCACACACACACACGTCTCTTGTAAAGTGCAGTTGTGCAATCATAAATCAGTGTAGGTCATGAATTTGCCTCATGCTGCTATTCTTCATTAAATTCATACTAGCAATGCTCCATTTATTTTTATAATCATAGTGGCAATGCTGCTTTTGGGTCAGGTGAGTATTATATTAATATTTTTTCATAATCATAGTAACAATGTTTCTGTGTTTGAGCAATGAAATTCTTGTCATTGATTTGTCTTCTGAAGATCTTTTTGTACTGTGGTCTCTTTAATGATTGATTGATTAGTCATTTAATTGAATGATGTTCAACATGCAGGATTAACCTTTGCTTATCAAACATTGTATCTGTTGGATGCTACTGGGTTTTATTCTCTGGGATTGCATGCTTTAGGGATCCAAGTCTGTCGGGCTACTGGACAGGAACTGGTATTACTTTTGGTCACGAGTCTTTGTATCAGTCAAGCAGATTCTGTATTTTCTTATGTTGAGCTTAACCTTTTTAATGTCAAGGTAGATGGATGCTTCTTCGAGAATATCAAGGATGAGAAGTCGTGAACGTGATAGACTTCGTGGTCCTCCATGGTTAAAGGTAATTCTCTATCCAATATTTACAGGGTTATATAGATGAGGAGAAAAGCACAATTTCTTGTTACCCATACACAAGTATATCTTCTGTATCTGTTTTATCACTTTATGAGCAGTGGGTGTGGTGAGTTGGTGACTGTGGGCCGTGTGAAATTGGGTGGCTAGAGAGGTGTAGTTATGTTATTAAATTTCAGAAAGGCTTATCAGAAGTCCAGAACTCATTAACTTATCAAAGACAGTAGCTGAAAGCTAATCCCAGCCACCCAAAAGGGGGAAAAGTCTCTTTGAAGCTCAACTGTCTGTAACTTTCTCCCTTTGCAAACAAATACCATATGTTTCAAACAAATTACTTATATTGGCTGTCCACTTGAGATTTCATATTGTTTGAAATCATTGTAATGCTCTCCTCAAGCAGCTAGAGAAAAGGCAGCAAAAGAAACTTGAGCTATGCATTTCTCAGGAGCATTCACTTTCTGGTTTTCACATTTCAATCAGTAATCCTAAACAGCCAATTCAGATATAAAAAATTATGCAGCTCATTTGCTCAAGTGTTTCGGGGCTATTGCAAAATGAATATAGTCTGTAAGATACTGTCTAAATGGTCAGAGGGCATGTTTTTTAAAATAATGTTAGAGAAATCAACATGCTACAGCTAACAAAGCACCCCATCCATTTCTTCAGAACAACAAGAATCTAGGGCATATTGTACCAACACCCTTACCTCTGTGTCTTTTCAATTTGAGTTGAATCAATAAAAAGAAAAGAAAACAATATTCCTTATGTTGCTTTAAATCACTTATGTTACTCAATATTTTCTCATACTTATTATGTTAAAATATGGTTACATGTGCATGTGTTGGACTTGGCGCATTCTGCTCACTCGTGAAAAGGTTCCTTGTTTTTGTGATCCTAAGATAGAGTGTCAAGTGCTTGTTCCCATGTCAAAATGTTGAGGATCTAACACGGGTACTTAAGGTGAAATGAAGAGTCCGAGTAACATAATTTATGGCACCTATTGTGATAATTTTATGTTTACATTGTGTATATGGGTTTTTTTGATATTTTTTGCTCTATCATCTGACTACGTGATTATGATTTGGCATGCATGATATTTCAGAAATTGCAAGGAGCATTGCTCAGCTGTATGTATGCAGCACTTGATTATTCACAGACAGGCTTAATTGCTGCCGTATTTGTATTCAAGGTAACTGTATTCCTGTAAAGTGTTATGACTGAGATCTGACAATTTTGAAGCTCTATATCGGAGAAGCTTAGCCTTGTTAAGTATAAATGATCATCATTGTCCTTCATTCCTAATGATCATAATTGTAGATGATGGAATGGTGGTACCAATCAGCAGAGGAAAGGATGTCTGCACCGACTATTTATCCCCCACCACCACCACCTCCAGCCCCAAAAGTAAGCAGTATCTTCGTAACTACATCCTAAGCAATAAGCATTCCACCTCCCCCCACCAACCCTTCCCTTAAAAATAATGGAAGGAGAATGTGTGCTTGTCTACTCGAATTTACAGTTAATTGCATGTTCTTCTATTGTGAATATTGGAACTTACTAATTACTCTATACAGGCGGCTAAAGAGGGTATTCCACTGCCATCAGACAGAACAGTTTGTCCTTTGTGTTCGGAGAGACGTGCAAATCCTTCAGTTGTTACAGTATCAGGATTTGTTTTCTGTTATGGTTGCATATTCAAGTATGTTTCTCAGGTAAGGATTCTGTTTCGACACACTGACTGTGCTTTGTCTGCTGTTTTGAAATACACTTCCAGTATAGAGCTCCTGTTATTATTATTATTATTATTATTATTATTATTATTATTATTATTATTATTATTATTATTATTATTATCATTTTTGTAATTTGAACTTGATTTTTAGGCTTTCTTTTCGTGTTGTATATCATGACTATGAAATCCATGCTTAAACTTTTGGCTGATGTTTTTTTGCAGTATAAGCGGTGCCCAGTCACACTCATCCCTGCTGAAGTCAAAGACATTAGACGGCTCTTCCATGACATGTAGACTATTTGAAAACATGGTAAATGCCAATGTGCTTTTCTTGGCCTTGTTTCTTTTATTTTCTGACCTGAAAGATGTTTCAGTGTCCATTAAGAAGTATGCTGTAAATAGTTTATCCTGATATATTACATTTTATAAAGATATACTACGTAGATTCATGTAAATCTCTTTCCTTTTGTATTTGTAGTCCTTGATTTATTTTGAGGCAAAGTATGTGTAGTTAAATGAGAGAGGCCACCACGAAAGTTGTTGGGTTGATACATCTGTCTAACATTACGAACATTATGCTTGACTTATATATATATATATATATATATATATATATATATATATATATATATATAATATATATATATATATATATATATAGAGTCTAGGCACTACTATGAAGATGAAGCCCACAATAATGAGATCTCTGGTTCCATTACTTTGCAAATGTTTCATCAAAGAATAGGAACCATTGCAATCACCAACATTAGGAAACCCCTTGTCTTGTCCGACGGATGCATGAAAGCAGGTAAGGACTTCAGCATGAAGAGAATTACCAAGGCAACCCCTTCGAGTCGAAAGAAACCAGCCCGGCCAAATTCTGTACTCGGAGAGGAATTGGGATGAGTACAAACAACAGGGTGTTTACTGGATATGTGAAGATGATTCATAAAATTAACCATTAAGTTGGTTTCTAAATATGCTTCACAAATTTGGAGTTCTGGACACTTAATAATATATGAGCTATAACACTTCACAAACAAGATGCAAATAACTTGAATATCTGACATCTGGATTTACTGTCACTCTGTCAGACCTAATGTCTTACTAAATCTCAATGAATAACACATTGTTCTTTCAATTTTAATGTCTTTTTTCCTCAAATTGACCCTGATATAGGATATATTTGCAAGCTAAAATTGCATAAATCTTTGATGATCAGAAACGCACACATATTACCACTTTTAATTAGATTATGTTTCAGCTGTTTAATCAAAAGAAAGAATAATAAGACCTTCAAAAAAATTAACACACAGTTTATTGCAACTCACACAACCAAATTCAAGTAGTTACAATAGATCACACACTATTAGATATGGTCAATTGACCACACTAATAGAGCAAATAAATAAAGAATTGGGATGGGGGAAATTTGTGTTTTTCTTTCCTACATTTTCTGTTATACAGCATTTCTTTCCATCACATTGCTACAATCTGTTCACCACTGCCTTCTTTTTCAAGTGCTTTCTCCAACCTCGTTTCGAACGGTGTTGCATCCCAAATCACTTCGGCACTCTGCAATCAAATCACCAATTCACAGCAATACCATAATCAAAGACATTAAGCACAAAAAAAATCCACTAATTATTGTAACATGCAACAGAATTTATCAAAGACAGTTATATTGTCAGACTAACCTCTCTGAATCTGCTTTTGGTACTTTTTGTGCTTGAACCAGAATTAGTAGTCTGTTCTGTATGACTCCAGTAACTTCCAACAGTTCCAATAATGGGGATATCATCAGGATTCTTGCTCTGGGATTTCCTTGGCGAGGAAGTAGCTGAATGCTGCCTTAATTCCTCAAGAGTTAAAGCTCCTAATATGGGTCTATCCTCAAATTTATTGGGAGAACAGGAACATGTTTTCCTGTCAGAAGGTGAATTTCCCACTGAAACTGAGCTGCTTCTGCTGTTATTCTTGTGTGTTCCTTCAGAACACATTAGCCAGCTAGAAAGGCTTGTATCAACCCCGATTTCTCGGTCTGAAACAACTGCCTTTTTCACAGGAAAGCTGAAATCTTGGCCTGATGAAACCACATTCTCCTTTGCTTGAGACTGATCCTTTGATGCAAGCTTTGATCTTGCCTTAATAAACTTCCACTGACTCAGATTCTCAACCGGGTTTAATACAGAATCGACGTATTTACGAGTATTTTCATCAAATTCACTCGAATTCGAGTCTTTAGTAGATGAATTCTTGATTGGTATTGGGCTATTCACTTCTTTATCCCCTGTTTCTGACTCAAACCCCTGTTTTCTGGAATCTAAAGACAGAGAAAACAGAGATTCTGATGATTGTTCTTGACATTTCAACTGATTTTCACTCTTAATTTCACTCTCAACTTCATCATCTTCATCATCATCAGTATAATCATCATCAGTTTCACATTCATCAGATGATAATTCATCAAATTCATCATCACTATCCCTACAATTTCGATACCGATGATCAGTTGGAAAAGAAAATAAGCTCGAAGAGCTTGAATCTGAATTACATTGACTACCAAAACCCGATTTCTCTTCTTCAATCTCTACTCTCTCATCTTCCTCTTCCTTTTCGTTTCCCTTGAAACCGACATCCAATTCTTCTTCTGTACGAAAATCTTCATAGATTTTCACATTCAAATCAAATGTAACCTTCTTTCGCTCACTCGAATTAGCCTTCTCGATTTTCTCTTCTCTAAACAATACAACAACCAATAAATGATTTGATTTTCTGGATATTAAAATCCAACAAAAAATTACAAGAAAAATATGAAAAAACTTACTTTGAATCAGGAGTAAATTCAATTTGATTTTCACCCTTTTCTTCTTCTTCTTGCTCTTTAATCAAATGCGGCACTTGAAAACCTTCAACAGATTCATATGTCTCTAACTGATAAAAATATAAACAATGAATCAATATTCAATTCATACAAAAACAAAATCAAACAAAATACAAGATGAAAAAAACCCCTTAAAATAAACATACATGATGAAGAAGGGAAGACGGGTTGGTATTCCCGTGCCGTCTTCGACGTCTTCGAGAGCGCTTGCAGTTGCCAAAGCAGGTGGAAAAACAACCCATTTTATCCAGAATTGATTGATACTACTGATAAAGTTTAGAACTTGTGAATTGTAACTTGATCAGTATTTAAAAGGGTAAAATGGTGAAGACCCAGAAAAGAGGATAATCTGAATTAAGATTCAGAGAAAGAAAGAAGAAGAATTACATTGTTTTTCATTGAGGAATTGAGTTGAATGAAGATGAATAATTTCTGGGGTTTTGGAGGAGATGAAGGTTTTTGGGGTTGTGAGTTTGAAGGATCAAATTGTCTTTTTCTTTAGTTTAGAAATATTACCGTTGGAAAAGTGTAGGGGCTAGCTACTGAGCCGTTGCTAGCTCGATTGTATCACACTATCACATCAATTTTTTTTTTTTTTTTTTGGTATTGTGTTGTATTGGGCCATTAATTTTGGGTTATGGTTTTGGATGTTCATTGTATAGTAGACATAATTATTTATGGCTAGACTATAGTGTAGCCAACTTAACCTACACGCCCAATGAAACACATCGTTTCACTCCCTACCCCCTACCCCACTCCCTACCCACTTGGCCACGTCCCCACACTCCCCAAATAAAACCGCCAGTAACTTCCACTACCCCACCCATATATATATAAAAATAAAAAAAAATAAAAAAAAATTTGAAAAAAATAATCATTTACTCCCTCACTTTCTCTTTCCATTTTCTCACTCTTCATCTTCTTTCATTTTCTCTCTAATCATTTCTCTCCATTTTCGCTACAAAACTGCAAAAATTAGTGAATATAATCGTACAAAATGTCCGATATTAGAGATGAAATTGCACAATCGCAATAAAGTTCAACAAGTAGTAAGCAAAAATCTAAAGAGTAAGTTATTTGCATGTTAAAATTATAAATAATTGCAAAAAATTTCAACGAAACCCTAATTTTTTGGTTTTTTTTTGTTTTTTGTTTTTTTTTTTTTTTTTTTGCGATGATGTTTCAGGAAAACAATTGAAAATTCTGGAGTTCAAGAACAATCAAAGTAAGTATTACTGATTTTTTCGAAGTATAAGCATAATTTTATTTAAATTTGATCATATTTAAACAAGTTACTGTTTAAATTTGAATTTAAGCATAATTTTGCTCTATTTCTGAGACGATGATAAAAATTTAAACATACTGTTTAAATTTGAATGTAAGCATAATTTTGATTTTAATGATCAACCAAAAATTATATAAAATATACAGAAAAACGAAATGTGGAAAAAAATATATAAAATATACAAATACAAAACACTATATGTTCAAATTGATTTGTGTGCATATATTTGTGCATATATATGTATACATATATTCAAATTTGTATAGCATGTAATTTATGTTTGATATATACATTTACTGATATATTAATTATTACAAATATATTGTTCATTTCTAAATTTAATTTTGTACATTTACGAAATGAACAAAAAATGACAAGTGGAAAACATATACTTTCTACTTCTGTGTAGTAAAATGAACATTTACATTTATGAAATGAACAAATACAAAACTCTATATGTTCAAATTGATTTGTGTGCATATATATGTATACATATGTTCAAATTTGTATAGCATGTGTACATCATGTAATTTATGTTTGTTTATATACATTTACCGATATATTATTATTACAAATATATTGTTCATTTCTAAATTTCATTTTGTACATTTATGAAATGAACAAAAAATGACAAGTGGAAAACATATACTTTCTACTTTTATGCAGTAAAATGAACATTTACAAAACACTATATGTTCAAAATTTGTATTATGTTATATGTGTGCATATATGTGTATACATATGTTCATTGGTACAACTAAACTGATCATTTCTATGAACTATTTTGTACATTTGTCTAATATAGCAACATCATGTCAATTTTTATGATTTACAATATAAATTTACATTGTAGTGATGTACCATTTAAAGTGATACACTTAATGCAATTTGACAATGGAATGTTCAATCCTTATCCTATAATTCATGAGAGAAAAGAATGTTTTGAAATAGACAACAAATTGGATAGAAATGGAGTTATAAAAAAGTGGGAACCCTATTTATTAGAAGACAACCTACATCCCAAGTAAGTTGATGTACTTACAAATATTCATATATGTAATATTTAATGTACAATCATTTAGTTCAATACTTAATCTCATAATTGAAATAATTTGTAAAATTTTAGTGAACCAAAAAAGTTGAAAGTGAAATTTATAATGTCAAGATTAAGGCAGAGACAAATCAATCAATGAGGTATAAATAATTCATAAAAATTCAATAATTTATTTTTATACTATTACATAATCATACTTTTATATATTGACATTTAAAAATTTTCAGTGAACAAGAGAAGGAAAGTTCAAAAATAGATGATGCATCAGCAAATCAAGGGTATATTACTTTAAATTAAATGTTCTACCTTAATGTATTTAATGTTCATTTCCTTCTTAGTTGTCATACATAATCTAATGATTTGCATTCAAAAACTTCTCAGAGAAAAATCAACTGAAGAGGAAGGAAAAAATGATCAACTACAACCAGAAAAGGATGGAACAGAATTAGTGAATACATGGTATTTCATTCCCATAATGTTCATTTTCATATTAGTTAATAAACATTTTTAATCATTTGAAATTGATTAATTTTCAGAAAAGAGTCAGCTGAGAAAGCCAAAACAGATGATGCATCAGCAAATCAAGGGTATATTACTTTAAATTAAATGTTCTACCTCAATTTATTTAATGTTCATTTACTTCTTAGTTGTAATACATAATCTAATGATTTGCATTCAAAAAATTCTCAGAGAAAAATTAACTGAAGAGGAAGGAAAAAATGACCAACTACAACCAGAAAAGGATGCAGCAGAATTAGTGAAAACAGGGTATTTGATTCAACTAATGTTCATTTCATATTAGTTGATAAACATTTTTATCATTTTCAATTTTTTAGTTTTCAGAAATGAATCAACTGAGAAAGCCCCAACAGAGGTTGAGGGTGCAGCAAAGGTTCAGCCTGCACCAGAAGTGGAGGCTGCAGCAGATAATGAGCCTCCAGCAGAGGATGAGCCTCCAGGAAAGGATGCACCTCCAGCACAGAACCAACCTGCAATTGAAAACACACATTCATACATAATTAGAAAGTATGAACATATATTATTTATTAATTGTTTCTATTGCACTTTTACATTATTAATGATCATTAATTATCAACAAATGTTGCCAGGAAAAAAATGATGGTGTCAACCCAGGGAATACTCAAAAAACTGACCAAAAACAGGAAAACTGTTGCTGTTGGCAAGGCAACTGCTGTTGTTGGCAAGGCCACTGCTGCTAAAAAAATCCCCTGCTACAACTGCTAATGCTGCTGGAAAAGCCACTACTGCTGAAATGGCCCCAGCTACAAGTGCTGAAAAGTCCACTGATGTTGTTGATGCAGCAAAATCCCCTATAATTTCTGCTGTTGAAGCAGAAAAAGCCCCTGCTGCAAGTTCTGCTATTGCACCAAAACAGGCCCCTGTTAAAAAAATCAAGATAGGTAATGTACATATTTGTTAAATTAAATGTTCAATTCCGTTTGTCAATAACACTTATATTGAAAATGTTCATTTACCATTTTGTGAATGATCTAAATTTATAGGTGTTGAAGAAATTGAGATTGAGGATGAAACAGAATTGGAATTGAAAAGAGAAAGACAAGAACAATTGAAAAATGATGAGGAATTGGCAAGAATATTGAGAGTTTTAAAACCTAATGAAGACACAACTTTGTCTCAAAAGAGTGAAGAATCATCACAAAATTCGAAGCAACCAAGGAAGAAAATGGTTGCAAGGAAAAATCAGAAGAAAAAAGAACCAGAAGAAAATCAGAAGAAAAAAGAAGATGAACAATAACCAGCAACAAGAACAAGAAGTAAATCACAAGGTAAATAAAATGTACAATTTTTAATATAACAATGATCATATTCAATATAATATTACAACTATATTAATGTAGAATATTTATATTAATAATGTTTATTAACAGATATTAAGTTGTCTAGCATATCAGCTATAGCAACAGCTGCTGCAGCAATTGCTGAAAAGCAACTAGCAGCAACAACATCCAAAAAACCAGGGCTTCCAAGGGTTGCAACTATAGTTGCAGAGGAACCTGCTGAGAGAACACCAAAAAAAGCAGGACGTCCAAGGGCTGCAGCTGTTGTTAAACCTGCTGTAAGTTCTCCTTCTACAAAAGGGAAAGCAGGCCAAAAAGGTAAAGTACATATCTAATACAATAAATGTTCAAATACAAACTAGCAACCTGAAAATGTTCATTTTACATATTGAAATTGATCAAATCTGTAGGTGGTCAAAAAAAGCATGCTGCATCAGCCAAAGGCCCTGCAAAGAAAAGAAAAGTCATTGATCAAGTACCTTATGATGAACCATCAGAGGATGAAGAACAAGAAGATGATTCTGGAGAAGACATTAAGGAAGATGCCCCTGCTGCAAGTTCTACTCCTGCAGAAAAGAAAATTGTAAAAAAAGGAGCATAAAAAGGTAATGTACATATTTATAAAGATAAATGTTCAAATACAAACTAGTAATTACATTGTCTTGTAAATGTTCATTTTACATATTATAATTGATCAAATTTTTAGGTGGTTAGAAGAGGCCTGCTGCATCAGCCAAAGGCCCTATGAAGAAAACAAAAATCATTGAAGAACAATCAAAGGAGGAAGAAGAGCAAGATGATACTGATAGTGGATCAGACAGTGAGGATCCAGCTTTTATTGCTGAAAAAGAAGAAGATGAGGAAAGTGAGGATTTGGATGAGGTAGAGGAAAAGAAAACCAAACTGAAAAAACCAAATACTGAAAAAAAAAAAGAATGGTTCTGTATGAGAAGGAACCAATAAAAAAGGTTGTGAAGAGGAAAACTGAACTTGCAGTGGTTAAAAAGAAAGAAGAGGAGGAAGAAAAGAATGAGTAGGAAGAAAAAACAAACTATAAGAGGAGGTCATGTCAAGTTCATGCATTGGGTTAAGAAAATGAGTACGACACAGAAGCAATTAGTGCATGAAATAGGACTGGGGCCGTTGTTGGACATATGACTTCCTCAGCTTGACAAACAATTCAGTCATTGGGTTTTAGATAGCTTTGAAGTGAGTAGTTTGAGTTTTGAGTTACCTAAAGGTGAGAAAATTGAGATTGGGGTGGAAGATGTTGGATTGTTTATGGTTTGCCGATGGGAGATATTCCTATTGTTGAAGGCAAATCTAACCGAGCAAGTGAAGAATTTGGTTTATTCATGAAAAATTGGAGATCAAAATGGCAAGACAAAACACCTTCTGTAAACCAAATTATTGCTCAATATACGAGTGATAAATTCAAAATCCAAAGGCGAGCAGAAGAAGATTTTCTCACCAACTTTTTGGTAGTTGCTGTGAATTGTTTGATGAAGTGTATTTCAAACAACCAATGTCATTTCAAGTTTCTGTTTTCAATGATGGACAAAGAAAAAATAAAAAACTTGAATTGGTGTCAATATGTGTTTGACTCTCTCATCATTTGCCATGTGACATGGAGAAAGAGTGGAGGAAAAGGATTCTACAATGGACCACTGTAATTTCTGATGGTAAGTTTACTAAGAACAATAGTAAATTATAACATGTTCATTTGCATAACAAAGAATGTTCATTAACAAAATTTTAAATATCTATTTTGTCAAAAATTTTAGTCTTTTATATCAATTGTTCATTTATGATATATTATTTGTTCATTTATAATAATGGCTTCTGGTGCAGCTGTTCTACTTTGACAGAGTTCAAAGATTGAACAAAAAACAACCAAGAACAATTCCAATCATTTCTTGTTGGACAAGAGATACGGCACTTGAAAGGATAAAAACAAAAAATGATTTGAACTACGGATATAGAAAAATCCTTCCAAGAATAGAAGAAAAGCCTGAAGACAATGCTAAGGTACATAAATGATCATTCATAAATAATAAAATGCTCATTCTATATCAAAAAACATATTGTCTTATATGATTTTTTATAAGTTCTACAAATGACAGGTCTTTATGAACGATTTTGTGTCATTGGTTAATGAAGTTGGTGCATCTTTGGCAAAAATTTCTGCAAAATTGGTTAAGGCAAAAGAACTCTTCCCTGAAAATCAATTGGTGAAGAAGGTAGATGAAGTGTTGGGAAAGATGGCACGAGAACAATCAATTCTTAGCCAAGATGAAGAAATATATGGATCAGAAGATTTTTTGAATGCCATTGCACAAATTGAGAAGGAACTGATAGAGGCAAGTGAGGTAGAAAAAAAGAAACAAAGAAATGAGAAGGAATATGATATAAGGAAGGCATTTAGTTTGGGCTGCAACTTAACTCCCCCGACTCCAACAAATGGTAAATATGCTTACTTAAAACATATAATTAAATTTAAATATGCTTAATTAAGGTATATAATATAATGAAGGCATTAAATTTGAATTTATTTGAACACAGTATCACAGATTGATCAAGCAGCCACAACTTCAACAACAACTGATGCAAATGCTCCTTCTAAGCCTGAACAAAGTAAGCCTGAATATCTATGTACATTTATGAAAAGCATAATGTTCATTTATAAAATAATATGTTTGTTTTTTTTAAATGTTCAAATATATATATATATATATATATATATATATATATATATATATATATATATATATATATATATATATATATATATATATATATATATATATATATATATATATATATATATATATATATATATATATATATATATATATATATATTCAGAATAATAAATGTTCATTTACACTAACAAGTTCATATATTTTAAATAAACAGAAAAAGTTGGAGGTTCAACTTCTGGAGAACCACAAGATGGAGGAATTTCAAAAAAAGGTAAAATGTTCACTTATATAGTATAAAATGTACATTTTGGATTCTAAATATTCGTCTTTAATGATACTAAGTCTACGTATGTTTTAATGCTAATTAATACAAAAGGCATTAGACAAAGGTGAAGGTTCAAAATCTGCAGCATTAGAAGAAAATGTTGAAGGAATTTCAAATAGTGGTACAATGTTCAATCATAAAAAACAAATGATCATATTATTATATACAATGTTCATTTCTAGTTATAACA
Organism: Chenopodium album; assembly: GCF_948465745.1. Taxonomy (NCBI): domain Eukaryota; kingdom Viridiplantae; phylum Streptophyta; class Magnoliopsida; order Caryophyllales; family Amaranthaceae; genus Chenopodium; species Chenopodium album. The sequence continues at coordinate 15,417,603 of NC_137846.1, forward strand.
ATTTATTCAGTGACAGGGAGAAGACTTTGGAAAGAAAAAAACTCAAGAAAAGCTGAGAAAGAAAAAATTGAGATTGCAAAGGAAAAAGGGATAAGGTATTAATATTTGTTCATTATATAAATATTTGTTCATTATATAAAAGTTGATATTTGTATTTATAAATGGTCACATTAACTATAAACTATGTCCATGAATACAAAAGGCCACAAAGGGACACCCCAACTGTTCCTCTTGCTTTTCAATCTCCATACATGGTCAAGTACAAAGATTTGTTCAAAGATGAAGACACAATGAACAAACTTGTAACAGACTATGCTTTTAGTGGAAAAGATCAAAGGTAAACATCACTTATTTCATCAAAATTATAACATTATGTCAGTAGTAAACTCATATAATTTAAAAAATGCTAATTTTGCAGTGAGCTACTATTCTATGATGGATTGAATTTGATCAATAGGGGAGAGATGAAAACTCTTGAAGGAGATACACCAGTAGTTAACAATGTAATTGATTCATGGGCTATAATTATGAACCAAAAAAGGTCAAAGAACAAGATATACTTCTCAACATTTCCACATGTAAGTCTTTAGTGAAATTACACATATGTACATTGATGTACTAAAATGATCATTTTACTTATACTAGATGATCATTATTGAATATTAAAATGATCCTTTGCATTATTTGCAGCAAATTATGTGTGCAAATTCAGTGTGTCCCGAAGGATCAACAATGGAGTTTAGACTTTACTACTTCAGAGAAAGAATAATAAATGAATTGAGGATATACAAAATCAAAAGCGCAATTGGATATCAACAGGTATTAATGAACAATATGGATTTATAATATGTTCATTTACAATATGTGTATATATAATAATATTGTCAATTATGTACAGATTTTTTTTTCCAGTGGTCATATATGCACATTTCTATCTTCTATGCATTGATCCTGTCAATGAGACAATGCATATAATTGACAACAGAAAACTGCCACAACATCAAACAATTGCAACAAAGTATGAAAACCAACCCCAATTGGTGGTAAGTATATTGTTTAATAGATATTAAAATGATCATTTTCATTATACAAGATGATCAATATTGAATCTTAAAATGATCATATTAAAATGATCATTTGAATCTTTTTTTTTTTTATATATGTTGCAGTTAAAGGGATATGCAGAATACTTGAAGAAGTTGGAGTATGAAGATGCAAATTCTATTGAGAATTATAAGGTGGTTTTGCAAAAAATGAAGTGGAGGAGCAACGAAGATTACACCAACTGCGGAGTATACATTATGAAACATATGGAGACTTTCACTGCTGATCCAAATGAAGAATGGGTTTGTGACTTAAAAGCAAACAATGTAAGTAAAATTTTTTTAAAAAAAAAATACTACATGATCACTTTATAAGACATAATGATCATTTATATCACAATTGATGTTTATGTTTACAATTAAATATTTTCCGTAAGCAGGTGAACCAAATCAAAAAGCTCAGAGTACAATACACTGCTCAACTAATGCTGAATGAAGGAAACAGGCAGTCACAGAATAATAGAAGAGCAGCAAGAAGATTTGCAAAAGCTTAATACAATATGTTCACATATAGACAAATATATGATCATACATGTTTGATGTTTTTTATAGACATAAGTTTTTTTTATTGTTCAAGTAAAGACAAAATTTTATTGACAGATACTTAAGTTTTACATAATTATTCCAATATTATACATTAAAATTGCGAGTTTTATATGATCTAATATATTTGCCAATTTTGATCATTTTCAAATATAAGTGATCACTTTTGAAGCCTAATAAAAATGTTAAGCTACTTACTATTTACGACAGTAAGTGATCAATTCCAAAAGCGTTAATAATCATTTATAGACCATATAAAAATAGTTTTAAACAAAAAAGGTTCAGATTACCTACTAAATCCAAATAAAAAAAACTAGGAGCAACTTTAGACAATTAAAAATGTTAATAGTTAAACACCAAAACATAATTGTGTACTGATTTACTCTCTTATTTACCATTTGTAGCCAATCTCTTAGCCACACTTGTATCAAAAAAGGCTAATAACCTATCATATTTGGTTGAAATCTGTGGAGAACCGCCTTGAGTACTTCTTGAAACAGTAGGAGAAACTTGAACATTCCTTGAAACACTAGGAGAAACATGAACATTCCTTGAATTTCCTTGAGTACTTCTTGGAACATTAGGAGCATCATGCACATTTATTGAAATACTATGATCAACTTGAATATTCTGAGAACCGCCTTGAGTACTTCTTGGAACATTAGGAGCAGCTTGAACTTTCTTTGGAACACTAAGAAGAACTTGAACATTTCTCGGAGCTTTTGGAGGATTTTGAACAATTCTAGAAACTTTAGAAGGAGCTTGAGCATTGGTTTGAGCATGCACAACTGTGGGAAATTGTACATTTCTTGGTTTCTTTGGTGGCAATTGAGAATTTGTTGGAACATTATCAACATCTTGAGCAATTGTAGCACCTTGACCAACATCCATAGTTTTACCCTGATGATCAAAATCAAAACACTTAATGATCAAATTCAAGATCCTTAATGAACTTATACGAAAATATAAGGTAGATGAATAATATTTCACCTTCACAATAGAGGATATGTCTGCATCAACAGTAACGTTTGATTACATAGAACTTTCTCCATATTCCTATAATAAAATGAAAATTATAAAAATTACTAAAATATTATAAACACAACTTAAATTACTAAAATGAACAACTACAAATACATACATAATCATTTACATAATACATGTTCAAAGTCATTTGAAACACTATCATCTGAAGGGATATCTTCTACAATAGCTGACTTTTTATTACCAACCTTGAAAATAAAATTAAAAGTAAAAATGTTTTAAATATTACTGAATTCAATAAAAACAAAAATAAATAAAAAAAGAAATTAAATTTATATTTACCTGACCACTTGGATTTTCAATCACAATTAAGTCATTGGGATCAGTAAAAGAATTAGCATAGGATATAGGACACCCATTCTCGTCCAATTCCTAAGGTAAACCAAAAATGTTCAATTCTTGGACATAAATAATCAACCACAAAAACATAAATGTTCATTATTACCTGAACAACTGCTTGACCTTTAGATCTTTTATAAGGAGTGTATATTGACTTTTTCTTCATCCATTGACCCCTGGCTTTATTATAAGCCTTCTCTAAATTACTCTTAGGCCTATAATTCCTCTCACCAGTAGGTCTTGATTTTGGCGGATTCTTAACTTCATGATCAACAATTTCAATACCTTCAACCGGTTCATTAAAATCAATAGTACTTGTAACACTCTCAATCTTTTCTTTTAAAAGATTGAAATAACATTCAACCTCTGCTCTAGCATTCAAAGAGTGTTGACAACTTTTTACCAACTTAACAAGTTTCCGTAGTGTTTGTGTCCTCCAAACACTTGTGGATACTACATTGGACTTCATTGTAGGTTCATCAAGGCCATGACTACACATGGCAGCCTTAGTCCACCTCTTACATATATACTCATCTGGAATCTTATGAACACAATTCATGTGATAAATTCGAAGAGCATGAGAACAAAGCAAACCCATCTCACTAAACAACATGCATGTACAACATATTGCATGTGTTTCTTTATTTAAAAACAACCTCATGCTTGATTATATCTTTCCCAGGTCTCCACAAATGATAATAATATTCAGGAAAATTCAGACCAGCATCCTTATGATCACAAGCAGTACCCTTAATGAACTCTTCCTCAAAAAGCACATAAGCTTGAATAGTATACAATGATCTAGCATGAACAAGAATCCCAATATATGCAAAGACCAAATGACGATTACCTCTGATCGTATTATAATCTCTCCCTTTTTCTTTGCTTCTCCACTCTTGAACCACATCGAGGAACACTTGATAGAAATCACATAGACCTTGTGTCTTGTTAAGCCTTTGAGAAACCGATTTGTTAGTTGTCTCACTACGTTGAGATGAAAGCACACCTCCTGACCAATGTTTCTTTGAAAAAGCTGGACACCACATCTCTTTAATTTTATACAAATCATTTAACCAATCAACATTTGCACAGTCATATTTCATCGACATGATCATTAAGCATAACAATTATGATCATTAGAAAAAAAAACATGTATAAATAACTAAATGTTCATTTTGTGTAAACAAGTATATAACAGAAGTACCTTTTCCAATAATGCTCAAATTCTGGTGGAGTTTCACAATACTTCAGCAAATAACCAAATAAATCAGTGAAACCATCCAAAGCTCTCAACGCCCCAATGTGTTTCTTAGAATTTTGTTCAATATGCCACACACATAATCTATGATGAACACCTTTGGGGAAAATATTTCTTATACCAGCTGCAATTGCTTGAGCTTGATCAGTCATTATTGTAATAGGACATCTCCGTCCCATAGAAGTTAGAAAAGTATCAAATAACCACTCAAATGATTATGTTCTTTCATTAAGTATAAATCCCATGCCAAACATCACATTATTTGTATGATGATTCATACCAACAAATGGAGCACAAATCATACCATATTTTTTAGTCCTATAAGTAGTATCAAAAACTAACAAATCACCAAAGTAATAATAATCTCTCATCATCCTTCCATCTCTCCAAAAGAAACTAACCAATGCACCATTTTCATCTTGTTCAAAATCATAATAGAAAACTGCTTCATCAATTTGTCTCTTAGCAAAAAATTTGATTAGTTGATTGCAGTCACCTCCTTCAAGTTTAGCTCTCTTTTCAACACAAATAGCATTATAAGCATCAGGAGCTGTAAAACAAAGGTTAGGAGACCCTCCAACCTCCTTCTTCAAAGCTCTCAAAGAATCAGAAACTTTAACTCCACTCAATCTAAGTGTAGAAATGAAATTAATATGTTCCTTAGAAATATCCCTTTGAGACCTTATTAAATGTCTCTTGTCAACAGGAATCATTTCATGATTATGGACCATCTCATGTCTTGTACATGTATATACACCTGAACGGTCAATACTAAACTGCACAAAAGCTAAGCAACCAGTCCTTATGTCAAGTCTCTCATAGAGCCTATTATTCCTACACTTATCATCTTTAAAACCCTCATTTGTACAAACAAATCTTTTCATAGAGAATGAATCATCTCTTCGCCTCTTACTTTTTCCAAATCTAATTCCAAAGCCCTTTCTAAATGCATATTCATTAAAAATTTCATAAGCCACATCTTCAGATGGAAATTGTTTCCCATAAAATTCAGAACTAGTTGCTTCTTCAAAAACAATAGCATCCTTTTTTTTCCACTGCAATATTAAAATGTAACAGATGAACACATACAATAGCATAATGTTCAATTACAATAATGAATTTTATAAATTACAGTACAATAACCACATGTAAATTGTTAATGATCATTCATCATTACATAAATGAACATCTATCAAAATGATAATGAAACATGTAAATGAACATTTATGATTACATAGATAATTATGAATTACAGTTACTACACGTATGTAAACGTAAATGAACATATAATATCACATACATGAGCATTAGTTTAATACGACGAAAAACTCTAATGAAATTAACGGAATAGAATATTTTATAAAACTATAGCTATTCATTAAAATGCACAAAATTGGAAAAAACATCAATCAAACAACAACATTACAAATAAAAATAATAAAATCACAACAATACAACCAAAACTATAAATCAAAAATATCATAAATAACAATGAAATCAAAAATTATAATCGAACATAATGTAGGTTATAATGCACACAATTAGCAATAACAATTAGCAAAACAATAAAATCAAAAATTATAATCGAGCATTATATAAGTTATAGTCCATACAATTAGCAAAATTATGAAATCAAAAATCAAAATCGAGCAAGTACACGCGAAAAACAGAGCATAATCAAAATCGAATGATTGAGAGAAAAATTACTCACATTGATTCGCAAACGAGTCAAGTAAACCAATTCCAGGAGGAAAAATAGAATCACAATCACGATCAAAAGCAATTAAGCTAGAATCACAGTCACGATCAACCGCAATTGAGCTAGAAATTTCCATGGAAGCAGAGAGAGAAAAATTGGGGGGAAAATAAAAAATGCAGGGAGAGAAAATGAAATCAGTAAAATAAGAGAGAAAAAAAGAGGAAATTAGGTTATGAAAATCATTATATAGTTGCTTGAATAGAAAGTTAACATAAATGAAAAAAGAAGAAAGAAAAAAAATACAAAAATGGCATAATGTGTTCAACGTAAAACGACGTAGTACATGGGGGTGTAGGGGAAGTTGCCTACCCTAGAGTCTAGGCAAAAAATTTCTTAGTAGACATACAATGAGCTAGGCCCATCATAACTCATAAGTAAAATTTGGAGAATTATAATCAAGGGCGGAGCTAGCATTTTGCAAATAGCGCTCAGCCATTGCTAGATGAGGTCGCGCCCAGCAAATGATTATCAAGTAGGAAAAAAAAATGAATATTTACTAGAAAAAAAATGAACATTTATTTCTGAACACTGCATTATATAAAAATGAACATTTATAATATAAGAGTAAAATAAAGAGACTATGAAACTGAAAAAAAAAATGTACATTTAATATTATATAACTGAACATTTTAATTGTAAATAAAAATAAACCTATGATGTTATTATTTATTCATCAACATTTTTTTTAAGTTTCAAGTTAAATACCTTAATTTGTTCAATTCTCTTGAATTGAATGGATATCATGCAATCGAGCTATATGATTTAATACCAATTGAATAAATCAACAATATGTTTTTTTAATAATGAACAAAATGCTAATGTCTAACATTATTAATGCTAATTTTCATTGAACACCCTTTATTATAAAAGGAACATTTTATACAACTGAACAAACACAAAAATTTGTATTTCGTATTAATTAAATTATATAATAAAATGACCATTTATATAATTTTATAAGAATGAATATCATACGCCATGTTAATTAACATTTATTTTATAAGAATGATCATCATATTGCATGAAAATGAACATTTGATTATTGAAAAATACAAAATTATTGTAAAATAGGTTCATTTTGAAATTGTTCAATTAGAAATTGTTCATTTTTATTACATTACTGACCAGGATTTTGACATTGGTAAAAAACTACCGTCCACATACTAATCGACAAACAATACAAATGTATTCAAAAGTTGCAATTTTTTTTAGTGTTAATAGAATTACAAGGACAATGATATAGACGAAATTTGTTTGGATATTACCCTTAAGGTTTTGACTAAGCCAGTTGGCATCCATCCCTGTAAAGCTTCAATTGCAATTTCTTTGTGGTATATTTTGAGAATTAATATTTAATGAGGAGGATTGGAGATTCAATTAATGTTGTAACCGTTTTGGAGGAGAGTAAAATTTTCTGGAGAGAAAATGAGATGATTAAGTGCTCCATGGCCAATACCAAATTGATAAATAAAAAAGACTCTTAACTATGATTTGGTTAATGAAATAGCTCCGACGACACTATGGTAACAAAAAGCTAACATCAAACGACAATTTGGTAAAAAAAAATCTTTTTCAGGCGACAATTAACCCAAAATATACAAAAAATTCCAACAAACGACTCGCAAATGCTTAATTTAGTTCGTTTTTCGTGGTTTTCTTACCTAAATCTCCAACCCCTTTTTCAGAATTAACCATTTGAAGAAAAATTATTGTTTAAATATTAATTTTCATGTAATTTTCCTACCCCTTATTAGCAAAAAAAATTTAAAGTGGGGTTGGAAATAAATTTTATATCGGGATATAGGAAAAAAAAAAAAAAGAGAGAGAGAAAGGAGATGACATATTAATTTTTAAATGGAAAATATAATTTTAAAAAATACAATAACGAATTTAATTAGGAAATTTGAAGACTTAATGATTTTTTTTTTTTTTTTTTTTTTTGAAGCAAGACTTAGGCCCTGTTCTGTTCACCTTATTTTAACTTATTTCAGGGTTAATAAGTTCATATAAGGTTTAATAAGTTCAAATAAGATAATTTCAGGAAAAATAAATTCAGATAAGTTGTGATAAGGGTTAATCAGGGCTATCAAATTTAATTTATAACTAAAATAAGTTCTAATAAGGGCTAATAAGTTCAGATAAGTTAAGTTAAGAACAGATAAGTTCAGATAACTAAAAATCAGGTGAATAGAACACACCCTTAATGATTGTTGTAAATGCGTAACAACTAGTTTAGTTACGTAAGTTTTCTATCCTCTCTCCAAAACCCTAGCTTTCATTATTGAAATTGAAAGGGCTTTCATCGGTTTTAACCTGTGGAAAGGCACAATTCTTGTTTCTTTAAAGTTTTTTTAGGTTTTATAATAATGTTTCCTTCTAAAAGGAGGAACTTTTCTCCCTCGAAAGAAAGAGTTTCCGATCTTCTTCGAAAAACAAGGGTTTTTCAACCTCCTCGAAAGACAATGTTTATTTCCTCTTTTCGGGGGAGAAATTTCTTAGTTTTGAATCCATGATATTAGATCTAATGGATTGTCGTGAAATTATTTTATTGGTGAAAAAGTTATCAAGTTTTCAAATACAGACAGATGAATCAAAAGGAAAACATCCTCACAACTATAAAGGATCATTAGATTGTCTCTCCAACAAGGCTGTATTTTCCAGCGACATAAGCGGGAGATGTTCTACAGTGCAAGATCTACTCAACGATTGTAGTTTTTGGGAAGGAAAATTTTATTTGATTCAATATCTTATGTATTTGTTAACGTCGAGTCTATATTGTAGATATCGTGTGACTTTTAATTAATAAAATATTTCGATCGGAAAAAAAATTAGATATTTCGATCGAAATGTCATCTGAGAATATTTTTTTTTACCAAATTATCTCTTAGAGTTAACTATTTTACTATATTGTTGTCAGAGTTTTTACCTCAACAATCCTATGATACACACCTATATCTTGATCAACAAAATAATTTTATCCTCTTTTTATAATAAAGTGTAATATTTTATGTAATCAAGTCCAAAATTATAAGTAGCATTGGTCATTTCCCATGGTCCATTCCATGGTAGGTAGACAAAGCTAGACCTCGCAATTTTGACCCAAACCCGATGACTCGATCCGAATGATCCGACCCATGACCCGAAATCGACCCAAAAACAGTGACCCGAAATTGACCCGAAACCCGAATCAACCCGACCCGAAGTGGAATTGACCCGACCTTAACCCGAAACCCGAAATGACCCGACCCAAAACGACCCGACCCGAGATGACCCGACCCGAAGTTGACCCGAGACCCGAAATGACCCGACCCAAAGTGACCCGAGACCCGAAGTTGACCCGATACCCAAAGTGAACCGACCTTTAACTTGAATTAATTGACCCAAATAGACTCGAAACCCAAAGTGACCCGAACCAAAATTATCTTATACCTTAAATGACCAGAATCTATTTAAGCTAAAGACTTGACCTGAGCAAACCAAAACAGAAAAAAAACCGCAATCAAACTGACTTAATTTTCTTTATTAATTTGTAATGTGTAACAGTGTAAGTAATTTACATATTTTGAGCATTACTTTTCTCAATTTCTTCGGCCTTTTATCTCTATAAGTTATTAAAAAAAATCGTAAGAAGATTGAAATTTAACGACTATTCTACATAGTTTGTCCATAAGATTAAATAAATCAACTAAAGCTCGAAATAAATTAAAAGTCACAATTCTCAAAAGTCTAGATTAAAAAATAGTACAATAATAATGCGTACATAATATAATGTTCAATACCAAATGAAATTACAAAATAATCTAAAGTCAAATAATTACTGTATTCCATGAAAAAAGTAGCCTTAATAAATATAGTGAGTTTCTCGTCAAAAAATATATAAACGTATACTACCTCCGTTTCATATTATTTTCAACGATTAGACATTTTTCCTCTTTACTTTATTTCAAATCGTTGCAAATAATATGAAATGGAGGTAGTATATAGAGTTGAATTTAACCCAATGCATCAACCCGAATATGACCCGACCCAAAGTTGACCCGAAAATTGGACCCGAAGATTGACCCGACCCGAACTGACTCGACCCAAAAATTGACCCGACCCGAACCGACCCAAACTCGACCCAAAATGTTGACCCGAAACCCGACCCGACCTGATTATCAGTTGACCCGAAATCAACCCGAAATGACCCGACCCGACCCGAACTTGACCCGATAACTTTTTGACCCGAACTTGACCCGACCCGAAATGACCAGACCCAAACCCGACCCGAATGACCCATTTGCCAGGTCTAGACAAAGCACAGTGATGATTGAATCCTAGCATGACGGCACTAACACTACTATCTCTAAACGTACAACCTTTTCCACCATCCAACACCCCACGCTTGCTAACTGCTAGAATGGACTATAACATTACTACATCAGTCGCCATTTTTTTTTTTTTTTTTTTTTTCCTGTGGGTAATCAAGTACTCAACCAATTGTTTGGGTCAAGTACTCAACATGAGTATACTTCGTATTATTATTACTTCATCCTACTTTAAAAAATTGTTACATACCTGACGCCACATAATATATTATTTAGTTTGATCCTCACCCCACGGCCCCACCCCTCTTGTGACATTGAAAAAAAAAAATTAAAATGTTAGGAACTTTCTTTTGTAAGATTTACTGGTGTATCTCCTTATGACATTAAATGACACAGATGTTGAACATTTCATAATTAAAGATGGCATTACTCTCCATTATTGACTGCATATCATCCTAAATTCCTAATGTAGCTTAAATGTTTCAAGCTGAACTCGAATAGTTCACAGATTAGCTAGGGTCATTAACACTCCTCTATAAAACTACTCCTTTAATTGTTATCTGCAACTTTAAAATTTTTATATTTCTCAAATAATACCTTTAAATTGCACATAACAATTAATATAGGTAGTAATATATTTAATTTAAAAAAAAAAAAAAAAAAAAAAAAAAAAAAAAAAAACTCCGTACTTTTTTTTCAATTTGGATCATTTTATGTTGGATCACGGATACAATTGTTAGGTGCGTGATAAGATAAGGACTAAGGAGGAAAACAAGCATTAGACAAGTACTTGACCCTGCAATTCTTTTAAACTGACGAGAAAACCACAAACACATACATAAATTTAATTAAAATAAATCCAAAGTTTGGACTTGGGCACTTGGCAAAGTGGAGTGTGGACCGTCGTCAATGGTCCCCTAATTTGTCGCGTATAAATCACGTGATCTCAATTGTTTTTCATCCAATTTGACGGCTGTGATTTATTCTTGTAGACATTCCCTCTCGATTGTTGAAAAACCACCTAATTATCATTAAACATGTTAATTAGCTTTTTAATTTTGTTACTCTACCTCTTTATTTATTATTTTTTTTTTCTTGCTTTAGTTCTTCTAGTTCAATCTTTCTACTTTGCGTCTTTGCCAATTAAAGTGCCCTTTTTTTCTTGCTCAAGTAATTTATTTCAAATTATAACAATAAAAAGTGTATGTATGGATAATCAAGTGCTTTGATTTTTTTTTTGATAAGGAGAAGGGTCCTACTGAGCTGGAACCTCTCACAGGTTCTCACGGTCCAAGTTAGCGGGCTAGACAATTTGGAAGAGTGGGGGGAAGATAAGGGAATCCCACTCCCCCAAATTGTCACTAGTGGGGATTAAACCCCTAACCTCATGGCTGGAAGGTTGATGTAATTTGATTTCAGTATATGTATAGGAAGTAAAAGGAAAAAAAAAAGTGGGAAGGAATTAACTGAATGAATAGTTGGATAAGATTTTTATTTACTATAGAAAATTAAAATGGGTTTTAAGGGGATGACAAGTACTAACTACTAAGTAGCATGCAATTTTTCTATTATATAAAATTGATGTTTCTCCATTAATTCACAGCGATATCTAAACTTTACCTTTTTATAGGGAGTACTTATCAATATATTTGAACTTTTTTATTTCTAATTACACGCATATTCAAAATAATAAAAAGTCAATAGTTTGAAAATACAAATAGATCGAGATAAATTGCATAACCATTCAACGGGGTCCCCTCCCCTCCCCTCCATCACAAGAATATATTCTCACTTGGAGTGTATACAAATAAACGATTTACAAGTGGAGGTGTCAAAATGAAAAATTAGGGTGATGGAGAGAATTGAATGGCTCATTTATTATTCATCAATATGTGAGTATTTATACAAAACCTAATATTATAAGATAGAAAATAATATTCCTAAACAATAAACTACCATAAACATATATCCTAAAATCCTAAAGATATATTCACTAAATATCATCTTAACATTAATAATACTAGCTATATTATTACTCTAATCATATCTACGGAAAATATAACACACATATATTTTCTGATATCTTATATCTTTATCACCCTCCCGCAATCGTAACAGCAGTAACACAAACATTGCGATTGGAAATTCTTTACTTTGTTAAAGTCGATCGAATTGCACTACTTACTATGTTGATGTCGCCTTCAATTTCTTCACTTTGTTGAAGTCGGTCGAGATGCACTACGCGGTTGATTTGCCTTCATTTTTTTTTCCTTTTTTTGAATGATGAGAACATTTAGCTTTTCGAACCCATCAATCATCAAATAAGCAAGAACGTCATTCTTTTCGAATCTGCAAAAGTAACAATTTTGGTCTTTTTTCCTGAGCAAAACCAAGCTCCAATCAAATATTGGTTTATCTAAGCAAACCACACTCAAAACAATTAAAACCTTTGTCTCACGGTAAAAGGAGAACCAATATAAAAACCTCATGTCACAGCACAAGGAGAACCAATATATCTTGTCTCACGGCACAAGAAAGCCGATTTTTTTTTTAAATAAAAAATTGTGCCAAACGTGGCTTTTCTTCATCTCCATGGAGATGTAGTACGGGAGAAGTTTATAAGAATGTGGATTAATCACGTATACCAACCAAAAAAAATAGAGGTTATTTAATTTATTTATTTATTATTCACAATAGTAGAAAATAAATACATATTAGGTAAAAAAAACCGTAACATTTGAGGTAACGTCCGAATCACACACTAGATATACTAACACTTGAACATAATTATTAAATTAATGATGTACAAAGTATAAAGTAGTAATTTGGGATATCTCCTTGGGCCCACACTAGTTTCTCTTTTGAAAATTTGTGAAGCAAGCAAGTTAAACAAGATAATTTTCATGCTAATAAGAAGGTTTAAATTCATTTCTCTGAGAATGAACGAACCTAAGATCAGAGGTTTTACCGTTCCATCTCAATAAATATACATATTCATACATCAAAATTAGTCTCTTACTCATAATTAGATACAAATATACAATTAGTTTGCACCCAAAAAAAAAAAAAAAAGAAGATACAATTAGTGCGGTGGAAACTTCACACAATAATGTGGTGTTGATTATGTCTAGCAATATTGAGTACATAAATTGGTCCCTCAAAACTTATTAATACCATAACTAATACATTTGACTATAAGTATTAGGGCAACGACATCATAAGGTATAGATCTCAACTAGACTAAATTTGTTTAAGTGTTGAAGTGTTACTCAATACATGAAATCAAATTTAGCCTATATTATTGCCTTTTTACGATGCTCTTAACAAAAAAAAAAAAAAAAAAAAAGATTTAATTTCGTGAACTACTATACAATAAACAAAAAAATGGAGAATGATTGATTAACCTATTTATAGTTAATTCTTACTTGATCAGTTTTTTTTTTATTATTTTTTTTCAAAAAAGTCCTAAAAGACACTAAATTTCATTATTAAAGTCATGCAGCATCTATAATTGACAATTAACGATAACGAAAACGAAATTAACAAAATCAAACAAGAATTAATCAGGGAAGGGTTAAGAATCCAAATACATAAAGATAACTATTCGGCACATTCTCGATTCGTTGTCTCATACAACTTTTTGAGGGGGCTAAGAATAACTTGATCACTTTTAATTTGATCCTAGGTGTGTTCAGTAGTAGCTTTTAGGTACTCCGGTTTTAGTGGTTTGACTTGGTTAAATCATTACTTAACAAAAATCAGGAGTGTTTGACAATGTAGTGGTTGGGGTAGCTTTCAGTGGTGGAGGTATCTTTTATCAAAAGTTAGAAATATTAGCTTTTAAAGTTAGATTTAGCTGTTGAAAAATAAAATCTATAGTTTTAGGGGGGAAAAATTGATTTTTATATGTACAGGAACAACTAGTCAATTGTTACTTTACCGAACATTCATACCTAAATTATCTATTTTCACAGCTAACGTACAACTTGTTGACAACTAACAGCTACTATCACAGCTAACAACTATCTACACAGCTATATTTTTCCGAACACGCCCTTTTTACATTAGCTTAGTTTTAGCTTTTAGGCAACCATACCCAAGAAATATACACCTCTTTATAAATTTAAGTTAAAATAACATTATTAACCTTTACTAATTAAAGTGTGATTTCTCCACCATTATTAATGATCTTTCCTTACAATTATTTACTTTTTTTTTTTTTTCTAAAACCTTAGAATTATTTTTACTTGATTTAATTTAAAATTATAAATTAATTTGTCAAAAGTAAATGACATAATATTATTAATCTTAAGCACAGAGTATAATATTACAACTGTTTTAAAATAAAGATGTGGACTATTATTTAAAAACTCGCGACAAAATCCTTTTCAAGACAACTTGTAAATACACAAAACCCTGTCAACTAACAACAAAGAAGAAAGTTATAGACTATCACCATCCAATGAAGTATTTCATGTGGACTGAAATAGACAATCAGTCCATTTTATGCTAAGCAATAAGAAGTGAATTATTGATGATAAAAATGACATTTTAGACTGGCATTATCGAAAATTATAGTTGAGCAATGAATAATTGCCAGCTTATACTATTTATCAAATTATCAATGTAAGTGTTTTTGGCAAAGAACTATTTAGGGGGGTCCCCCCTTCTCCACTATAAGAATATATTCTTAGTTGTAGTTGATAGAATCTACTTCCTTTGCAACATTCATTTGCTTTTAGTACTTTACTCAACTAGAAAGAAATTTCTCCAAACAATGAAAAGTCATAACCCTTAAACCCTTTGAATAAACTTCATTATTAATTTCCTTAGTTACTAACAATTTATTAATTAGTAATTAATATGATACATTATAACTTATGGGTTTTGATATAGGTTTCCTACAAGTTATGTACTTCTAACCACACCTAAATTATTATAAGAAATAATTATCCATTGTCAAGTGTAATATTATGTTCAGATATAAACAACATTCTGGTTTTACTTTCAAAATCAGAACTAAACCCGAAATAATAAAAGAAAGCCTGAACGTAATCACTTTAGTTATAACATTTTTTTTATCATAATAGAATCCTAATTAAGTGAGGTAAAATGACAAGTGATGCATATGAGATTTAATCTAATCCTCGTCAATATACAAGTATAACAATATAAAATAGTGAAGAATGTTCAAAAGAGATGAAGAAAAGTTCTTTGAAATGTAGTCCGTACATTATCTTCATAAGAAAGGCTTTATAATATTGTAAGCTTTTTGGAATAATATACACAACATACATAACCTCCTACTCCACCCCACAACAAATATCATCCTTAGACCAACGTATATACTACAACCAAAATTCTCAACATCAAAATTCCACACATTTTTATAACTCTACTATAATACATTACTCTATTTTTCTTCAATTTGTTAGCTTCATTTTAACATTATTTGCATGCTATTTGTAAGTCTGATTCTTTTCTTCTTTGTTCGTATTCATTTTCCATTTTTATTTTTTTCTTCAATTTTGTTGGTTTATATTCCGTAGTACAAGTGTTCCTCTGTTTCCTCTTCTTCTTCACTCATCTTTTACTTTTCTTTCTGTTTTTTTTCCTCTCACAAATGTTCAGTTGTTCAACAGTAATCTATATTATCTGCTTCTCTATCACAAAGAATTTCCTGGTAATTTTACCTGAATTTATTTTCTTGTGATTTGATTTCAAAATTATATGAATTTATGGAAATTGGGTAGTTTTAATTTTCATTTTTAACCTTTTTCTTGAATTTTACATGAGAATTGGAAATTCTTATCATTTTTTATACATGATAATGACTAAATTAATCTTTCCTCTGTTTTATTTTTCTCTCTTAAATATACCCAATTAAGAGTATTTAATTATGAAAATTCACTGAATTTTCATTTGAGAATTATCACTCTTTTAATTCTTGTTATTTTTTTTTAATATTTTGGAATTTATATTTATCCTTTCCTTTATTTCAGAGTTTTCGAGTTCATGCAATTCCTAATCCATCTCCCAACAAAATATTCATTTTTAATATTTTTTTTTTTTTTTTTTTTTTGAAACCATTAATACATGATATATGACTTTACTCTTTCATCTCGAATTTTTTTTTTTTACTTTATGGTTTTTTTACTATTTTTTTTTTTAAATAATACTTTCACAAAAAAAACAAGTTCTTTTTCAAGAATTCGATAAATTTTTAATGTTTAATCCATATTTAGCAACATACGTGAAAGTACATTACTAAATTTATAAACCCAAATTTCCCCTTTTTTAATTAATAACAATACTTTATTATTATGCATGTAACGAGGTTGATACACCCACCATAAATTTTGACGCTACAAGTCTTAATTTCTCAATAATACATCAATATCATAAAGTAAAAATTAAAAAATACCATCATCATTTTTATCACAATTTTTTTTTTTTTTTTCCTTGGTTAATAGTTGAAATAGAATTTAATTTTTTGGTGAATTTCTAGCTAACATTTGTTTTTGGTACTATTTTGTTCACAGAAACAAAGGATGAGAAGCAGTTTCATGTGATAAAGTGGTTGAAAAAGTTGGTTGCTATTTTGATGGGTGTGACACTTTCTTTAAAAAAGATTTGATATAATCCCAATAATTTTGGTCTAATATATCAAATTTAACACTGAAAACATCAATGGAAGCAGAAGATCATAATGGTCTTGAAAGGGTTTTGTCACAAAAGGCATTGTCAATGAGTAGTTCATTTCCATGTCAAATTTGTGTAGTTGCATTTCTTTGTGGAGTTTGTCTTACTTCTCTATTCCTTGCTGGTCTTACTTCCTTCGGCGGTTTTGAATTCGATGGCATTCAGTTTCATCAGATTTCAGCTGCTATCTTGCCCTGGAGTTCTAATCCACAGATTACTTGTAAGTCGAGTTTTTCGATTTGTTAATAATTGTTACATTTGAATTTGGTTACCAAATTCGGGTTTGTATTGGGATGTGCCCATAAAGACTACGTTTAACATTTTCCATAAAAATATACATCTTTTACTCCAAAATAGATTTATCCTCTATTAATTCTTAGGTACCTTAATTTCCGTGCAAAAAGTAGATAATTTGATTGTGGGAGGGTGGGAGTATATTATATGGCAATGAAATAATTTGTTTGTTTGTAGTGCATTTACCTTGGACATTGAGAAGGGAATAATGTTCTTCGTAGGAAGAAATTAGTTTCTTTGAAGAAAATGTATGCTATGAATCGTAAAGGTTCGATTATTTAAAGTTTCGTAGTTGTACTCACGAATTTTGTTTTAGGTTAAAGTAGTTGATACACATATCACAATGTACCTCTGTGCCTAAATAATTGTAATTTGTTACAAGTCGTGTACTCACATTTAAAGGATTGAGTCAATATTCCATAGTTTTTGGTAAATTCTAAGTTACCGATTATTGAAAGTGACCTATTATTTTGGGACGGCCTAAAATAGAAATATGACATTGTGGTCTACAGAGGAAGTAACTGAGAAAAGACCTTGAAACTTTTCTTTTTTGGATAGTATAAATGCAACATGATTGATTACAAGATCAGTAATCAAGAATTTACTGTGGAATATTTGTAGTGTTTCTTGGTAAAGTATTTGACTTTTTCTTTTGTTGGGCTCATTGTTCATGTCTTAAAGTTTGAAGTTTTAATTTGCTGTGATACAGTAGGAGACAGTGACTTTAACTCAAGAACAGTGGAGAGGGAAGTGAATCCAAGGGGAAAAAAATTGTGCTGTGGCGACGATAAGGTGTCTATGTTATATTCAGCTTGGAGTAACTTACTAAATGAATCAGTAGACCCATGGACAGACACGAAATCAAGTGTCCCGAATGCTCCTCATTTAGAGAACTGCAAGTCAAAAGCCCTGATGAACAAAAGGCTAGATACGCGTGTTGTTAATGCAACATTCCCCCCTTGGACCCTTTGGAAGGGATCATTAGACGTATACTCTAAGGATTCGGAAAATGAGCAGTTGAATGATTTCAGGCATCAGGATATATCTCAAGGTGCTTATCCTCCCTGGGTATGTTTCTATATTATCTTCAACAATGTATATGAATTACCCTTTTGGTTATAATCTAATGTCTGCATCCTCATTACATTGGTAGATTACGGGATCTGATGAAGAAAACTATCCCTTAACAAGGAAAGTGCAGCGTGATGTATGGCTTCATCAGCATCCATTGAACTGTCATGACCCTCAAGTGAAGTTTCTTGTGGCTGATTGGGAAAGACTGCCCGGGTTTGGTATAGGTGCATAAATTGCTGGAATGTGTGGACTTCTTGCACTAGCCATTTCCGAGAAGAGGGTGCTTGTAACAAATTACTACAACCGTGCTGATCATGAGGGCTGCAAAGGTAATAGCTACATTAAATGGATGTGCATAATTTATCGGAATTATTAGTACTTAGTTTGGTTGAATTGATATCTTAGGTCTTGAATACTATCATGCCTAAGTTTCGGCCTTTTTTAATTGTTGAAACTCATGCAAGTGTTTTAAGTAGCTAACTTATAACCTGTTTGAGAAATGGTGCTTAAGAGTGCTGAATTTAGTAAAGTCAATGTGATTTTGATGGATATTACAGGATCATCTCATGCAAGTTGGTCTTGCTACTTTCTTCCGGAGACATCCCAAGAATGCAGGGATCGTGCGTTTGAACTCATGAATCATAAGGAAGCATGGGACAAGGGTATCATAAAAGCAAAAGAGAACTACACTTCTAAGGAGATATGGGCAGGACAGACTCCTAGGTAATTTCTTGCACCTTCTGCTGAGTACTCGTACATTATCTGAGGACGATGTGAAATATTCATCTGTGTACTGAATTACTGCAGAAATTGGGGTGCTCCTTGGAGTTATTTGCAACCAACAACAGAAATAAACGGGAGTTTTGTAGCATTTCATAGGAAAATGGACAGAAGATGGTGGCGGGCACAGGTAACTAGTTCATGAATTTGTTATGCTCGGTAATAGTCTAATAGATTTCTTCACTTAGACATCCTTTCCCTTTCTCCATCCTTTATGCAAATAACGGAAAATCTTCCTTTCCCTCTAAATTTCATAATCTGAAGTTCTAACAACACATAATAATCACTTTTGGTTTATGTAGCCGACCACACTTATGAGACTAAGGCTTTGATTGATTGATTGAAGTTCTAAACACACTGTAATAGAGCTGGCTACATTTAAAGGAATAAATAATTAGATGTTTGGCATCATCAGAAGTTATGATTCGAGATATCACCTCAACGTAAATATTATCTTTAGTTAGAATTATGTAAAGAGAATAGCATAATTTTTGGATCTGACTTGAGGACAGCAGCCTCCTGCTTCGTCTCATGAATGAGTTAAATATATGCAATGAGAAAGAGAAAGCTAAATCTCATGATTTAGTTTCCTTGATTGTGTACATGATAAATCAACACATATTACTAACTATGGTATTATTTGTCAGGCTGTACGATATCTGATGAGATTTCCGACTGACTACACATGCCATCTAATGAATGTTGCTCGACATGCTGCATTTGGAAAGGAGGCTGCAGAAATGGTCCTCGCAAATAGTAATGGAGACTGGCTGAAGGTAGGCATGCAACGTAACTCTTAAACCATTTTGCTTTACATCTATAGGAAAACGAATTAAGTACATAGGTTTTTACAGCATAATCTTGTTCAGTCACCTTTGTTTCCTCATCTTGTATAGTAACACCCATTCACTTAATGAGCCCTTCTTTTATGTGCTTGTTCAGAAATATCGTTAGGCATTCCAGATACAGTTTGTTCATCCTGAGACGAAGTTATTGTGTTCATCCAGGATTTTAGATTGGATTTTAAGTCATTTTTGATAATGAGCTAATTGGAATTGCTTATGTGACACTCTTCTAGTATTGAACATATACAATAACTATGTGTATGATGTATAATCATAAAATCGCTATGCTTCCTTCATAACAGGACGAAACAGACCACCCTGCACCTGAGATAGAAAAATATGTATGGTCCAACCGCAAACCATGGATTCCAAGACCGCTACTAAGCATGCATGTAAGAATGGGAGACAAAGCTTGCGAAATGAAGGTGGTGGAGTTTAAGGAGTACATGCGCCTAGCTGAAAGGATAAGAAAACAATTCCCGGACTTAAGGAGCATCTGGTTATCCACCGAGATGCAACAAGTCATCGACCTTACAAAGCTTTACACTTCATCTGGATGGAACTTCTATTTCACCAATGTGAAAAGGCAAGTCAGCAACATAACAATGGCAACCTATGAGGCGAGCCTTGGGAGAAAGACAAGCACGGAATATCCTTTGGTCAATTTCTTGATGGCCACTGAAGCTGATTTCTTCATCGGTGCCTTAGGTTCCACGTGGTGTTTTTTGATTGATGGTATGAGGAACACGGGAGGAAAAGTTATGGCCGGATATCTGAGTGTTAACAAGGACCGATTTTGGTGAAGAGAAAGGATCAGTATTTATAAATTCCATTGTAGATCAGATTACAATCGATCAATTTTGCTTTCTTGTGTACAAATATGTGGTGACATATTTTCTTGTAAATACAGAGTAGATTGTTGTATATTTGAGGGCCATAATGTATCGTTCTGCTTCTCCGATGATTTTCAATAGTAAGCTCTAAATAAAGCTATATACATTTTATGCTGATTGTCTTGCTACCTGATCTTTTACAATTACACTGAATAGGAAGCAGAAGATGAGAAGATTCCACATACTGAAGCTTTCCGAGCAACAAAGTCATTTATACTACGAGTTATTATACTAGTATATAGATACAAATGTAGTTGAGTAGCTATATCGTCCTGTATGGCTGTATACACCCGTTGTAGACAAAGTTCATGTCATTAGATTTATAGTAAATTCGGATCTCTCATTTTCAATACACAGTGTCGATTTTGTAAGATGATGTAATTCCCCATTTAACAAAGTAGTGTCGAATGATGTAACACTCCATTGAGCAAAGTTGCAAAGTGCTAATCCAAGAAGTTAGAATTTAGTTCGATCTCTCACCACTAAATTACAAAATCAACCCCACAAATTCATCAAAATTGGCAACGTAGCTAGTAACACTTGCAAAAGCAATTTAGCACCAAGAAAGATCACTCAGCAAGCTTTTCAACGAAGTAATATATCAGCGGATCTATCGCCATCAAGCTACATTGATGTGATCCCTAAACTACACCTCAAAGTACAAACAACGATCATTTTAACATTGATGAACGAAAACTTACGAAACAAACAAATACCTTGTGGGTGAGAAAAATAATAAATAGATACATAACACTGGTCTAAGGGAGGAAAAACAAAGGTTAGAACAAAAACAAAGCTATCAAGAAACATGGTAGCTTTTACTTCACGAATTTCACATCACTTAACAGAATACGACAGCATGAAGAAGCGCCATTTGGGGTCAACAAGAATTGCCCTGCAGCCTCCCTCCCTCTCTCTCACAACAGCATGTAACACTCCATCACTTGGTCTAATGTTTTGGGTGCACATAAGGAGAGATTTTTACCTCTACCTTGAACGGGAGTCTCTTCACTTGATACAGACATCATTCCTTGCAGAGATTACTCCACTTCCTCACTCAATTGTTGTCCAATATCCCCATTTTTGGGTGCTGTTGTTGGTCTACGGTTTTTCTTGCTCTTAGCTTTCCTAGCTTTCATGCGACGTTTCTTCTCATTGGCATCAACCCAATTGTAGTCCGCTGGAATACTAAAAGGGTCATTTTCATCTTTATAGCGATGACTTTGGCTCTCACCATCACTTGATTGCCCACCACGACTTCCTCGCATCCATGAGATCCAAGAAGAGGACCCTTCTGAGTCTTTCGATTTTGAGCCTTCTTGAAAATGAGCTGGACTAGAAAGAGGTGTTGAGAACTCTTCTATAGGCTGGAGTTCCTCAAATTTTGTGAATGTGACAACTACTCTAATTGTTGGAACAATTGGGATGGCGACCTGCATAAAGAAAAAAGTAGGAGCTTAGAACAGTTAGATTTAGAGGAAAATTTTCACGGAAGATAGATCAAGTGTACGTCTTTGTATAAGCCTAAAAAGGTCAAATCAGCGTAAAGAGCAATAGACAAAATTTCATAGCACTTTAGACCAAACAAGGCTCATTAGTTACCACATTCTACATTCAAAGAGAAAGAATAAAAAAGGCATAATGGATCAGAAAACTGTATTACATTTTCTATTAAGCGATTATGCACAGCATTTTATTTAAGTGTTGCAGATAATTATTATTAATAGGGGCTGCATTTAAAGAATATCCCCCAAACAAACCCCAACTAAGGCCCCATCCACTAAGGGAGAATCTCATCAACAAAAAAGGGGGAAGTCAGTGTGTGTGAGAGCATGAAGGAGAATACAATCGCCCTCACATTGATTAGCTGAAAATTCAGAGCATCATTGGCATGTTTCATTCCACAAACATTAATATCATAAAATAAATCTGCAACAATAATACAACACCAAATACGCTTGATGACAACAGAATACAGCAACTAGAATGAATGATCGACATGCCACAATGATCATGAATCTAAGCCTATGCATATGTGACTCAAAAGATTAGCTAGCTTTTAAATCCAAAGCCAACATATTAACTTCAGAATGCCAAAATACCTCCAAAATGACCCAGAATGAATGATTGACATGCCACTATGATCATGAATCTAAGCCTATGCATATGTGACTCGATAGATTACCTAGCTTTTAAATCCAAAGCCAACATATTAACTTTAGAATGCCAAAATACCTCCAAAAAGGCCCCCTCTTCCATACCCTGCCTCCCCGCTTTCAAATTGGAGAACCACACAATGACAAATAACATTTCCCTACATCCAACCCTTCCTCCCACACCAAAGATCTAGAGTTGGACTAAAATGATCGAAACAAAATCAATTGTCGATGGATCATTCAGGTCTGTTGCCCTTTGGCTAGTACGAAAAATGATAGTAAAATGATGAATTGTATATTCTTTTGTCTGCTGATATAGGATGCATTGACGAATATTATGTTCTGTATCTTGTCCATAAGATTTTGCATGAATCACAATTTTGATTTTGTTCATAAGTTGTCCTGCAACCAGGTGGACTGCTTGCACCCCAACCCAACCCCCAACACCCCCCCCCCCCCCCCCCTCTCTTCACCAAAAAAAAAAAAAAAATCTTTCTTTTCCTTCAATCGGTCATTTGTCTTATAATTGAGATCTCACCAGGGCACAAGGGTACTTCCAGCAGTGTTCTTATGTCCAAACATTGAGAAGCATGAGAAGTGACAAAAGGTAGCTTGACGTCACAAAAAGTGCCAAAAAATTTATCAATATTTTCAATAAGTCAGGCACCACTAAGTTGTGATCTTAAATGAATGCAAGTCCCTACGTTAAAGACAATAATAAGTGCATACCTAGCCTAGTTTCACAGCAAACAGGCTCAGCTTACATAAATTAAGGGTGGCATACACAATAAAAAAGAACGTCAATGAAAAAATGGGTACCCTAGACTATTAAACCAACTCAAATCCCATAAGAGCACCACAGCTTTGCACTACTCAAATTTCACATTTAAGCTCAACATACAGCTGGAAGCTTACAGCACCTGAACGTTGCATGGACTCTTTTAACGGAAAAATCAGCTTCCAACTTATTATGGGACCAAAGTATCAGCTAAAGTTAGATCACAGTACAGTATAACCAACCAATCCCATCTGCAGCACACTGGACCACAACCTCATACTGATTTTCTTATTATTATTATTATTATTATTATTATTATTATTATTATTATTATTATTATTATTATTATTATTATTATTATTATTTGTTCTCACTTTTTGTCAATTATCGCTTAATGGGGGCAGAAAGGCAGAGAGATAAAGGCTTGATAGATGAGCTACAGATCTTTACTCAATTCACATCCAATGTTACCTAATCCACACAAACCCCCATCCACTGAGTTATGCTGCTAACCACATCTTGGTGGAATGTGCAAACTGTTTTCCAATAGAGTGGTGCAACAGTGGACTAATCTAACTAAATCTTGAAGAACTATAAATTACCATATCTGTTTCATGTACAGGAAACATGCCAGTGGCCCGTTCTATATGACATTGTCAGCAGATGCAAGATTTTACCATAAGATTCTAGTAATCATGAATAATAGATTAGCAACTAAGGAAATATGTTTCTTCCAATGAAAGACAATGTCAGAGAAAAATGAAAAATCAAGTTTGAAATTGAAAGTATAAATGGACATTAGAGGACAGGTATATGTTAGATACCACTCAATAAATGACAGTAATAATAATTTCACAAACTCTCAAATATAAAAGTAATAAATGAGGAATACAACGTAAACATACAAAAACACAAAAAACAGCACAGGGAAGCATTGAAAGATGATATAGAAGAGGTAAGTGAAAGTACCTTGACAGGGAATGTCCCAGATGGTAGCTTAGTGGTTAAAAGTTCTCGAAGTCTCCTAACAGCCTTAACCTTATTCGCTAGTATATCTAGCAATGGCAAAAGCTCCTCGGTTGTCAAAGGAAAATCTGGGGTCAACCACAGAACAGGTCTCAAACCCTTCTTGTATTCACTCTCATGCTTAGACTCACTGGTTGGCCCTTTCTTCTTTTTCTTCTTGCTGTTCTTATCTTTTCCTTTCTTTGGATCACTTGCGTCATCCTTTTGAGAATCAATATGTTTTAGGCTGCCCCCTTCAGGAGCAAGCTTTGAGAATTTCTTCAATGTCTTTGCATCCTCAGCATCATCATTGACACTTTTGGAGTTCTTCTTGTTCCAGCCAAACCAACCTTTCTTCTCTTTACCGTTACCATTTGAATCACCATTTTCAAAAGCAGACCCTAATCCACTTTCGTGACAGTCAGCATCACCATGCTCATCATCCTCGCCATTACCCTCGGAATTTCCCATAAGAGCAGAATCTAGTTGTTTTCTTTCTTCAACAGTTAATATGTCATCAAAATCATCATGGTCACCCCCATTAGCAAGCTTATCTTCAGGATCAGCAGCAAAAAGCTCCTCATCAGTCATAGCACCAGGAACTCTCCTAGACTTCACACTCACCATTACATGAAGCATGTCATACACTTTACCCTTCCAATTTCCAACCATCTCACTTCTCTCCTGTCGCCTCCAGTTCACTTGAGGAACAAGCTCAGCCTGTGTGACATCAATGCCTGGTCTATATGTGTTAGTTTGAGACATCAACGTTACTTCATGGGCAACTTCAGATTCTGACGGTTGAGCACCAGCTCCTTCCAATGCATTGGTGATTTCTTTCTCCTTGTGAGCAAGGACAATTAATGAGCCTGAAGGCAAAGACACCTTCCCATCCTCCGAAGAGTAGCCATCTCCGAGGAATAAAAACGTCTGGTCAGAACGTTGAATACGGAACCCATCAAAGCCCGCAAGAGTCATGTCAGCGCGAAGGTTAGACCCACGTTTCCAAATACGATAAGTATCTGACGGGGCAATCCGGCCAATGAAAGGAATAACAGAACTCTCAAAATGGAATGATATTTCCATGTAGAAATCACGAATCCTAGATGCTGAGGCAACAATTCGAGGAAGCCTACGGCACCATTTAGCCCAAGCAAGAGGCTGGTAGTGCCTCGCAATTATCATAGCAATCTGCTCCTCTCTTGTACAAACAGCTTCTTGGAGAGCATTCCATCCATTCTCATTCTGCAAACTCCAGTCAGCACCAGCAGCCATCAAAATTTCTGCTGATGTAGGATCCCTCAAACGCACCGCAAGGTGCAATGGAGTCTCCCGGCCAGGAACATCACGTCGATCAATCGTAGCAGAAAGCTCATCAGCCTGAAGCTCAGCAGCAATAGACTCATCTTCAGTAGTAACCTCTCCTGCCTTAGCTAGTCTAGGAAGGGATGAAATTATACGCTTTAAACCCGCATAATCTCGGCGCATAACAGCTAGATGAGCTAGGCTATGAGCATATTTGGACAAATCTTCCATTGATTTTCAATCTAAACCTCTCTCACCTCTTTCCAACAGTAATTTCAATACCTAATTTGCTGATTCTTCCATTTCCAAGCAGCCATCTAATCTAATACACTTAAAGATCGAAACTTTTCAATACTTTTCCTCTACTATGGTGAAATATAAATTCCAGGGTTTCAAAACTCTTACAAGAAATCTCAACCAACAGTCAAATCTGAACCAAATACTCAATCAACTGCCAAATCTGAACAACCCCACAACTAATTCAACATTAAATGACAAAATAACAACAATTTCCTCAAAATTTACCAAACTTTCACCAGAACTCTAATCACAGACCTTAAATCTGCAAATGGGTACAAAAAATAAACTGCAAATTAAACAAACTATTATACCCCAGAACACAAACAGCAGTAAATAAAACAACACCTTTAATTCAGCATCAACTAGATTCAAAACAAAAAAAGAAAAAAAATTAACAATAATTAAATCTTTAACTAATTAATCCAAGAAACTAAAACCCAAGAAAAACAAAGAACAAAATTAGGATTAAGTACCTGGAAAAAATCACCAAGAAAGCTGAAATATTCCAAAAAAAAATAGAGAATTAATCCTCAAAAACTCAACTACAGTTGGTGAGAGTTGGTAAAAAAAAATGAGTAGAATGACTGTGATTGACTCACTTTCTCTCTCTAAAATTCAGAGATTTTTGGATCTATATTCTCCCACGCTCTCCCTTTTCTTTTGAAAGAAAAATAAAATAAAAATTAAAAGGGTGTTAATTTCTTTTCTTTTTTTTTTTTTTTTTTTTTTTTTTTTGGGGAGTATTTTTCTCTCTCTTTCACGTTAACTGGTAAAGATTACAGAGGTGACCCATTAATGCTGACAGCACGGTGAACCTCTCTACTGGACTCTGTCTATCATCGGACCACCCTTATTCCATCTGCCTTTTTCTGAGCTTTTCTATACCCTACGATTTTATTTACTTTCTTTTCCGTTTTATAATAATTGAAACATTGAGTATATGACAATGTATACCTTTTACAATAATTGATATAGGAAAATTTCGTATTTTACAAATTACGACCATTTAAAAAAAAATTACAAATTGCACTCCAAAAGTTGTTATAAATTGTAAAGGACAACCTAATTCAAGTTTCGCATCAGTTTTCGTGTCAAAAATGTTCGATTAAGGTTTTGGGGCTTGTTCACTTCAGCTTAATTTTTGTTCAGTTCAGTTCAATTCAACTCCAATCACTTCATTTCACCTCCTAATTTCCTTCTCTCATAAAATATTCATTTCATCTTAGTTCAGTTCAGTTCAACTGCAATAAGTTCAGTTCAATTCAGTTCAGTTCAGCTCAGTTCAGTAAATATGAACAGGCCCTTAGTGGCCATTTTAGTTCTTAAGGACCCAGATTGAGCTCGAAATTGGCAAAAAATTAACATAAGTGCCTTGTTTTTACAGCAAAAAATACTTGCCCACAAATCGATACATTTTTGTTACGCAAAACGAGGCATTAACATTTTTTTTCTTATTCCGAGCTCAATTCGGACACTTAAGGGCTAAAATGGCCCCTAAAATCTTAATTGAATATTCATGTTTAAAAGTATATTTGTAATTATTGCTTACACTGTGTTTATTTGGGATACATATATATATATATATATATATATATATATATATATATATATATATATATATATATATATATATATATATATATATATATATATATATATATATATATATATATATATATATATATATATATATATATATATATTTATATTTTGTTTACTAAATTTTGTTTTGTTTTTACAACCAGATCTAATTTAATTAGAGAATTAAATTCGAGCAAAGATGATGGGAAAATCAAAGTGCGATTTGCTCGCCTGTTTGACGTAATTAGCTTAATAAGTTTGGATTTACTCCGATTGGATGAGGAGGTAGTATATCTTTATAAATCGTTTACATTTATTAAATTTTTTTATAAACATTTTTAGTTTTTATTACTTAATTTTATGATTAAAAAAAAAAAACACACACACACACACAAAAGTTTGCGATTTAGGTAGCTTAATCAAGTCATTAAATTAACTTAATTTTTTATTTTTAATTACAAGATGATTAAGTTCATGCCTCAATTAAAATCAACTTTGTTCAACATTTCGTCCAAAATTGATTGAAGGAAAAGATTACTCCATTGGATATTTTTCGGTTGTTCCAAATAAAAAGCAATATCGCACATATTGTTAGTGACAACAAAATAATGACTCTATTTTTCTAAAATAATAATGCTTGGGCGATTTGGGACGATGAAAAAATTCGAATGCATAGATTTGATGTTGTACTATTACAATTTTAAGATCAATTTCATAACAAATTTTCACTTCCTGGTAAATATATTGATTTATTTTATAAAACTTTAAAGATAAATTTTATATAACTTTTAATTTTGCTAACATTAGTGTGTTGTATTTATTCACTTTTATTAGATGGAGTAGATATGGTTGTGAACAAAGTTGGTGATTCTATCGGAATAGAAGATAAATGGTATACATGTTTCTAATATTTTTTGTTACATATGAATATATGATTATGTGTATTTTTTTTTATTAATGTTCTTATCAAAATATTTATTAGGGGGAATAAATTACATAAAATTAATAAAATAGTTACCCTTAACAAACAAACAATAGCAAATTAATCAAAATATTATGAGTATGATCTAATTACAAAAATTACTTTTTGTATGATTTTATGTATAAAAAACCATGCATCGCACTGGCTTTCATCTCATCTTATAGATTTAGGCCAATTATTGTTGGAGAAAGTATTAGGGAGTACATATAATTTTAATTAGAGTTTTGAAATATTATTATATTGTGGGCTCAAATCCTAAAGTTTTAGCCATTGACAATTATTATTTTAAAATATTAACTTGAATAAAATTAATCTTATATAATTCATATTTAATCAATTCTAGAAAAATTATTTGTTATAAGGTGATAACATAAGAAAAGGGTTATAATGAAATTTATAAATTTAAAATAAAATAAAATAAATAATAAATTAAAACATGTTTTAAAAAAAACATGTTCAATAATAATAAAATATGAAAATAAAAAAACCTGATAAAAAAAATAACGTACAGTAATTAAAAAAAAAAATTCAATTCAGGACTAGAAAAAAAAAATTTGAAATTAATAACCTCACCTATACCTCATCTTCTCAAAACAATCCCACCTTTGCGTATTATGGAAATAATCTCACCTTATACCCTCATATTCTCAAAATGAGCCTTTTACTAATTTGTAAAATTGGTAACCTGTTTAGAAGGTGACTTGTCATGTGTCACCTTTTAATTAGCCCTATTTAATTTTTTTAAATAATTAAAAAAAAACTTTAATATCTCTCCTCCCACCTCTTCCATGGTAATCCACCATGGTCACCACCCCACCCCTTCCATAACCACCACCCTCATTACCACCACAAAGCAGGCATCTAATTTTCCTCTCTTGTTGGCAGTAGCTCCACCATCTACACCACTCTCCATCCCACACAACAACACCAAACACTACTCTCCATCCCACCTCCATTAATTAGATAAATGAAATACAAAACCCAAAAACGAAAATCTAAGGGTTCGTTTGGCATTGCTGTGGTTTTCTGTTTTTTGGTTTTTTGTTTTTTCAAAGTATGTCATATATGTCCCATAATGAATCAAAAATTATTTAAACTTATTAAAATCATGATAATTTTAAAAACTGACAACAGAAAAGTGAAAACACCTTTTTCTTGTTTTCTGTTTTTGGTTTTAAAAAAAAAAAAAAAAAGGAAACTGAAAACCAAAAATGATGCCAAATAAGCCCTAAATTTGATATAGCTCCATTTCAATCCTCTTCCTATGCCACGTTGTAGAGAGAGAAACAAGAGAAAATTAAAGGAATAATTTTTGTGGGTTTTTTTTTCTCTTTAGATCGTAAAAAAAATAAATTAAAAAAAGTTTAAGGGGTTATCTACCCCATTTTACAACAGTGGCTGAACATCATCATTTGGGTGATAAAGAGCTAAGTTTTAGAACAACTATCCATAAATTGTCCCTGACAAACCCAACTTCTTCACCGCCTCTTGCGATGTCTGGATTATTTAAAGGAGGCAAAAGTTCTTCCCATTGACGCTCTTCTCGTCGTCAGAGTCTCGATGCAGATGAATTCTTGAAAAAGGGGCTGGTTCCGGCACGAGGGAGGGGCTAAGTCAACCGTTCACGTGGGGGATCGAGGAAGAGGGAAGGAGAAAGGGAAGGAGGATGGCGGTTGGGGTAGTTGTGTTATATGTGGTGGTTGTGTGGTGGTGGTTAAAGTGGTGATATCATGGTGATGATGGAATTGTGGATGGTGGTTATGGTGGTTGACATGGATGAAGGGGGTAAGGTGAGAGAAGGAGGACTAAAGGGATATATTAAAAATAAAAAAAATAAAAAAAAAAAACTGTTTTACATGTTGTAGGTAAAATGGCCCATTTTGAGAACATGGGGTTTAAGATGGTATTATTTCTAGAATACGCAAAATTGGGATTATTTTGAGAAGATGAGCCAAAGGTGGGATTATTACTTTCAATTTTTTGGATAGAAAATTAATATAAAATCTTTAAAATTAGAAAAAAAATATCCTTTCTTATTATCTCGCACAAAAAAAATCGGCTCATTTATCATTTATTCTACTAAAAAGATTAAGTATTATATTACAAAATTATCATATTCGTTGTTAAAAACTTATCATTATTTTAAATTTTGAAATTTTATTATAATTAAACGCACAAGAAAAGGTTTATTTTAATCTGAAAGAGATTTGTATTTTATTTTAAAATTAATGCCACGTAGATTAAAAAACACACAAAAAAAAATATAGAAGAAGATAAATCCCAAAAACTGTTGTGAAAATAAGGGAAATATCAGGTTTTAGAGAGAATTAATCTGTATATTTCATTCCATATGATAAGGTATATATATATGTATATACTTACAATATAGTTAGAGCTTGATTGGATAAGAATATAAACCCTATCTAGATTGTTCCGGAATGATACAAAGGAGGATAATGGTCATCCACACGATATTTCATAACACTCCCCCTTGGATGTCCATTATCGAAGACTGTGCCTCGTTAAAACCTTATTAGGAAAAACCCTGTGGAATAAAAATCTAATGAAGGAAAAAGAGTACAACATTCTTCGTAATACGCTCGATATGCTGCCTCGTTAAAAACCTTACCAGGAAAACCCAATGTGGGACAAAACCATGGTCAAGGGAAAAAGAGTGCAGCGCGTATTTTCTCCCCCTGATGAATACATAACTTGAGATCTTCTGGTGCCGCAACAATGTATCCAATATGTTTGCATATCTTCTCATATGTAGTAAGCAAAATATCATTAGTTGATCTTCAATTCTCTTAAGCTGAATTTGCATCTTCAATTCTTCAAGTCTTCTCGTGAACATGTGAAGTGTCTTCATTTCACCATACATGTGTTAATCTCTAATATCATTATTTCAAATCTCGATGTTTAGTAGTTAACTTAAAAATTAAACTAATACGATTATGACTTCTTCTGGAAGTCGTTAATGATAGAAATAAATGATCATTATTTGATCAAACTTCATTAATAATAATTTGATGACAAAACTTGATATCATTAATGCCATTCTTCAATTTCATATGAATTAATATAACACATGTAATTATATACATTTATCATGGTTCTTCTAAACCATAATAAAATAGTTTCACACATAAGTATGTCGTTGATATTCTTTAGAATATTCATAATTGACATGAAAGTTCTTTTGCGAATACAAATAGTAACTCTCACTAACTTTCATATGCTCAATCTTCAGGTTGAGATGTCGATAGTCACATTGACTTATCAAGAGTTTGATAATAATTGAATTGCAATATTCAAGATATAAACTTTGCAGGGCTGAATATTTAAATACGTCATACATAAGTTCTTCAGGAACTCTTCTTACATGATTCATAACATGCTATTCAATCGACGTCATCAATATTTTCATCACAAGTATAAGCCCATTGGAATATAAGTATTTCTTTCTAATATTCCATCAGAGTTGTAAATATGTCTTACTATACTTTGAATGAATATTGACATACACCACAATTATTATATAGAAATTAATTAAAGCATGCAATATGAGATATAAAAATATGATAACATAATTAACAAATTATACAATGAGTAATGCAATTACAACTTCGAACATATGTAATGAATAATCCAATAACCTAAGACTCACACATGCATATGAATATGAATAAGACTCGAAATAATGCAGACACTGTACAGTGTGGATTTTAAAAATCCATATTTCTTTGGACTTCTAGTCCATGATAAACTTTTATTATTATCATTATGTCGACATTAAAATGGACATATATTTCAGATCCTTTATTCACTAGTCCATTATATCATGCACATGCATTATTTATCGGTTCCATCATATACCGGTATCATCATATTATTACTCAAGGTACAATTTTAATTTGCATGCTATTTTGACAATGATATCTGAATACATTTCTCATTGGTACCATCATAATTTTTCTTACATCATAGGCCATCTATTATAATAATTCAGATATCTATACCACTTTTAGGGTATTTCATTTACTATGGTATTTATATACTATTACACTATTAGTGTTAGCTGCACTATCTTGCCAAATATCATATCTATTAAACATATCTTTATTTTGGAACCGATCATATACAACCTACACTTCAGGTGTAGTGATTCAAGTACAATTGGCAAGATTTTATCTCAATGTATACACATAATTAATATGACCAAAATGTATCTTCAACGCTATGCAACATGAGTCATAACTGAATACAAATCAAATCATAAATGTGCAACATATCTTGATAATATATATACAAAAGTTGGCATATATATAACATTTCAAACTACCATTATAGGGATCATAAATATTCTTTATTTATTTAATTTTTCCAACTTTTGCTAATTCATTCTTCTCCCCCTAAGTTGGTAAAATATCTCATTTATAGGGGCATCTTACTATATACCAACTTAGTAGATAAATTTGCATTAATAAAATTCACTTC